>NC_052245.1:6090654-6410648 GCF_013401445.1 Tripterygium wilfordii
TATAGATGGAAGGATGACAAACATCTTATATGATCCAATTCCTCAGCCAAATTCTAAAATGAGTAAATTCATTTATTTGCGAAGGTAATAGCACTATTGAGTCGGAAAAAAAAAATACTGACCTGGGATCCATGCTGATCACATACCACCAATCTAGGAACAGGGAAACGATCATGAATTATCATTTTTGCATCATCCTGTGGAGCTTCCAACAACTGCGCAAATGCCTATAGGAAAATAAATGGGTCAAAGATAACCACCACTCTGAAAAAAATAACAAGCCAAAGGCCCCACACATAAAAGAGCAATTGGCCAAACAAGAGTCAAATTGAGTTCTAATGGGCAAATCTAAAGCTCTTTCCACAAAATTAAATATTCTTTTCAGCGTGCAAAAATTAAAAATAAACCCTAAATTTTTAAAAAATAAGAATGAAAAACAGGGTTACTCCTACATATTTCTCTAGTTAGGAAAAAAATGTCAACCTCAATTTTTAAGAAGCCTAATACGGAGAATCTTGAACATTTGCTATCTCTCTTGATCTTTTAGAGCTTGGAGGAAGACTGGCTTTAACTGTTAATAATGACATTATGGTTGAAGTTGAGTTCAGCTTGGAATACCCGATTTCTTGATTTTTCTCATAAAGTTTATCAGCTTTTTGCCAAAGACAGCATCCATTAGTTTCAGCAAGATGGCCTGACCACATGTATATTAATTACATGCGTCATTGGCTTGTAACCCAATAACAGAATCCATTAGTATTTTGCAAGGCAGCCTCCATAGCTTTCTCGTCAGAATGTAAATATCATACACTATCCTTTGAAGTTTAAACTACTAACATTACTCTTCAATTTCCAAACGTCATTCTTTGTAACCTGAAAATATCATATTTAGGTCTAAAATTCCTAACTTAGGTTTATTTAAGCATCAGTAAAGATGTTTTCTCAAGCAAACAAAATATCCAAGGGAAATTTGCATTGATTGCTTGCAAACCCAATCGGAAATTTGGGATATTAAGGGATTAAGAGAATTGAAGGATGGGCTTCAGTTTTGCTAGGTGTGTATAGATTCGAATCGATTGTGATCCAGTGACAAAGGATGGAATGCATTTGAAACAACTTGCTTGCTGTGTCTTATATCCCAGCACTAAAAATTGGGAATGGAAAATATAAAACTCTGAAAAGGTGCTAGGGTAACAATGAAAGGAAATCTGAAGTAAGAAAAGCAACTTATAGGTGTTATTCTACAGCTGTGAACACAACCTTGTAGCACCGTTATAAGAATGGAAGGAAAAGGGATAGAAAAAAGAGAATACACTAGTAAGCGCATATCCTCTCGGACTCCACCACCACTGTGGGAGCCTTCTATCTGGCCATTGGTTTCTTTTTATCACTTTCAACACTTTTACTGTAATAGAAGATCACTGTTAGAGTAACAACTTTACATTTAGGTGTTTAACGAACAAACTAATCCCAGAGGTGTCTGGATACATATCATCATCATCAAAGCCTTAAACCGAAACAACTTGCCCTAAGAACTAAATGTAAACATAACATAAATTAGTGAAGTTCGCCAGACCTAAGCCCTTACAAATGAGTTCAACGGCTAGAGACAGAGAAATTGTAGGACAAGGATAACAAACAAGCCAAATAGATATATGAATTTCATTATGGCAATACAAGAGGGGATGAAATCAACATTATATTGGAAGTTTATCAGCATTTAGCTTAATTTACACATGCAAGATTTAGGTGCTACAGTATGCACTTTAACATTTTCCTGAAAAGGCACATAAATTTAAGGTCCATGGAATACTATACTCCAAGAGGTATGCTCTATGTCAAAATACCTTTTCTAGGGCTAAAAGGTGAATATTACGGGTTCCTAAATCAGAACAAAAAATAATCATGATAACTAATAAGTATAAAATACTGATCAAAGGATATGCTTAGGAGATGTTTGGTGCATTAAACAATGAAACGATTCTCATCAAAGGATATCATTCCTCTGCCCACTAGGGCACAGAATTAAATTCCATTTGAAAATTGTAGCATAAAGAACATAGATAGGTAAATCCTATAGCAGCTGAGAACTGTATGCAACATGCAACCTGGAAAGTCTGGGCAAATGGCTTTATATCATTTCATATCCAATCAAGAAATGTAGCAATGGGATAATGAGTAATGAGTCCATACCTGATGCTCCGGCTGGTTCTGGTAACCCATGTTACGCCACTGTGCTATTGTCATACCATGGAAAATGACAACACTGAAATATGAATCTAATAAGAGAATACGGTCAGCTGCAATAGAAGCAACATCCAACAGTGCTGGTTGGGGAAGCGAACTGAACGAATATGATATCAATGATGGTTGTATCATGACAGCAGCATTCGTGATATTTTCCCTATTTAACAACATGCGGAAGTAAGCAGTCTCGTCTGGACTATTATTAAAAACCTGGACAAACACCATTTCAGGGGGGGGGGGGGGGGAGAAGAGGAAGAAAGGATCAGGCATCCATACATACATGGGTAAATTGAGATAAACATAAAATGCGGAAGATTATTCACCTGTACAAATTGCGACCGTCGAAGATTAAACATAAACTGAGGAAACAATGAAAAACAAGGGTTTAATGTGAAGGACGATGGATCATCTTTTCGGTAGTCACCAAATTTTGAACAGAGACGAATTAAGTTTCGGTCCAGCCATCGAGTGGCATCAAAGCCTTCCTGTTCAAAATAAACCAGATAATAGGAGTGACTTAGTTATTGTGAAAAATGAGGTTACAAACAAAAAGATACCTATACAGAACAGAAGCAAGGAAACTAGAAAACGACATACTTAAAAAAAAATGTCACAGTTAGGCTTATATTTATAAAAACAATTTGATGCAAATTAAACTTCCTTTGTATTTCGCTCACAGATTGCAGAACAAAAACCAATCATGAAGTTAAATATCTTCTCCAGTTCATATTTAACATGACTGTAGATATTTTGTAAAATGGTTAATGATCCTCAAATTTTAACAAGCACTGATCTAGGAACAGGAGATGATTCAACAACCTATTCAGATCCATATAAATATCCAATGGACGAAATTCAAACCTCTGTCTCCATTTTAAAGGACACTATTCTAGCCATAACCACAGCAGCTGTTTCCTGATCAAAACCCTGAACCAATTCCTGCAAAGATAATATCATATGTTAGCATTAAGCCTTTCCTAAAAGATGCATGTACAAAAATATTATCACAAAGAAAAATAACCTGAAACAATTTAGCAGAACTGGTGTAAGAAGAAAAAAAAAAGAGCTATTATGGCCACAAGAAGGGGAACTCAAAGGTTACCAATAAATAGTTAGCAGAAAATATGAAATAGGAAAAAAGATAGTGCACACACAAAGCTATAAAGCACCTGGCTAAGCTGACTACCTAGTAGTGATAGAAGCCTAATCAACCAGGAAGGTAACACAATTCACAACTTTATGGAAAACCACTAGACAAATTAGAGTTTGCAGTACAATAGGATTTAAATAACAGTGGGTCTTAAAATGCTAAAAAGTGCCCCTTGTGTAAGGGGGTGGACATAATATGTACCTAGCACACAATGCCCCACACACAGAATTCCATAGATAGAATGGAAGGCACCAGAACACAATAATCTTAGGGCATTTAAACAAAGGACAAGATGACAAATTAATAAGACAGAGATGCTCTGCTTTCATATTGGCGGCACCTCCATGGTGACACTACAATGAATGACATCCTTTTCTTGCTTAAAAAAAATGGAGAGACTGAACCAACCTCTGAGCTTACGGCACTATCTATCCAACTTCTAGTAACTGTTGTAACTCGAAGCATCATCTGACCATCAGGGCTTTGATAGCTGCAAAGAATAGACAAAAAAATACGCCCGCCAAATTTAGTAATACAAGATGATATTCACTGATTTACAAAACAAATAGTCACCGATAATAAGATCCCCAAGTACCTTGTAACAAACTGTATGTATAACTGTAAATTTGCTGTTCCTGAGGTATTTGACGGCTCACTTGATGAAAGGTCAAATAAAACAGTCAAGCAAGTGCTTTTGTCGAGGCCACACATTTTCCAAGCCGTAGTATTTCCTTCCCCTAGAAGCGAATCAGCAACATTAGGTCCTTTCTGCAAAGCCAGGAACAATTAACAATTGCATTTTAATATTAAAAAAAGACCGAAACAAAATGTCAAACAGAGAAAAACCCAATCAGTCTCCAAATTTAACAGCATTTTACTGGAAAGCAACTTCCAAACACAGTCAAAAGTTCAACCTTTTCTAAAGAAGTGCAGGGTCCAATAATCCCCTGAATTTTGATGTCCTTTGAGCAGTTGATCTCAAGTGTGCCACTGGAAAAAAAAAAAAAAAAAAAAAAAAAACTAATGAGTTTGGCACATCAAATTACAGAAAACAGTCCATTCATGAGAAAAATAGCATAAACGATAAATGCATAAATAATATATGGAGCAAATATGTGCGATTGCAGCATCATACATAGAAATTAAACCAAAAAAAGTTCAAAGTCAAGCAATGTAAAACTCAATAGCTAACTGTCAAAACATTTAGTATAATTCTAGCTATCAAATTCAAGTTCAACAGTAGACTCATTGAAATAAATAACATGGTCACCACAAAATCATGTCGTTTCATCAATTTATAAAAATTGAAGTCCTTTGCACTAGCTATATTCAAATATCTGTTAAAAGAAGCAGACAGGAGTACAAGACCTTATGGGCCCGTATATAGAATTACTGAGACTCACATCCGAAGAAGATAATTTCTAAGTTTTTTGAGAAAAAAGAAAATACAAATAAATTATGCAAAGATAATTATAACACAAATGCCAACACTTAAAAACACATTTCCCTATGTGTCCGCATCGACAAAGAGTCATTAGAAATAAACCTCGCATGACGAGAGCCATTATATTTATATGGTATCTCCGACAAAAGCCCTAACACTTGAACAGGCAATGATAATACAATCTTTGCTCATTTTAGCATCAACAGAAATGAAGTTGTAGTTAAAAAATCTTTCCCAGTGTTGCTTGAATTGGCTAGAAACTGGAAAAAAAAAATTTGAATGCAAGGCTGGAAATGAAAAATTCCATGGTGGTTGGATAATTTCATCTTTTCAGATGCATTTATTAGTTGGAATTTCTTCCAATGGGGGAACAATGAATTGCGAGTTCGGTTTTTCAGCAAGTTTATCAAAATATTGTTTCATGACATCTCCTTGCCTCCAATGTTTTATCAGCAAGCAGTGGCTTGAGTTTCAACCATTTCTTTTGCTAGTATGGAAGTAGATACATCAGCAAGAGAACAGGATGAGTTTCTGATAAACCATTTAGAGCTAAGAACCACCATAGGGTTCTTTCCACCCTCGTGGATTAGAAACGAGGAGAGATAAATAAGAGAGAAGAGAGACAGAGGATAAAGTGTAACGATATCTGGTGAACTCACTTGAAACAAAGACCAAGAGACTGTTCACCATCTTCAAAAACGCGCTTGAAAGAATCTTTAAATACTCGATGTCCAAAGCTTTCTGCCAGAACCACAAGACCACCAGTTCTTTCAACGGCTACTTTCATTTCTGCAACTCCAACCTAAAAATTCACAAATGCTATGTCAATTCATAACAAAGTACAATCTTCAAATCCATAACAACTGCTGAACAAGATTGAGCTGAGTGCAAACCTTTTTCTCCCAAGATACTAATAAATTACTTAGCTTGGCCATCATCAAATTAACCAATAATAAATTAAAATCATAGATAAATAAAATAAAACCTAAAGCAGACTATTAGAAAGATACCAAAAATTCTCTTCAAAATGAAAAAAAGATGACCTAAAAAACACAATTCCAAGATCTTTCAAATGACTCGGGAAGGAAGTAAGTCGAGGCTAGGAAATTCTAACACATGCAAGTAACCCCCTGTAACGAAACATATATCAGCCTCCTCTTGGAATACCCAATTCTTGTTTCCATTCACGATGTCACAGTTATGCACTATTGTTTTGTTATTTAGGAATATCATAAAGATTTCAATTTCGACATTATTATATGTAATGGGGGTGTCATAACTCACATTCTAACACATACAAGTAACCCCCCTGTAATGAAACATATATCAGCCTCCTCTTGGAATACCCAATTCTTGTTTCCATTCACGATGTCACAGTTATGCACTATTGTTTTGTTATTTAGGAATATCATAAAGAATTCAATTTTGACATTATTATATGTAATGGGGGTGTCATAACTTACAACCCCCCCCCCCCCCTCTCTCTTCTCTTTCTGCCAGAAAAGAAAAAAAAATTTGGAAAAAAAAAAACAGAATTAAAAGGTCATGAATGCACACCTGATCAAGTGCAGATGCAAAAAGGTCTAAGACGTAACCCTGGTTGACCAGCTGCTTTGTGAGATTGTCATAGAATTTGACCGCTTTCTTAAAATATGGTGCTGCATCCTTATCGAGATCTTTATGGGAACGCACTGGGTCTGACAAATCTTTTGAAACAATCTGCAGCACTAGAGAAAGTTAATTTTTCGCTGTAGCCAGCAAATTTGCAACTCTTACCCATATTCTTCTCAGTTTATTATAAGCAGTACATGCTCAAATTGAGCACGAAACTATTTCTAGCAAACAATATATATACATATAAAAACCAAAGAGGCAGACAGAATGTTTACATAAACTTGTTAATGCAAACCACAAAGAAACATAGTTCGAAGATCAACGGGACTAAGTGTGACAGATTAATTGGGAGTTTATGAGTCCTTGTTGACCAAGTGTTAAATCTAATGGTTACATTAAACTAAGTTAGAACTACTTTAATTGAGCTTCTCTATTTACTAACTAGAAGAATTGCCGCAATTTCCAGGTTCTTCAAATTGTTAATAATAGGTGTTGCTATGAACTTTTGACATTTGACTTTATTAGGTAAAAGTAGCATTATCAGAACCGGACCCCAACCCGCCGATCAGATAGGCTGAACCGTGGGTTTTACAAAATATGGGTAATCAACAATCAAACCGCAATGAACTGTGAGAACCATATAAACTGTGGCGGTTCACAACGAACCATGCCATTAAACTATAGATGAATAAATTTCATTTTTTCCATTATCTTTTCACTCTTAAACAATTTTCAACTATACAAATGGTCTCCTATCAACTATTGTTATTTTCATAAAAGTAGAAAAAAAAAATATTTAACTTGAAAATCAGTAAGTTATTCAACTATAATAGCTTAAAAATTTCTTTTTGCCTCTATTTCTTAGTGAAAAAATTATGATTTTAAAGGGTAACATGTAATTCAATTTGGGAAAAAAAAATCCCTAAATAAACACATGATCTTCTATTAACTATTTAGTCTTATATAAATATATAAATCTATGATTTTAATTTATAGAATAATTAGCAGTTGAACCACAGACCAATCAATCCGATGGTTAAACCTCATAGAATTTCCTACGGGGGTGATACTGTCCTGATAACATTGCATAAAGTCATAACCAAAGACCTCAAATATTAATTAGAATGAATAGACAAAAAGTAGTGTTGAGAAAGTGAGAGTTTGCGGCCAAAAAGATGCATTGCCTGGCCGATCTGGTGTCTCCCCTAGTCCTTCAACAATTCCCCACTTGATTTACGTTATTTCAAGTCATAACTTTCTTGTATTCAGAAGCCCAATCCTTCCCACAACCTCAATTTAGTGCTACCAGCCTAAAATCCCTGATCTGTGTAACCAGCCCCAAACTGTTTGGAGGAGGAGATTGTGAAATCCACAACCAAAGAGCACTGCTGAGATCTTCAATTTCCTCAACTTATTCCATCTTCAAACTTTGTCTAACCTTTACCCCAAAGAAACTCTAATTACTAAACCTTCTTTGTTGTCACAACAAATTAAACCCTCAAGAAGCCCTAAAACTGCCCTCCCTTATCACCACGGTAATGTCCCATTAAAATAAAATGATCTAAAGTCTAGGAATAAATCAATAAATTATAAAATTTCTTGTAGTTTATCAGAAATATGGGTGGTCCTTTCCTTTTATTTTAACTCAGTTATCCATCCCACCACCTATAGTGGAATGAGAAATAACGATGAATTCGCTCCTACATCAGGAGAAATGACAGGTAGAATGAATAGTCAAAAGTCTGCCAAACACGGCAGTGAGAAGGTTGGGTTGAATGGAAAACATGCTCTCGGTTGCTAGCTAATTACGACCAACATGCTCTTGGTTGCTAGCTAATTACGACCATCATCCCTTCGTTACAATTCATCATTGCACCCTTTCACTGCACAACCATCCAAGAAGAAAGAAAGAAAGAAAGTCTCAAGCCCACTGGAAGAAAAAAAGGGTTGGAGAAAAGAGAATATTTCCCTTCTCTTCTAAACGGAACTTCAGGTATCACCATTTAAGGATGGTACAAACTATTATGAGCACTAAGCTGTCCTTTTCGAGGTATCAACTTTTATAAGCACTAAGCTGTCCTTTGAGAGGGGGAGGGAAACAAAAAGGGTGCTATTTGGCTGCAAAGCTCAGCATGTATGCAAAATTGCTACTAAGAATTGTTTTTATCTTTGATTTGAGTTTCACCTAGAAGGTGCCTCTTAATGAAATATCCTTGACATAGATATGAAAGAACCATCATCAATGCGTCTGGGTTGCAAGGAGGTTCACTGACGTTAAAATTTTCAAAGTATTTGGAACAAGAGCTCCAACCTTTAGTTTGATATTACCATCCACCAAGTACCAGAAAATGCAAATAAGCAGAGGCAGCTGTGACGACTTAAGCAAAATCAAGTTTTAGTTACACAATGGTTGGCCACTGTCCAAAACATAAAATTACAAACAAAAAAAAAAAACACATAAGAATGGAAAGACTTTACCGTGCCTGGCCCTTCCGTGCATGGACCTCCTACCAAAGCTACTATGCGAGCCCCTGTCCCAGGTAAACAAGCTCCAAGCAATCCTGCTGCGACACTCAATGCAACTCCTGTGCACCTTGAGGCCCTACTACCAGGAGAAACAGGCCACTGGTCTGTTTGCAACTCATCCAAAAGCTGAAACTCAAAGAGAACCCAATGCAAAATTCCAAAGATCCTGTTAAATATAGACTCAAAAACACACAAAATATATTAAAACAGTGACAACCAAACACACCGTATTGATGGTGTATTCACACTCAGATGCTGGCAAAAGGAAACGTGCAATGCCGCCATTTGGAAACCCGTTTTGAATCCCTCCTTTCTGATACCCAACAGGAACGGCTGCTGTTCTCCGACCAGCTACAGCCCCGCCCAGCCCTAGTTGCTCCAAAACCAGCTCCTTGGAGATCTCCTTTTCACCTCTGAAGACATAAACCTTGGACAATTCCGAGAATCCCAATTCGTGAACCTGAGCCTGAGTCCCAAACGAGACCAAACCCACCAGGGCGTTATCTGGTAGCATCCCAATGGCCCGCTTGAGCGCGGACTTGACAAACTCCAGCTCTTCCTCGATCATACATGTGTCCAGGACAAAAACAAACACCGGAGACGAGTCCGATGGGGGTGGCTGTTGTTGTTGATAATGCTGTTGGGACGGCTGTGGGAGGGTGTACTGGACGGTGGTGTACTGCGGATAGAGCTCGCCGGGGAGATTCGTCTCGGAGATCAAGGAGTATTGTTGAGGGAAGTGGTTACGCTGGAAGCAAAAGGGGCAGATCCAGATCTTCGCAGTGAAGTCGACACGGGCGAAGGAATTGAGGGCGGCGGCGCAGGTCTTGCATCGCAGAGGGGCGTAGGGGAGGGTAGGTATGTCCGGGTGAGGCCGGATCGGAGCAATTGTCGCCGCCAAAGGGATCACGCACTTGCTTGCTTCAACCTTGGTCCTGGGCCACACGTTCCAGGTCATCCGTACTCCGTCGATCCCCTCCGGATCCGTATTGGCCATTTCCGACATGGTTGAGACTGATTAACTTGATTGATTAATCTGTGTCTGTGTTTGTGGGTTTTGAATGATCAGTGGAGAGTGAAGAGAAATCAAAATGTGTGTTTTTTTGGATTGAATTGTTTGAGCGAAAGGCGACCCCTGAAGAAAGGGAAAGAAAGGGGTCACCGCAAAGAAGGCAGGCGGAGAAGATACGATGGAGGAAAATTCAGTGTGAAATTGGGTTCGCTAAATTCTGGTTTTTAATTGGAGTTTTCTTTCCAACTATTGCTTCCATATTCAACTCAAATAAATATTAATAAATTAATAATCACCAAACGGAAAATAATCGTTTAAAGAAAATTCTCCTTGTATAATTATTTTTTTTATTAAATGACCCAAAACAATTGTCCTTTATCAAGTTTATTGTTATATTTTGTTTAGTATCTTCTGTGTTAGATAGGAGATATCCAAACTCCGACTATTGAGAACAAGAGTATTGTGGTTATAGATGATGAAAATGTAGATATGCCAGGACTTGCTGTCAGTTCAAAAATTTTGATAATGTGTCACAACAAGTTTGATCTCTTAACCAAACAGACTGTGTGCTATTAGAGAACACAAAGCTGTTGGCTCGAGGTTTGTCTTCTGAAAAAAGACTTAAAATTCATGTAGTATCAATGTGAAGAAAAAAAAAAGCAAGAGACAAAAACTATCCTTCGGAATGAAAAGACTTCCTAATTGAGGGCAATGAAAAATAATACATTCTTGAAATGCATCAACAATTTCATCGAAAAGTGTTACCTCTTGAGATATAACAAGGCGTGCTTTACAAGCTAAATTAAAGATATAGCCATGGAGGATTTTATGGAAAGCAAAAGACAAATCTAAACTAGTTGGCACGAGCCATGCTAATAAAAAAGATAAGTGGTCTGAGTCATGCCTAAATAAGCAATAAAGAATTGAAGACGTTGGGTCAGTGATTAACGCGGGGTCCTTGTAGATTTCTCTTCTTTCTTCCTTTATAGTGCTCATGGTGATGTCTCTTTTTCTGTTTCCCTGGCACTTCCCTCACACAATCTGTCATGGGGAATCAAGGAAAATCACTTTCTTGTTGCTTGCTGGAGTGACTGGGTTAGTGGGCTTCATAACCACAACCTTCTCCTGAAAATGAGGACGATTATAACATTTCTCTGGTCGTTCTCCTTCTTCAAGGTGGATGTAGATATTCTAGGAAACCGTGATATCTTTCACCTCCTAATAGGCAGGCTTCATGCTTGATATCATGGAAACATGACTAAAAGTTGTCATTCTTCACCACGAAAAATCGTGGGAAAACGTCATCTTCCTTTAGGTGTAGGATGACCATGGAACAAAACTGTGTTTCTCTGCTGCGTTTCATCCAGAGAGCGATGGTCAAAGTGAGAAGACTATTCAGATATTGGAGGACATGCTTCGGGCATGTGTTATGGATTTCAGGGGTAGTGGGGAGGATCATATGCCTATGGTGGAGTTTGTATACAACAACTCCTACCAAAGTAGCATTGAAATGGCGTCGTATGAAGCTTTGTATGGGAGACCTTGTAGATCACCATTGTGTTGGGCGGAGATAGGAGAGACAGCATTATCAAGTCCAGACTTGGTGAAAGAGACACAAGAGAAGGTGGAGGGGATTCGAAAGCGGTTACTTAAGGCTCAAAGTAGGCAAAAGTCATATGCCGACCGAAGAAGAAGACCATTGGAGTTTGTGGTGGGCGATAAGGTATTCTTGAAAGCTGAGTCTACATAGGGGAATTCAGAGGTTTAGCAAGCAAGGGAAGCTAGCTCTGCGGTGTATTGGACCGTTTCAGATTTTAGAGTGGATTGGACCGATGGCATATCGGTTGGCTCTTCCTCCACGATTGTTCAAGGTTCATAACGTGTTTCATGTGTCAGTATTGAGGAAATATGAATCGGATCCATCACATGTGTTGGATTGGTCCGCTTTAAAGGTGGAAGAAGATGGGACGTATATTTTACAACCGTTGTGAATCTTGGATAGATAGGAAAAGGTTACGAGATCGAGTGTAATTCCATAAGTAAAAGTGTTATGGTTGCAGTAGGGGATGGAGGAAGTGACATGAGAGTTGGAGTCCAAGATGCGGGAAAAGTATCCCGATTTGTTTATATCCATGGGTACATGAGTAAATTTCGAGGGTAAAATTTTTATAAAGAAGGGATGATGTTATACCCCATCCCAAAAATAAAAATAAATAAAATATAGAATAATAAAACTAAAATGAATGAATGAGACTTAATTATGAAAAGAATAAAAGTTGTGGGGTGAAATTAGAATGTCATAAGGGTTTAAAGAATATTTGAATTAAAGCTAAGGTCAAATAAGTAATTGAACAAAAAAAAGTAATGAAAAAAAAATGGGTGAAGGTCTGCGCTTATTAAAAAAAAAAGAAGGGATTTGACCCCTTTTTGTGCACCTTCTCTTCACCACCTCCGACAGCCACTTTCGATGACATTCCGGTGAGTTTTCTGGCAGGCCAAGGTTCTCCAAAGTTGAAACTACAGCCACACTTCACTTGCTTAAAGAAAAGAGAAGGATTAAGGTAATTTTTAAACTTTGGGTTTGTAGGTTTAATGGGTTTTGAGAATTTAGATTCAATGAGAGTTTTCTTTATTCAATAACTCAAAATTAACTTCCCCAAACGAAGTCTCGCATTCGCAAATCACGATCACGTGAACAAATTAGCTTCCACAAATGGGGCTTCAAAAGGATCTAAGGAAAATAGAAGAGAAAGAATGACTTGATGAGAGATGGAAAACCCTATTATATAGAGTTCAGAGGAAGAGTCCCGTTTAGAGAATTAAAAGTTGCATTTATGAGAGTCTTTGAATGCATGGCGTGTTAACCACTCACCAAAGTAGAAGCTGAAATGCCAAAAGCAATATCATTATGATTATGAACCAAGTGTGTTGAAGAGGCACTTGAGAAGTAAATGAACAATATTGGAAAATGGTTCTAAGAGAAGATAGCATAGGAAAAGTCACAGTTGTAAATGCAGTTTAAAAAAGAAGAAATTGACTAATGAAGTGAAAGGATGAAAAACTTCCATCTTACAATATTAAGAAAAAGAAATAATTAATGGTCTAAAGACCGCTGGAGCTCTAGGATGTCTGCACGAAGCCTTTGCCAAGCACGAGTAATCGAGTCATTGTCAACAACTAGTTCAACTGAAGTGCTAGCCTCATTTAAAGCTCTAAATTCCTCTGTAAGTCTTGAAGTTGTCTCTAATTCTATGGTCAAGATCTGTTGTAAGTTTTCTTTCTCTTGATGGATGCTCTCAACTTCATGTTGGACATCATTCTGCTGAGTCTTCAGAAGCTCTAAGGCAGAATCTTTGACAGCGAGAGCGTCCAACAATCTCATGATAGTCTCCTGCTTAGCATTAATCGCATTGGATGAATGCAGCCTCTGAGCAGTAAATGACTCTGCCAAAGTTGTGGCAAGCTGAATCTGGCGATATTCCTTAATAAGAGCACGAATCTCTTGCACACCATTAGACATCAAAAGACGTGCACTCAGAGGAAGACTATTGAGTACAACAGTAGAAGGCATGGAAGACTCCATCAAGTCAAGCCACATGAAATTTTCAGGCAAAGCGGCCTAGGCAGGACTCATGTCGAGAAATGCAACATACATGGCCACAGTGTCATAAGCCTCATCATATTGATAGCTTTATTAGGAGTTAAATGAGAATTTAGGGGTGCGAATTACATCTGACTCCAGTTTGAAATCCAGCTCGAGGCATGACGCCTTAAAGATCCTTCGTCCTAGCCAAAAGAAACGGTTAGACCTATTTATTGAGAGAAAATTCGTGCATATATAATCTTACCAGTGAACCAGGAGAAGAAGTACTAGGACGAGTTTGGAATCTCTACAAAACATAAAAGGAGGCTATTAGCTTTTAAACATTAAATGCAGATCATGCAAAGCAGAAAAATACCTTATGACGGGCAATGCTGGTTGAATCATCTATAGGTCATTTACCATGCCTTAAAGGGCCAATCAAATAGCCAATGGATGAGTAGGAGACAGAGCTTCAAAAAAACCAAATTCAGAGGCCAAGCAAAGGTGGCCAAAAAAGAAGGAAACAAACGCTGCCTAGCCTCAGACCAAAAGGTCTCAAAGATAGAATGACGGGACAAGGAAGCAAGTATAGGAGGCAAAGCAGGAAACGAAGAAAAAAGAATGTCAGACTCAGAGGAAATAATAGTAAGCTCATTGAGAGTCAAACAAGAAAAACGATCAATAAAACGCAAGTTGCGGCCATAACCAATAATTTGCGCCAAACTAGAACAATTAAGTCGTAGTTTTCTAAGGTAGGATTAGAAGGAGGAAAAACAAAAAGGAGGATAATCATCTCCAACAAGAGGAAAAGGTGGCAAAGATTTAAGAGTAAAGAAATGAGTAAAAACATCCTGCAATGGGAGGTTAACAGGAGGCAAATAACTAAAAATGCTACCTGCGAGTTCGACATCATCTACATAACCAGGTATAGTACCAAAGAAAGGAAAATAGGCCCTTCGCCAAAGTTGGGCGATCTAGAGAAGGCCTGACCCAATTAAGTTCTGCCTAGAGCTTAGTTGTTTGAGCAAGATAGCCAATCCTCTATACAATGCAACCAAGACGAGGGAAGACAAATCAAAACAACGCTCATTGGCAATGTCATCGGCCAGAGGATAGTACCCCATTACAGATTCAGAAGCAGGTATGCATAAAACATACTTGCAGAGCCAGTAATAAATAAAGAGAGTTCGTTCAAACTTGGATGGCCTAATTGGGTTGTTGGAGAACCAACGCATAAGAAAACGATAGGAAGAGAAATTGAAAACTTTGGCATTCCATCTTTCATATTTAAAACGTGTATGGACCAAAATAGATTCACCCAATGGAGAAAGATGAGTAAGGGCGCCGAGATCACTTAATGTAATGGTCATAGGACCGACAGAGAAGACGAAAACATTGTATTCTGAAGACCAAAAAGACAGTGCTATAGGGAATAACACGGGATCATACGCAGGAGCGTGTAAAGAAACCTCCAAAAAATTCAAGATACTAGCGACCCTGAAACTCTGCTTTGTTGCCTCATCAACAATCAGACATTCGTACCATAAATGTAATACATTGTCCTCGACAGGCCATGTGCCAATGGCATTGGCATCATAAAGCCCAACAAAAGAAGACGGCTCGGTAAAAGGCAAGGGCTATGAAGAAGGAAATAGTCGAGTTGAATTCAAAGAGTATAAGACGCCTAAGAGTGTAAAGGCATAACCTAAAAACCTATTGATCCTTGAAGAAAAGACAAGATTGCCAGTAATGAAAGGGTATTGCAGCAATTCAAGGAATCTCTCAAAGGTTAAGAATGAAGGTGAAGATGAAGAAGTCATGGTGAGAAACTTAAGCAAGAAGCAGGAAAAAAGACCAAGGGTAAAATAATGGATAATGGGTAAAAAGCCTGCTTTTATCGATTAAAGAAGTTACCTACATAGTAGTAACCGTCTAAGTAGTGATACACATGGCAGAAGAAGATATGAGAAGAATGTGGTCATTATGCCCTACATCTCACGCCCTTAAAACAAAGTGGGACACAAATTTCCCCATGACGGCGCAATAAAACCTATGATAAAGAGGTTACATAAGCAAACAGAGCATTTAAATAGGAGTCAATTGAGAAAAGAAAGGCAGAATTCTAACGAAATACGTTAGAAAGAAACGTGAAAGTTAAAGATAATTAGTGGAAAGTCATCATTTAGTGATTTAAAATAAAAATCAACAATGTCCAACTGGACGAGTATTACACTTAAAATAATGTCATCATATGAAACAAAATTGAACGAATACGTTCAATAAGTAAAAAAAAATCATAACAGGGGTTCGCCTTCGGCTGTCTTGATTCGTTCTGCAATAGTCTTCAAATTATTCCACGAATCAAGAATGTCTTGTTCCTCCTCACCCAAGATGGCCAAATCAGCACTCAAATCGATTCGGCCAAGATACTCCAATTCTGAAAGAACCTTTTCAATCTCTTTTTTCTCCTCCTTCAAACTCTGGATTTGGACAACTTTTGTTTTCCTAAGACCATCTAACTTCTGCTATAGTTCTTACATTTGCCTCTCACATTCCAAAATTTTGGAATTGTTTGCTTGCACCACTTCAATATATCTTTGAAGGTTGCCTTCATGAGCACGGAGAGCAATGATCAAATCCATATGAGTAGATGCAGCCAATTTGGTTGACCGAAAGGTAGTTTGTTGCTCGTTGTACCGTTTAACAAGAGCATACAACTCACTACCTATGCCCCGAAGAATGGTTATGTCGCTAATGGAAGCTTCATAACACTAGATGAAATTTGGGCAAACACGGTCGAGACTACATCCACCTTATTCAAGTTTTCTAGCATTCCATCTTGGTATAAAGGAAGGTCCAGAAAAGCTAGCAAAGAGTTCATGGCCTGAATTATGTCTTCCCGGCTAATAGCGCTAGCCAAACATTTGAGGAGGATGAAGGTTGAGGAGACCTGATCTTATCTATCTTTGAAAAAAGATCAGTAAGAGAGGCCAATATAGAAGAATTGTCCTGAAAAAAGAAAAATAATCAAGGAGGAAAGCGGTTACAAAAGTAAGCATAGGCTAATACAAGTGCCTTTAAAAATCAGAATAAGAATTCAATAGAGCCACCCAAACCTCAGAATCTTGGACGTTGGTGAAATGGTTGAAGGAGGTGATGGAATGGCCTCAACATTTATCTATGCAACTACATCCTGTATAATAAGCTAGGACACTATTAATGATTATGGCCCATCAATAAATGGACAGGATGTAAGTCATGACACTACAAATACCTCAGGGTCCTAGGCTATTGATGTGAATTATTCGCAAGCGGACAAGTCGCACAAGTAATAAAGAGTGAATAGAGTATCGTTCCCATGAGGATATTTTGGCAATTTCAATTCAATGACAATCTAAGTAATTAACACACTAAAATGGCAAAGCGAATTGTTGATTGGGTTTTATCTAATGCTAAAGAAGTATTTAAAAGGCTACTAAGTAAATGACAAATTGAGTGATTAACAAAGCAACAAACAAGAAATTTTGTTTTCAAGAAAAGTAAACACTAGGGTTCCTAACTTCACCACTTCTTATCCGATTGAACTTCATTGATTCATTAATTCTCACTTCTCAATTTAATTATTGACAATCAATTTCCCAAACTATTCAATGTTCTATTCCTAGATACACTGAAAGTATTTTCAATAGAATCCCTGTTATTCCTAACATTCGGATTCATATCAAAAATCCCTTAAGAATAATTGAAATCAATTAATGATTGCATAAGTCATAAACCTATATTCCTATGGTTCATGCAACCTATGTTTTCTATGGATTCTTGCAACCCTAGGTTTATCCTTCCGGTCTCAACCTAGGCTAAAAATCATTCAAATGGTGATCAAGCATTTGAAAGCAATAAGCATATCCACAGAAAATCAACAACATAAAAAGAGATTCAAGAACAATAAACCGATTTCATTCAATCTTTAAAGAAAGGTTCCATTAGGACCCCTAGTTAGAGGATTAGTTCCTCATAACTAAGGAATACAACACAAAATCCAAAATGGCAGTCATTAAGTACAAGAACAAAGAAGAAATGAAGGAAAACCCATTAATCCCCTTGCGCTTGCGTTGATGGCTGCTGTAGAGAAACCTCCCAAAACCCTTGGTTTTGCTCCAAAAGTGAAAAGTCCCTAAAACCCTAAAATCCTAAGCTTTTATACTCCTAACAACCCTCAAGTCGTTTTTCTAACAAGTCTGTGTCGTTTTGAATTGGACCCACTTGGGTTTAGGATAAGTTCGGGCAATTAAAAGTCTTCAGAGTCGTTTCGCGATTCTGGCCGATCGATCGGAATATGGTCTGATCGATCGAAATTTCTCTTTGTCTCTTCTCTGCTGCAAGGCTGTCCGATCGATCGGACAATGGGCCGATCGATCGGATTTCTTCTCTGGCTCCAATTTTTGACTCTTTCTCTCCAATTCGCTCATTTTCTTCCATATTCGCCCTTGCACCTGAAATGCACAATTAATCACTCTTTAGGTAGAATTATTTCCAAAATGACTCTAAACAATATAAGATTTCATGTAAAAGGATGTACAATTATATGTATATAATTGGCACATCAAACACCACCACACTTAATCTTTGCTCGTCCTCGAGTAACTCTAGAATCAAGAAGGAAAGGAATTTTATAACTTTCCCACAATCTTAGGACTGAAAGTAGCTCAAAGGCAGAGGAGAATCATCAACAAAATTGTAGCTCAGTGATCTTTTATTAAATGTCAAGTAGCCTTAGGATCATATATTAAACTCAAACAGAAAACACATCATATTACAAAGCTCTTAGCTTCAACTTCAAGCTTCACAGATATTCACTCACAAGCAAAATCGCACTGAAGTGGCTAAGTGTTTCTCTCAAGTGCATGTGGGCGGAATAATGTAAACAAGAACTCAGAATTCCCACAAGCAATAATTCAATGGAAGCTCAAGAAACAAATGAAATGATCTCATGAATGGATGCCACTTAACCAAGCAATTGACCTACATCCTTATTCACCAACTTGTGTTCAAATCCAAAGCATTCTCAAAATCAAGTGGGACTTTTTAAGCTTGTAAAGTAGGGTGAAGGCTAGATGAGAAGGGCAAAGGGTACAAACTTTTGAATAAGTGGAGAACTATTATATATAGAAATGTCATTCAAACTTCCTCACTACTTCACTATTTTTCCATTCCTCCATCATTTCCTTTCCTTCACAATCAATTTCACAATATAAGATCACATGCAAATGCACTTTTATTTCATTTTCATCAGTTTTTTTTTTTTTGGTTCAAGAACAATTGCATGCTCATTTTTCCAATTTTCTATCAGTCAACAACCCACATTTCTTCCAAAAAAAAAACCATAACATACATCCACACTCCCTCAATGACCAAAAAAATTCGGCATATACCATCCCAATTTCTCATTTAAAATAAACAATTCTTTCTCCACAATAATAAGAAGAAGGGAAAATGGCTATGAACAAAAGGCTAGTGTTTGGCTTCAAATAAGGGTGCAATGGATAACATGTATAAGATATGGTGAGAAAGGTATTTATCGATCCAAAAATGGCCTTACTCTCATATTTTAAGAACACTATTGAATTTCCCACACGAAAGTGATTCGGATGTAATGTCATGTAATGAGTACTTAGCAAGCAACCAAGATGAAAGATAATGAGATCAAGCAAATATCATAGTGAGCGGAACAAAAACAATAGAGTTGATTTGCATCACTCATTGAGAAACGAATGGCTCAAAACTCACATTGGTTCAAGTCTCCACAAGTTGCTAAGTAATGGATGTGCAACTACCGAAAAGTTTTCAATTTGATCCTTTGGCCACAAGTTTTTGAAAAGCAACAATATCAATTTCTAAGCCACAATTCATCAATTCATCTCCAATGCAATGAACACATCAATAGTAAGCATCATAGAAGGGGAAAGCAACACTAAAATTTTATAAGAAAAATTACACTAGCATAAAATTCAAGAGTTCCAAAGGAAAAGAAAACACAATAAAAGGAAAACACAATCTAATGAAAAGTTTCATTCCCACCCCCATACTTGATGTGAACACTGTCCTCAGTGTTTCAAACTATAAATACACAGTAGGGGAGAGAGGAACAAAACAACCTGGGTGATCTCAGAAAGAACGGCGTCGGGATGGAAGAGAAGCACTGGAAGGCCCAGCAGTAGCAGGCGTAGGAGCAGGAGTAGCTGGTGTTGAAGTAGACTGCATGGACAGCTGGCACAAAAGATCTATCATCTCAGACTGCTGAGCACGAATAGCAGACAGCTGATCATGAGTCTCTATCTGAAATAACTCAATGGCATCCAAGCGCTCCTCAGTAGAACGAGCAGGAGGGGGATCAGCAGGGCTGAATGGAGCACTGGGATCCACCGGCTCAGCATCAGTATCAGTAGCCTGGGGAAGATGACTTGTTCGTAGATTCCAGTTCGCTTGGGAGAGCCAAGAAACAAGAGGAACAGTATCACCAATGTCTGGTAGCTGGTGGCCCAAATGACAGAGTAGACAAGTGATCAACCGGGGAAAGAATAACCGCATCTTCTTCCCTTCACGCACCTCCGTTACGCATTGCAGCATGGCGCGTACAAAATAAAATCCCACATCAAACCAGCACTCCTGATGGAAGTAATAAAGTAACTCCAAGGCTGGGCCGTGCCTCCCAGATTTATGGCCATGTGGCCATAGATTCTTCTTCACCATGCTGTCAATAACCCAGAGGCGGGATAGAATAGACCCGTGTGTAGCAGCATGCCTGTTCTTCTGACGGACCGTCGGGTCGGGAACCAAGGTGTGGAACATAGTAGTGTGGTCCACCTCCACTGGAGGTCCTACTAAAAGATCCTTAGAGTAAGCAGCTGGATAGCCGAGAGAAACACAAATATCCGCGGTAGTGAAGGTATATGAAATGGCTCCTTTATCAACTTTAGGCACCCTCACTGTATAGCGGGTGGGACCATCCTCCCCCTCAACTGTATCAACCTCGCGTAGAGTACGGTAGAAAGCACGTACTAAGTCTAAATAAACATCAATCATGAGATGGTTGAAGTTCCATAAAAAACTCAACCGGGCGCGATGTAAATATGCCTTGGCCCACGAGTTCAGCGGCTGGATCATAATAGGGTCGTCTATCCTCCAATCAGGCTCAATACGAGTGGAGGCAAAATTATCTTCAGAAGGTCGAGGGCGAGGAGGTGCCAGAGTTTTCTTCTTAGCGCCCCGCGCTCGCTTGGGTGAAGGTGGTGGTGTAGTAGAACCGGATGACTCATCTGTCTTGCATCGACCCATTCTGTAAAAGACAAGGGCAAATGAAAGCCTAACTCAAAAATATAGAAAACACAAAGACAACAAGGTCTGACACATTTAGCATGTTCAAGTCCCCACAAGCACCCATTCCAAAATAGATTTAGCACTCAAATGAACCCCACACCTAAATTTTCAAGACATAACCCAACCCAATATCTCACACAATAGCATTTTGGCACAAAGATCAACAATTGGCAAATAAGCACCAAAATCACGCAATGCACGACCCAACACGATCTATATGTATATAATGGGACTATGGATGCGAGCATACAGAGAAAAGCACTTGAAATTGCAATTTCAAACCAAGAAAGTTGGGTGAGGCATTTTATGAAACATTTTGTGCATGATAATGAGAACGTGAGTGCGGGCACATTGCAACAGTGATATAACAGTTCAAATTGGCAAGAAAACAATCACACATGTTAATAACACACAATAGAGTTGAAAGGTGATAGTTCAAAGCACTCAAGCTTGGGTGTGACATTTCATCGAACACTTAGTGTGCGCATTTGAAACAGCTCAAGAAACGAATGCAAAATTTCTATGGCTTTGCTTGTACTGTAAAAGAATGGATCCCAGAACCCAAAGGAAACAAATCACACACTTCTAAGCCATATTTTATGTAGTCACACCCTCCAATTCCATACAAAGCAGCCTAGGCAGCATACAATCTCAAAACTGAAAATCTAAGATGAGGAGCAGAGGCATAGCTGGGATGGATGTTGGTTGAAATGAAGAACTTGAACTGTTGCAAGTGGAATTGAAAGAAAAAGTGTAGAGAAATGGGTGAGGGATTACCGGTTTTTCGCGAGAGATGAGAAGAGAGAGAGAACTAAAAAAGAAGAGTGGGGGTGCTGCACGGGTTGGGTTCTTTTTAAAAACCCTGACCCACGCATCCAATCGATCGACATTTCCCCGATCGATCGGATTTAGCCTCTGTCCAATGTCAACTTACCTGTTCCGATTGATCGGGTTTCAGGACCGATCGATCGGTTTTTACCTCTGTCCATTTGTTCACACAACTGTATATCCTGCACCAAAACACTTCAAAACCAACCCAGACAGTTTTCAAAACAAGCAAAACATATATATACATCACAATAAAGCAAGGTAAAAGAGAATAGGGAACGAAGTTACCCGGTTGGGTTGCCTCCCAACAAGCGCCTAGTTTATAGTCGATGGCCCGACTCTTGCTTGCTCATTGTTGTGGATCGTGGAGAGGAAGAGTGACCTTCCTTCCAGAAAATTCAGC
Source organism: Tripterygium wilfordii (assembly GCF_013401445.1). Classification (NCBI taxonomy): domain Eukaryota; kingdom Viridiplantae; phylum Streptophyta; class Magnoliopsida; order Celastrales; family Celastraceae; genus Tripterygium; species Tripterygium wilfordii. Next base: position 6,112,839 of record NC_052245.1, read on the forward strand.
TTCATAGTAGGGCTCCAATCTCTGTCCATTCACCTTGAATGAAGTTCCCATTGTTCCATGCTTTATCTCAATGGCTCCGTGAGGAAACACTACGGTAACTAGAAAAGGACCTGACCACCTTGATTTGAGCTTGCCCGGAAATAGACGGAGTCTTGAATTGAATAACAGCACTTGTTGCCCCACCTTGAACTCCTTCCGAACAATATGACTATCATGCCATTTCTTGGTCCGCTCCTTATAGATTTTTGCATTCTCATAGGCATCAAGGCGGATTTCATCAAGCTCATTCAATTGCAGAATCCATTGCTCTCCCGCACTAGCCATGTCAAAATTCAGAAATTTAATAGCCCAAAAGGCTTTGTGCTCCAACTCAACCGGGAGATGACAAGCTTTCCCAAACACCAAGCGGAAAGGAGACATGCCAATAGGAGTTTTGAAAGCCGTACGGTAAGCCCACAAGGCATCATCTAGCTTCAAAGACCAATCTTTCCTTGATGCATTCACCGTTTTTTCAAGAATTTTCTTCAACTCTCTATTAGAAATCTCCACTTGGCCACTTGTTTGAGGATGGTAGGGAGTTGCCACCTTGTGAGTAATGCCATATTTAGCAAGCAAGGAATTAAATTGCCGGTTGCAAAAATGGGTACCCCCATCACTAATAATCGCCCTTGGGGTACCAAATCTTATAAAAATATTCTTCTTCAAGAACTTCAAAACCCCTTTTGAATCATTGGTGGGTAACGCCATGGCCTCCACCCATTTGGAGACATAGTCAATCGCCACAAGGATGTAGTAATTTCCCAAAGAATTAGGGAATGGCCCCATAAAATCTATACCCCACACATCAAAAAGCTCCACTTCGAGGATATTGGTTAAGGGCATTTGATTTCGATTTGAAATGTTCCCCGTACGTTGACATTCATCACAAGCAAGAACAAATGAATGGGCATCCTTAAACAAAGTAGGCCAATAGAAACCGATTTGCAAGACTTTAGCAGCCGTCTTGTTACCTCCAAAATGACCACCACATGGAAATGGGTGGTAGTGTCTCAAGATACTAACCATCTCTTCCTCCGGAACACACCGACGAATAACTTGATCCGCACATTGCTTCCACAAGAAATGCTCCTCCCAATAATAGAACCGAACAAGATAAAGGAATCTCTTTCTTTGATTATGAGATAAGTCCGGAGGAAGGATCTCCTTGGCCAAATAATTTACAAAATCAGCATACCAAGGAGTTGTAGAGGAATGAATAGCAAACAATTGTTCATCCGAAAATGTTTCTTTAATAGGAATATTGGCATCTTCCTGGCCCTCCAATAATCTAGACAAATGGTTCGCCACCACATTCTCGGAGCCCTTTTTGTCTCAAATTTCCAAGTCAAATTCTTGTAAAAGAAGAATCCATCGAATCAACCTTGGCTTGGCTTCCTTTTTCGTCAATAAGTAACGCAAGGCTCCATGATTGGTATACACAATGACTTTGGAGCCAATCAAGTATGATCGGAACTTGTCAAGAGCAAAGACAACCGCTAAAAGCTCTTTCTCTGTTGTTGTGTAGTTAAGTTGAGCATCATTGAGAGTACGACTAGCATAGTAAATAACATACAAAATTTTATTCTTCCTTTGACCAAGAACCGCTCCCATAGCATAATCACTAGCATCACACATGAGCTCAAATGGGATGTTCCAATTCGGAGAAGTGATAATATGGGCTGTAGTAAGCCTTTCCTTGAGAGTGTTATAAGCTTCCAAGCACTCCTTTGTGAAATGAAACTTCACATCTTTCAATAATAATTCACACAAAGGCTTTGTGATTTTGGAAAAATCCTTGATGAAGCGCCTATAGAAGCCCGCATGCCCCAAGAAACTTCTCACCTCTTTAATCGAAGTTGGTGGAGGGAGTTTCTCAATAAGTTCAATCTTAGCTCTATCCACTTCAATGCCCTTTTGTGAAATTCGATGCCCCAAGACTATCCCTTCTTGCACCATGAAATGGCATTTCTCCCAATTAAGCACTAAATTAGTCTCTTCACATATTTGAAGTACCATAGATAAATTTTTCAAGCAAGAGTCAAATGATGAGCCAAAAACAGAAAAATCATCCATGAATACCTCAATTGTGTGCTCCACCATATCACTGAAAGTACTCATCATACACCGTTGAAAAGTGACCGGTGCATTGCATATGCCGAATGGCATCCTTTTATAAGCAAAAGTGTCAAAAGGACAAGTGAAAGTAGTTTTTTCTTGGTCTTCCGGAGTAATGGGGATTTGATTGTACCCCGAATAACCATCCAAGAAACAATAATAAGAATGCCCCGCAAGCCTCTCTAGCATTTGATCAATAAAGGGCAAAGGAAAATGATCCTTCCTAGTGGCATTGTTGAGCTTCCTATAATCAATGCAAACTCTCTTTATCCGGTAGTAGTCCGGGTGGGAATCAATTCATTCTTCTCATTTTTCACCACCGTGATTCCACCCTTTTTGGGAACAACTTGCACCGGACTTACCCAAGAACTATCCGAAATAGGGTAAATAATTCCTGCATCAAGAAGTTTTAAAATTTCAGCTTTCTCACCTCTTTCATATTAGGATTTAGTCGGCGTTGATGTTCTACCAAAGACTTGTAGTCATCCTCCATTAAGATATGATGCATGCACATAGTGGGGCTAATTCCCCTAATATCCGCTATTGTCCACCTCAAAACCATTTTGTGCTCCCTCAATACTCTTAAGAGCTTGTCCTCTTCCTCCATGTTCAAATTCGAAGAGATAATAACCGGCAAAGTATTAGAGTTACCCAAGTAAACATACCGAAGATGAGACGGAAGAGGTTTCAAAGTAAGTGTTGGAGCTTCCACAATACTTGGTTGTGGTTTAGAAGGCAAGACACCAAGAGGCTCAAATTTCTGGTACCTTCTTGGTTTAGAATCTTTCATAGATTCTAAACAATTCATGAATTCCACCACATCATCATCACCACATTCTAGAGCATCCTCATTCACCAAGCAAGCCTCAAGAGGATCTTTGCAAGAAGTTATGGCATAAGTGTGAGCCAATATATGATCCACCGTGTCTATCCGAAAACAAGATTCCCCATCTTCCGGATACTTGGTGGTTTCGAGCACTTTGAATGTGACTTGCTCATCCACAATCCTAAACACCAAAGTTCCTTTTTCCACATCAATGAGAGTTCTCCCCGTACGCAAGAAAGGTCGCCCCAAAATAATTGGAGTATTAACATTTTCCTCCATATCAAGAATTACAAAATCCACTGGAAAAACCAATTTGTCCACCTTGACAAGAACATCCTCAATGATACCACGGGGATATTTAACAGATCGATCCGCCATGACAAGAGACATTGTAGTAGGGCTGATTTCATGCAAACCAATGAGCTTGACTATTGATAGCGGCATCAAATTGATACTAGCTCCCAAATCACATAGCGCCCTTTCAATCACCGTACCACCAATGGTGCAAGGAATGGTGAAACTTCCTGGATCTTTTTTCTTAATTGGAAGCTTTTGCTACACTATGGCACTACACTCCTCCGTCAATTGGACACTCTCATAGTCCTTCAACCTCCGCTTCTTAGAAAGAATTTCCTTCATAAACTTTGCATAGCTAGGCATTTACTCTAAAGCCTCTGCGAAAGGTATGTTTATCTGCAATTTCTTGAACACCTCAAGGAATTTTGAGAATTGAGACTCCTTCTTGGTGTTTTTCAATCTTTGTGGAAAAGGAATTGGAGGTACATATGCCTTAACTGGAGGTGTTGGTAGTGAACTATCAGGCCATTCCAATTCAACTGCATACCGGGGTTGCACATCCTTGCTCTTCTGCATTTTTTCAACATTTTCAGCCTGACCTGTAGTGGTCCAATCGATCGGAATTGGGGCCGATCGATCAGATTTTGGTTTTGTCCCATTTTTAATTTCTGCTGGAATAGGGGGTCGATCGATCGGTCTTGAGGTCCGATCGATCGGAGATGGATTCTTTGACTCCTCAGCTGCATTTTCCTGCAATTTTGCATCTTTCAATTTTTTCGCTTTTTCATCATCTAGATCAGCAGCAGTTTTCACTAGATTCTCATTCCGTAGAGTAATAGCATAACAATGATCTTTCCCTTTCGGATTCACTTCCGTTTGGCTAGGAAGTCCCCCTTTTGCTCTAGAAGATAAAGCATTAGCTAGTTGCCCCACTTGTATCTCAAAATTTCTAATGGAAGCCCCTTGATTCTGGATCAATGATGCTTGAGTTTGTAATGCAGAATCGGTCTTGCTAATGAAGTTGTTTGTGTTGTTGGCTAATGCCTCCATACTCCCAGCCATCTTAGCAAACATTTCATCAATGTCCTTCTTCTTCTCTTGGGGCTGAATTTGTTGAGGAGGAGGTTTTGCACATTTTGAGTGTTGCTCCAAGAAAAATTTGGATGATTCCTAAATCCCGGATTGTAGAAATTTGAGTATGGATAATTTCTTGGCCGATTGTAGTGCCCACCTCCAATAGCATTAGCTTGCTCTCTTTGAGAAGAAGATGCATTAGTAATCAAACATTCTCCAGTTTAATGGCTAGCACCACAATAATCACAAGATACGAAAGGCATTCCTTGAACCGCATGCACTCCTTGAGGATAATTCACCGTCAAAGTATCAATCTTTTTAGCCATAGCGGCCAAGGCGGACATCACATCGGCATCTCTTGAATTGCCTTGCCTTTGTGGTAGCCGCTCCGTAGGCCAAGAAGTATTCGTCTTTGCAACTTTCTCAAGTAAATTTCGAGCATCCTCTTGAGATTTGGTCATAAAAGAACCACCCGCGGCTGCGTCTAACATTTGCCTCGTTGACATACTCAATCCGGAATAAAAGGCTTGATAAACAATCCACTCCGCAAGTCCATGATTCGGACAACTCCTCAAGATCGCTTTGAACCTTTCCCATGCTTCATGGAAGGATTCAAGATCAAATTGGGAAAAAGTCATGATATCATTCCGGATTTGAACCGCTTTCGCCTGAGGGAAAAATTTAGATAGAAATTGTTCTGAAAGCTCCTCCCATGTAGTGATGGAGTTGGGAGGGAGTGACATCAACCATGCTTTAGCTTTATCCCTCAATGAGAATGGGAATATGCTCAAGAGAATTGCATCACGTGAAGCACCATGAATATCAAATGTAGCGCAAATGTCCAAGAATGAAGCAATGTGCACATTTGGCTCTTCATGAGGAAAGCCATGGAACACAACGGAGTTGGAGATCATGGTGATAATAGCCGGCTTGATCTCAAAGTGAGTGGAGTTGATAGGTGGAGCACATTCCTCCAAAGAACGAGGGTCAACTTGCCGTGGTGGTCCATCCACCTCATTGGCCCCATTTCCACCATTTCTATTATGAACACCTCCACCATTATCATTTCTTTCATTCAAACCATTTCCACCATTGGCCCCCGCACCATTCCTTCCTTCCAAATTGTCTCCCATGCCTTCGACTTGGTTATTATGTTGCTCCCGTCTAAGCATACGAAAAGTTCTTTCCATCTTCGGATCCAAACCAATCACATTCGAGCTAAGAGCACGTCTTTCTAAGCTCATACAAGAGAAAGAATTTCTGGAGACAATTAAAAACCAAATTAGCACAAAAATAACCTAAATTGGCACAAAAATAAAATTGCCTCAATCCCCGGCAACGGCGCCAAAAACTTGATGTGAATTATTCGCAAGCGGACAAGTCGCACAAGTAATAAAGAGTGAATAGAGTATCGTTCCCACGAGGATATTTTGTCAATTTCAATTCAATGACAATCTAAGTAATTAACACACTAAAATGACAAAGCGAATTGTTGATTGGGTTTTATCTAATGCTAAACAAGTAATTAAAAGGTTACTAAGTAAATGACAAATTGAGTGATTAACAAAGCAACAAACAAGAAATTTTGTTTTCAAGAAAAGTAAACACTAGGGTTCCTAACTTCACCACTTCTTATCCGATTGAACTCCATTGATTCATTAATTCTCACTTCTCAATTTAATTGTTGACAATCGATTTCCCAAACTATTCAATGTTCTATTCCTAGATACACCGAAAGTATTTTCAATAGAATCCCTGTTATTCCTAACATTCGGATTCATATCAAAAATCCATTAAGAATAATGGAAATCAATTAATGATTGCATAAGTCATAAACCTATATTCCTATGGTTCATGCAACCTATGTTTTCTATGGATTCTTGCAACCCTAGGTTTATCCTTCTGGTCTCAACCTAGGCTAAAAATCATTCAAATGGTGATCAAGCATTTGAAAGCAATAAGCATATCCACAGAAAATCAACAACATAAAAAGAGATTCAAGAACAATAAACCGATTTCATTCAATCTTTAAAGAAGGGTTCCATTAGGACCCCTAGTTAGAGGATTAGTTCCTCATAACTAAGGAATACAACACAAAATCCAAAATGGCAATCATTAAGTACAAGAACAAAGAAGAAATGAAGAAAAACCCCTTAATCCCCTTACGCTTGCGTTGATGGCTGCTGTAGAGAAACCTTCCAAAACCCTTGGTTTTGCTCCAAAAGTGAAAAGTCCCTAAAACCCTAAAAATCTAAGCTTTTATACTCCTAACAACCCTCAAGTCGTTTTTCTAACAAGTCTGTGTCGTTTTGAATTGGACCCACTTGGGTTTAGGATAAGTTCGGGCAATTAAAAGTCTTCAAAGTCGTTTTGCGATTCTGGCCTATCGATCGGAATATGGTGCGATCGATCGGAATTTCTCTCTGTCTCTTTTCTGCTTCAAGGCTGTCCGATCGATCGGACAATGGGCCAATCGATCGGATTTCTTCTCTGGCTCCAATTTTTGACTCTTTCTTTCCAATTCGCTCCTTTTCTTCCATATTTGCCCTTGCACCTAAAATGCACAATTAATCACTCTTTAGGCAGATTTAATTCCAAAATGACTTTAAACAATACAAGATTTCATGTAAAAGGATGTACAATTATATGTATATAATTGGCACATCAGCTATTGTAGACACATCTTGGCAAAGCACCGACTGAGAGGGATCGTCAAGGACAAGAACATCTTTAGAAACATTGACAAATTCCTATACTTAAACATCAAAAGAATGAAGGAGAAGATTACAAGGAAGCTCTGGTATGGATTGAGCTGGCCCGAATGCTCAACCTCAACATTCTGATTGTCAACTCCCACATGTGGTTTTGAGACAATGGGAGTAGTAGAGGTGTCTTCTGAAATGTTTGTTTGAATAATCTGAAGAGGGGTGGTAGGTAAAAGAGCTGACAATGGCACATCATCATTACCCTCAGCATCAATGTCGATACTGGGATAGGTAGCTCCCCGCTTCAGAGCATGAACTTTCTCTACCCCATTCTCAACAAAATAGTTAGAGATCAATCATTACATTCAAATTGGTAAAAGGTTATAAAGTGACCGCAAGTACCTTAGGAGTATGAGATGTCCCTTCCACTAGTACAGGCCGTTTCCTACGAATCAAAGGTTGATCCTCCAATATTTCATCAAGGGAAGAAGCTCGAGGAGGAGAGGAAACCCTGTAAATACTCTGAGTACCAGCCATAGTGTATTGAAATATTGGAATTGGCTAAAAATTCTCAGTAGGGGGAACAGTACCAGTTTCGGCTTAAATAGCAAAAATACTAATGCCAATGTTCTTTTTCGTGGACTTTGTGGGTTTAGAAGGGACAGAAAGATTAAGTGTGGAAAATGTGGAATTGGCTGAGGATTGAAAAAGTCTAGAACGAACAGATTTGTAGCAAACCTAAAAAATTGGATAAGTATCTACATGACTAAAAAACAAGGAAAGCAAGAATTTGGATAAAAGATAAGTATTTTTCAGAGAGAGCATGTTTTAGCTCTTCTGAGGAAGCTACTACACGATCCTGACTATTGGCACAAAAGTGAGGAAGGGGCCAAGCCTGAATTAGGCCGAATTGGCAAGTAGCAAAATTGGGACAGTACACTTCAAAACCTACCTTTCCATTCGTGCCAATCAAGACATCATGGATAAGTTTCCGACTAACCAAAAACTTAGCCCATAATAGAGAAGTAGATTCAAGATTGGGGTCATCAGAAATAAAAACAAAATCGGGAACATCAACCGAACAAAAAGGAAAGAAAGAAGGAATAAGTATGGACAGAGTAAAAATCACCAAAAATCTCTCGGTATGACAAAGTTACCAAACCGAGCCTATTCAGAACAAGGCCAACATATTTCATTGGAGTAGGGACCACTTGGATAGAGCCAAAGAAAGGAAAATACACCCTAAGCCAAAGCTGGATGTTCCAGAATGGACCAGAAGCATTAGACGCTTGACGATGAGACACTTTATCTAAAAGGAGAAACATGTCATGGTAAAGAAATGTCACCACTAGCAATTTCATAGGCAAGTTGAAGATAGCCCACAATTGGTTTGGAGCTTGGAACGCAGATAATGTATTTACAAAGCCAATAATGGATTAAAGTAGTACGTTCTTGCTCAGTAGACTCAGCAGAACGATCAAAAAAAGTATTCACGAGGACTGAATAAGAAGAAAATGTAGACTTGCCTAAAGAAGGAACAACAATAGAATAAGTAAGATTGGCTGAAATAGTCTCGTCTAGAGGAGACAAGCCGGTCAAAACACTTAGGTCACGAAGAGTGATGATCATGGTCCCCAAAGGAAAAACAAAAGTATTAAATTCAGAAGACCAAAAACAAAGAGCCATAGGGAAAAGACGTGAATCATAAACAGAAATGGAAGTACAAAGTTGGAGTAAGTCTAGAATACCAACTCGAGTGAGTATGGCACGCGAAGGAGTATGATTAATAATGCGTTGATACCAAGTCTGATAAGCATTGTCATGTTTAGGCCAAGTACGAATGGCATTGGGCAAACGCAATGGACCAAATTCAATAGGGTTTGTAAAGGGTAAGGAGCCTATAAGTGGGAAGAGTTGACCCAAAGGAGTTGTAGAAATAGTGTCCTCATCCATAAAGGCAGGGCCAAGGTAGAAATTGCCAGATTCAGGTTTAGGGGGAAGAGATAATTAAATTCAATAGTAGTCGTGTTCAAAGTAGAATGGTAATCTTGATAAGAAGAGGTACTTTTGGCCTTGGAAGAGGAAGATTTCACCATGGTTAAGGGGTTTGGGAAGAATGAAAACAACGAGAATTGCATAAGCGAGGCGGTGAAGAAGAGGAAGTAAAAGTTAGGAAAAAGTGAGTATGAGAGCAACGATATCCGAAGAAAGTGACACAGCTTAATCAAAAGAATTTAATCAAGTCGTATTGGGGATAATTATTAGATATAAAAATGTCTATATGTTATAATGAGGTCATTTAGTTGACTAAGTGGAGACTGAGTGAGCGACCAAGATAAGACAACAATTGAGCAAGCTAGGGGCCTCAACGAAGTAAATTGATCAAGCATGGTAGTTATCCAAACACCTCAACGTGTGGAGAAAGTGGACAACGTGGGAGTTATATAGCCCATAAGAGACGTGACAACACCAGAACGTGGGGAACATGTGTCAACCAAGGAAGAATTAGTTATTCAGCACTACTAAGCAGTTAAAAGAACATGGGACACTTGGCAACAATCCAACGGATCCAATTATAAATATCAGTGTTAACAGTTTTGTAGAACATGTATATAAGCCTAGATTTTAGATTTTACAAGGACTGATCAATCAAAGACTCAAAAAGAGCATGTAATTTCCGTTTCGTAGCATTTCAATTCAATCGCCTTTTTTACAGTTTCTTCTTCTTGTGCTTGTGCCCCTTGGAGTCTTTGATTGATAAAAATTGGTAGAGACGAAAAGTCATAAATTACAAATATTTGAACAAACTTATTGACAAATACCTTTGCATCAAGAAGAACCATGCCAATGCTAACTTGGATGTGTTAGTTAAGCCTTGATGAGTTTAGATCCCCTAAGGCATTTGAGGGGCATGTTGTTTAGTTTGTTGCTTTTTTTTTTCTTTCTTCTCAAGAAAATAAGTTTGCAAGACATATTTGTTTCTTATTTATATAGAGAAATAAATACCATGAACATTAAAACAATCATGTCTCTACATTTTCCTAAGTTATGTAATTGAATTAATTACATGTGAGTAATGTCATCTGTCTATCTATCTATATCTATTTATCTATCTATCTATACAATACTATAGAGTTGAAGCTGAGAGAAAGTTCTCATATATTTTTGGTAGCCATGTAGGAGAGACATTTTATGTTTACTTGCCGCATGGAAAATATTGTTTAAAAAAATTTAAAAAAATGCAAAACCCATATTATTAAGTGAGAATGTACTTTCCCTATGGGTTCTCCTCCTCTGAACAATACGGATCCCCTAGTATTCATTTATTTTTCTTCGTCGATTTTTTTCCATTCCTATATATTTCCTCTCTCTTCGTTTATGAGAAATGGAGCAACGACTCTGATCTATTTGCGAACACTGACCAGATACCGCCAATCGACGCCGCGAATCCACCACGAGAGAGGGCATTGGAGGAATTGGAGCCGCAGATGATAATATGAGAAATTGTATATGTAGTTTGGATTTTCAACACTGACTGATTAGGTTTTTGATATTTCTTTGTTATCTGTGTTGTTTGACTCATAATTCGTCTACGTAAATTTTTCACATCATTAATTCCAGACTCTGTTGATGGGAAACTTAGCGACGACTATGATATGATAATGAAGACTGACCGGAACAACAATCGACATTGTGATTCCATCGTGGATGGTAATACCATAGTGAACGAATAGCATCAGAAAAGCTGAGTTAGTAGTTATTTCCATATTTCTATGTCTTTTGAGTTTACTTTGTAATTAGATGGAGTATTTTTCCCCCTTTTTACTCTTCTTTTATCTGTTTCTGTGTTTTATTGAAGGAATATCCAACAAGACTTAATCGAACGAAGGAGTTGGATTATGTTGAAGTTAAACAGTAAGCATTTATTCGTACTGTCATATTTCTTAAATTTATTAAAGATTCTTTAGTGAATGTATTGATCTTTTCATCTTTGAATTTGTTTGCAAAAAACTCTTTGTCAAAGCTAAGTTTAGTATTTACAACAATTACATTAGATAACTATGGATTATCTGCACACTAAAAAAAGGGTCATTATCCGTTGTTATCTTTCACTATTGGCAATGTGTCTGTTTTGAACTGTGGAATCTGTGACTTGGATAGGGAGCTATGTGAATACTTTATATTTGAAACTGTGTCAAGATTAAAGACAGGGACCTTCTGGAGAAGCTTACTGAAGAGTTTCTTGCAGAGGATGAATCAGCTTCTATAGGTTCTCTACTCGCGCATATTTGTATTTGCTATATTTGATAACATGAATTTTGGGTTCTCAATCTGCATGCCAATGTAAGTACCTGTTTGATTTTTTTAAATTTCCTTTGATGCTATTCCTTGGTTTGATTGTCTTGATTTTCGAAATGTTCACTATCCTTTGAATTTTTGCGGGTTTGATCATCTTGGGATTTTGTGTTTTATTCATGATAAATATGGTATTGTATTCACAAATGGAAAATTATATGTAACAATTTCAAGAGTTACAAACAAGAAAGGGCTTAAGATATTACAAGATGATAAGAAGTCTTCATTCAAAAACTGTGTAAGAAATGTTATGTTACAAGAGATTTCTAAATAGAAGGTTAATACTATTTTACTAGTTGTATTTACATGTGCATTTATGTCTCAATTTTATTGGTTTGATTTGGCTTGGATGGATGATAATGATAATGAATGGGGGGTTTTTAGTTAATTGCTATGAAGTTCATGTCTTAGGTGCCCCAAAATTATTTTTTTTTGTGGTGTTAGTTTATTGTTTGAGGAGTTATATAAGTTTGTTTACCCAAAATTATTACAAGATGAGTTTTGCTACCTTCTTTTTAGATTTTCTTTATTTGAAATGATCATGACTCATGCTCTATTCGTTCATTGAGCCTAATAAGCACTTACATTACCATTATTTAGTTTTTGTTCTCCTTAAGTTCTAATTTTCACAAACAATTAGTGTACAGGAGAGAGATGCCACATTTTCGAGAGGGCTAGTCTGCTACTTTCAATTATGTGCTTGCATATCCCAATGGAAGTCCAGTTGTTTAAATCTTTCTAATTTTTGTGAATGTATCCATAGGCAGGTTATTTGGTAAGTGTTAATTGTTAGATTTACAAAAATGGAATCATAAATTGATAAGTTTCAGGTCCTAATTCAAATCAACTAAAATTTTGGAATGTAGAAAGTGTGTGCTAGAATAAATATGTGGGTTAATTTAATGTAGAACTAAATTATACATGCTGCTAACAGATTGCAAATTCGACCTTATGTCTGTTTACAAAGGATTTCTGGGTTCCCTCTGACAATGTTCTCTCACTGTTTGATTTGCATCTTCAATCATAATTCCTTTTCTGTTGGTTTTGTGTGTGTTCAACAGTCCTAATCATAACTGAGTCAACATACTTTAGTGTCATTAATTGGTGATATAAATTTGGTGGCATTGATGCAATAGTAGAATCCTTTTCCTTCCAACTATATTCCATATGTTCTAATTATAATTTTTTTTTTATTTATGCAAATACAAAACCTTATGCAATAGGATTGCATTATTGAATTTCCTTTTGCCATCCAAAATATATTTTATAGCATGTGTTGATATGAAATAATATTGATAGTGTTTGGCAGTGTGTTTCAACTGTGTTTAGGTGCATCGCACCTCACAGCACCACAGTTTTTTGTGACACGTCAAACAGCTTTTGCGTTCCAACTCACCTCACAACACCATAGCTTTTTAACTCACAGCACCTCACCACACCTCACAGTACTCCCAAACGCTTTCAATATATGTTGAATTGTCCTACGTAATCAAATTAGATCAATTATTTTATTTTAGATTAATGTACAATGTAAACATTAAGTGATTTTATATTAATATTATTAGTCATCTAATATAACAGTAATTTAGATACGCGAAACACACCTCACAGCACCGCACCACAGTTTTAAAAGTGATGCGCCAAACAGCTTTTTGCGTTCCAACTCACCTCACAACACCACAGTTTTATAACTCACAGCACCTCACAGCAGTTGACAGTAGTCCCAAACATGCCCATTACTTCTTCCCTCCCTCACCCATCCTTCAACCCTTTTCTTCTCTTGGTCACTAATGTTAGAGGAATTATTTGTTGACATCTTTGAGCTGATTCGCAAAGCTTTATGGGATTTGGCAAATTCACAAGCTACTATTTGCAAAGATAGGGGACCATACCATATAGCAATAGCTACTGCAAATAGTGTTGAAGCTCTTGATTTCAACATAAATTTGATAGAGGCTTCTGGACCTCTGACTTCAGATTGAGATTGAGAGTACATATTTTTCGGTTTAATAAATCCATGGCAACAACATTACTAGAAATACTTAAACCCAAAACTTGACTTATTTGTTTATTTAGGAAAAAAAAAGGTGAGGTTTATATGGGGGTTCAAAAATGATGGGCTTGTTGTATTTATCTCAATGTGATTATTATGCACTTCATTCTTCACTAATTCAATGTGTTATTAACTAATTATATATAACTTAACATAAGCAGCACAAATGTTATACTTTTCACTTGATGGAAAGGTTAGAATTGTTTGGGTTGATGTCATGAAGTTCCCTACACAAGGGCACTCTCAAATCAGATATTATATATCAATTATGTATGGCTATTTTGCTTCCATTCAACAATATAATGCCTGGAATTATACTTCAAACCGTATTATTCAGTACTCATACAAGACGCGCGTAGCGCAGATATGTACATAGTTTATTTGTATTGGGTAAGTTATAAATTTATTGATATTTAAAGGAATATATAATTTACAATTTATATTAACATTTGTAAACCATTCAAAAAAAATGATCCAAATACCCACGTTTACAAAATTCTCAACAACAGTTAACATTCTTCTTTTTTTTTCTCAAATTTGTTTGTCCATTTAACGTATTTGTTTTGTTTAAAACAAAAATCTTCATCAATTATTACATTTCTTTTCCAAATATATTTTCCCATGTGACATACTTCTTTTCACTAAAACGGAAATCTTCATCAATGATACCATTTATTTCAGAAATGACAATGATACCCTTTAGAATGCCTTATATAACAGAATTTCCATATCAATCATGGGAGCAATTAATTTATTTGGGCCAAGAAAAACATTAAATTTAACAGTCTTATTAAGGTAAGGAAATTATCATGCCAAATTAACAAAATCAAACTAAATAAACACAATTCAAAAATCTTTAATATTGGGATGAGTTTGTTATAATGGACTAATTTAAATGGGTTTGAGAAAATGGTTACCCCTTTGGTTACGTGGGTTGCAATAAGTGACTTTATTGAAAATCAAATGAGGTATCAGAGTATTGTAACAATAATCAAATCAATGTTTTCATTTCTCATTTTCACTCTTCTAAATTGACATGTGACATTTTTTTTAACAAAATAAAATTTAATAAAAGTGAATTTATTGAACATTGTATGTCTCGTTAAAAACAATCTCAATTTTTTTAAAAGAAAATTCAATAGATGATACACAATCTAATTTAATTTATATGCATGTATTAATATGGATGGTCACATTAGTTAGTCCCTTATATCAATTTTCCTTTAAATAGATAGATATTTATTGCATATTTGTCTTAAAACACATACATCACACTTGTATGATTACTTTTTAATGAAAATGAATATAATATTACAATTAATGAAATTTTCTTTTAAAAATGAATTCTTTTATGCATTATTATTTGTACCATAAATGACCCTTACATGTCTACTGACAACCTAACACGTGACAATTTGGGTCCCACACCGTGCAAGGAACAACAAATCTCTAGCAGACTCGTGGCAACGGTAGGACATTGTTATTTCTAATATTTAATCATTTTGCAAGTTTTTCTAGTGGATATGAATATGAAATCCAAGAATCAGTTATTGAAAATCAAGGTTGTCTGAAAGTCAATGTCCAAAAGGCTACAAATGAAGAGATTTTTGTCTTAACGATTAATCCTCTTCCAAATCAACTTATTGAGGAATAACCAAGATGTTAGTAGGATTATCTCAAAGAAAGTCAGAGTTTTTTTAGCCCTACGTCCCTAAATTTTCTCGAACATGTTGTCAGCTACTACATGACACTAAGAAGCCAAGGTCACGTTCATCATGTAACCAGAAGAAGAGGACATTTTTCCATGACCACCTACGTCAATCATAGACTGTGCGTCTTCAAATCTTTGCTGCTTACTTAGGCAATGACTCCAGTCAATATCTTTTCAATTAGCATGACTTAGGCCAACTAGTTCTAGATTTGTCATTTTCTATCCCAAAAAGCCTCCATGACTATGTCTTTGATTTAGTTTGTAAAGCATGCCTTAATACATCCAAGGATGTATTCATTTTCAATGAAATTTCTAATACATTTCAACAATGTGTTGTTTTTCAATTTCATCCATTAGAAGTTCTTTTATTCCGATGATAGACTTCTGTCTCCTGCTTTTTTCCTAATTGACACAATATAAATTTTAAGTCATTTCACCTTAAGGCAGCCTCGAGCCAGCAGTTTTGCATTCTCTATCTGCATATAATCTTGTAACATCACGAAAAAAATAATTGAGTAAGATTTCAATAGCATGGACACATGTAAGGATACTAGAACTGTCCACATGTAAATGTAGTGTGCGAAATAATCAAATAAATCAAAATTTTTAAGAAATTGCTTGTACCAAAATCAAATCCTACAAGTTAGCTGACACATGGTAAGGCGGGACTCGCAGTGTACAAAAAGCGATCAATCTCCTGGTGACACGTGGCGGAGGCTAGGAGGAATTTTATACTAATCGGTGTTCATTTTGTAGGTTTCTAATTGGTTGTTGGCTTGAAATCCAGGGATTAGTTCCTAGAAATCAGGACTGTCTAAGATTTGCTATCCAAAAGGCTACAATTCAGGGAATCTTGGTCCTAACAAACAAATTCTTTTCAAACGTGATTTGTTGGATAACTACCGAGATTTAAGTAGGATTACATCAAAGAGAGTCATGGAGAAACGAAAGTTTGTTAGCTAAACGTCCTAGTTTTCTCAAACATGTTTCTAGTTGAAACACGAATCCACAAGGCTTAAACCACGTTCGTCCTACACAACTCAAAAGTTGACAATATTACACGATCTTTCATGTAGAGACTACCATGACTTCCAAGAGAGTCCATTTCCTCCATAAAGAAGAAGCATGGCCAGAAAGCTGCTGCCACATTCACACATTCATAAGAAGGTTGCGGTTATGAAGCCCACTAACCTAGTCACTCTAGCAAACAGTAAGAGAGTGGTTTTATCATGATTCCCATGATGTTCAATTGAAGAAAAACAGAAGAAGTGTCCATCACTTGACACTATAAAAGAAAAAGAAACAACAACCCACACCGCATCAAACACAGACCCAACGTCTTCAATCTTTTATTGCTTTCTTAGGCATGGCTCCAGCCACTTATCTTTTTATTTAGCATGGCTTCGCGCCAACTAGTACTTAGATTTATGTTTCCAAAAGCCCCCGCGGCTATGATTTACAAAACTATAAATCCAACATCCATATCTACGAAACTCCTATTCCCAGCAGCTATAATTGTGAAGTCTTCTGTCTAGAACATAAGACGATAAACAAAAATATAATTTAACAAGGTTTATTCATGCACTAACTGTTGGAAAAATGATGGTCAACCAAAGTTTGACCTAAATTTAATGATAATTAATGAGAGTCATTGAATAATAATTGATGGGTTTTAATCTTCAATATGAAGAGAAGAGTTTGGAGTTTAATATAGTCCAAAACCATTTTTCGGTTAAAGGAAAATTGATTCCAAAATAGCCACATGTTAATCATGAAAAACAAAGTGCAATAAGTGTGTGTATGGGAATCCCACATTGGGGAAATACAATGTGGATGTTGTGTTTATAAGCCTAATGTTTGTATGAAGGCGTTGGGCCGAAGGGAACCCAAGCTTTTGTAGGAGGGAGAGTCCTGCCCGTCGCGTCGGGCTAGGCCTGGTCGGGCGGGGCGTGGCGTGGCGAGGCTAGGTGAGCGGGTGGGCCCGGCCCATGCGTGGACTTGGGATTTCGTAGGCCCAATGTCTCCTAAATTTTTGCACAAAGTTTAGTTTATTTTTTGGCCCATTAGTAATCCAGATTCATTGAATATGGACAGATGACTTGGTCAAAACCTATTGAGTCTGGCCCGCAATATCTGCTCGACCCACTACCCTCATTACCTAGTCGAGTCAGTTGCAGCCCAAGTGGTTGCACGTCCTGGTCAATTGTGCGCCGTATTAGTATTAAACGTAAGACCCCCTCTTTCCTGGGAACGATCTGGTTGCTAAATTTGTAAGTCCCTGACTTTGAAAGCCGACAAAATTTTATTTGTGACTTTTTGAACCAATAATTACGTGGTGTTGAATTATCAAGGCTTATATCTATGAATTATTTTATATATTTGTGTTACTTACTATACACTTTGACTTGTGTAGAGAATCAATGGAACCAATTAAAAATGCAGAGAGATCCACCGTCCACATCGAAAGTGATGACTTGACCCCTGGTGGTTTGAACAATCCAGGTGGTAAGGCTTCTCCTAGCGGAGGTGTGTCGGTGACTGCTCATATTAGAGGTGTGGCTACTCCTAACAGAGGCGAGCCTAAGACTGCTTCTTTTGAGCCTACTGCTCCAGCTTATATTGATGGAAGGATTACGACTCCTTTAGTTGGTTGTGTAATAGTTCCAGCCGAAAAGCCAAAAAAGTTTATCCGCAAGGATTTCAAAAAGTGGCAACCAAATATGTGTTTCTACTTGACCACATTGAACCTTGTCAAGTACCTCAACGAGGTGTGCCCTATTCTGTCACCAGGCGAGCAAAACAAAATGACTATAGCAGCAGTCCAATTTTGGCAGGATAATGAATATTTGTGCAGGAACTATATCCTTAATGGATTAGTTGATGACCTGTACAATGTGTACTCCAACACCTCTTCAGCCAAAAAGCTTTGGGACTCTGTTGAAAAGAAGTACAAAACCGAGGATGCTGGTACTAAGAAATTTATGGTGGCCAAATTTCTTCATGATGGTGGATGCCAAGTCTGTTGTCAACCAACTTGAAGAGTTCCAGCTCATCTTGCATGAAATGCAGGCTGAGGGATTAGTAATAAATGAGTCATTCCAAGTGGCTACAGTCATCGAGAAACTACCTCCTAGCTAGATTGATTTCAAGAATTACTTGAAACACAGGTGCAAGGTGATGAACATGGAGGAATTGATGGTCTGTCTAAGGATCAAGGATGATAACCAAAAGAAGTTAGCACTTCCAAGAGCTTCCAAGGCCCACCTGGTGGAAACTTCCAAGGCCAAGCATGAGAAGAGAAAGAGGGAGCACCAGACCAAAAGGAAGCCGAAAGAGCCACACAATAAGTTTCAGGGTACCTGGTTTGTCTGCGACAAACCTGGACACCGAGCCAAAGATTGCAGGAAGTGTCCTAACAAGGACAAGGCCAATAGTAAGGGAAAAAAGTAAGTCCACGAAGTTGAGGAGGAGGAAGATCTATAGGTGTTTTGTGCTGTCATCTCCCAGGTGAACATAGTGACAAACACCAAAGATTGGTGGATGGACACAGGTGCAACCACACATATCTGCGTCCACAAGGAACTCTTCTCAACATATGAGAAGAAAGATGATGGTGAGAAGGTTTATATGGCTAACTCTGCTCCAACCACCGTCGAGGGAGTCAGAAAGGTGATCCTAAAGTTCACTTTTGGTAAGAAGCTTGAGCTGCAGAATGTGATGCATGTCTCGGATATCAAGGAGAATCTGGTATCAGTGTCCACTCTGATCGAGAAAGGATTCAAATTAGTATTTGAGTCAAACAAATTTGTACTCTCTAAAGGTGGGATTTATTTGGGAAATGGGTATATCAATGATAGGCTTTTTAAAGCCAATTGTGCTGTAATAGACGAAAAGTCTAAATTCTTATACCCAAAGACTATTATCAACAAAGAAAAGTCTTCAGCTTACATGGTTGTGTCTCATTTTCTATGGCATGGTAGATTAGGACATGTAAATTATGGTACAATGAAAAAATTGACAAACTTAGGTTCAATTCCCAAATTCAATTTGGATGTCAACCACAAATGTGAAATATGTGTTGAAGCAAAGTTTGCCAAGAAACCCTTTCCCAATATTGAAAGAAGTATTGAGCCTCTCGCATTAATCCATATAGATTTATGCGACTTAAAATTTGTTCAAAGTAGAGGTGGAAAGAAGTACTTTATTACTTTCATTGATGGTTGTACCTATTATTGCCATGTTTATTTATTAACTAGCAAAAACGAAGGAATGGACATGTTTGTAAAGTACAAGAATTAGGTTGAGACTCAACTTGGTACGAAAATTAAAGCACTAAGGTCCAATAGGGGAGGAGAATATGATTTTGCTCTCTTTGATGAGTTGTGTGCTGAGTTTGGAATAATCCACCAGACTATAGTGCCATATACACCTCAACAAAATAGAATTACTGAGAGGAAAAACCAAACTTTAAAAGAGATGGTAAATTCCATGCTCATAAGTTCAGGTCTACCACAGAACTTGTAGGGGAAAGCAGTTTTGACTGCTAATTACATTCTTAATCGAATGCCCCATAAGAAAACAGGTAGCATTTCATATGAGATGTGGAATAAGAGACCATTGTCCTTCAAATATTTGAAAGTGTGGGGGTGTCTTGCTAAGGTGGTTGTACCTCCACCAAAGCGAGTAAAGCTCAGACCTAAAATGGTGGATTGCATATTCATCGGATATGCTCAAAATAGTAGTACATTCAGATTTTTGGTACATAAATATGAAATTGATGACATTCATGTCAATAAGATAATGGAAACGAGAGATGCAGAATTTTTTGAGGATATTTTCCCTTGTAAACGAGGCGAAACCTCTCAGAAACAGAATAGAGATTCAAATTCTGAGAATGAAGAAATCGATGAACAAGAGACTGATGAAATAGAACCAAAAAGGAGCAAGAGATCGAAAATCTCTAAGTCCTTTGGTTCAGATTATATAACACACATGTTAGAAAGTGAACCTCAGACTTTTAATGAAGCATTGTCATCTCCAGAATCTCCATTCTGGAAAGAAGCTGTTGACAATGAGCTGGAATCCATCCTAAGTAATCATACTTGGGAATTGGTTGATCTCCCACCCGAGAATAAATCAATTGGATATAAATGGATCTTTAGGAAGAAGCTAAAAGCTTATGGATCCATTGATAAGTACAAAGCAAGGCTTGTAGCCAAAGGGTATAGACAAAAGGAGGATCTAGACTACTTTGATACTTATGCACCAATCACGAGGATTACATATATTCGGATGTTAATCTCGATAGCTTCGCTATATGGATTGGTGATACATCAAATGGATGTAAAAATTGCTTTCTTAAACGATGAACTCAATGAAGAGATTTATATGGAACAACCTGAGGGTTTCCAAGTCAAAAGACAAGAACACAAAGTGTGTAGACTTGTCAAGTCATTGTATGGGCTTAAGCAAGCTCCAAAGCAATGACATTAGAAATTTGACCAAGTAATGATTCGAGACGGATTTTAAATTAGTCGATGATATGCTAATTCTTGGTCGTAATGTTGAGATCATCAACAAAACCAAAAAATGCTATCGAAGAACTTTGACATGAAAGACATAGGTGAAGCGGATGTGATACTAGGCATTAAGATTCTCAAATCTTTGGAAGGCCTAGCTTTATCTCAATCACACTATATTGAGAAAGTGATTGAACGGTTCAAAGGACATGACATCAAAGATGCGAACAATCCTTTTCTCACTCACCTGGTCTTACATAAAAATACTAGAAACAGTATTAATAAGCTAGAATACTCCCACATTATTGCTAGTGTCATGTATATCATGAAGTGCACGAGACCGGATATTGCGTATTCTGTTAGTGAACTAAGCAGATATACGAGCAATCCTGGACATGAGCATTGGAAAGCTCTATTGAGCGTATTAGGGTACCTAAACAAAACAAAAAATAATGTTTTGAGCTATGGTAAATACCCTACTGTTGTAGAAGGATACAGTGACGCCAATTGGATTTCAGATTGTGAGGAATCAAAATCAACTAGTGGCTATATATTTCTTCTTGGAGGGGCAGCTGTATCATGGAAGTCCTCAAAGCAAACGTGCATCGCACGATCGACAATGGAATCAGAGTTCATCGCTCTCGATAAAGCCAATGAAGAAGCAGAGTGGCTTCGTTACTTTTTGGAGGACATTCCAATATGGCCAAAGCCTATGCCTGCAATTTGCATTCATTGCGATAGTCAAGCTGCAATTGTAAGAGCACAAAATATGATATATAACGGTAAGTCTCGACACATTCATCGAAGACATAATTTCGTTAGACAGTTACTCTCGAGTGAAATAATTTCCATAGACTTTGTGAAGTCTAAAGAAAATCTTGTGGATCCGTTTACAAAAGGTTTGAGTTGATAGGTGATAGACTGCGTATCGAGGGGAATGGGCTTGAATGCCTTGATTGAATAAGTTACCTTGATGGAAACCTAACCTAACAATTGGAGATCCCATGGACTAGGTTTAATAGGACAACACAAGTTGGGTGTAACTTAAGTACGAGCAGTACGGAGTTTTACTCCAACCTATTCCTAGAATGCACAAAGTGCTGCTAGAAAGTGTGTATAAGGTTAAGCTATGCTTTTAATGATTCATATATCTTGTGATAGACAAGTAAAGTATTAGTGAATACTCTTGATAGGAAATCACCTATGTTAGTGAAGAGTATGACCAGCTATATGAAAGTACTTTAAGGCGATATTTTCTATAGCACTCACTGAACCCAATACGTTTATGGTTGAAATAATGAACACAACCGAGAACCAATTATGAATTGGATCAGTGCTCTGTGAGGTCTGTTGACTAGGCTTACATAAACAACTGGCAGTTCAAGACGTCAGTCCATGGATTAGTTAAGTAAGTTCGATAGGCTTTCACTAGGGAATGTTCAAAGCCAAAAGCTACCTATCTCGATGCAGTATTGATTCTACTGTACTCTCAGACGTATTCCCGTGTCAGAGTTGTCGTCTGTTTCCATTCAATGTGGGGGATTGTTGGAAAAATGGTGGTCAACGATAGTTTGTTTGACCTAATGACTAATTAATAAGAGTCATTGAATAATAATTGATGGGTCTTAATCTTCAATATGAAGAGAAGAGTTTGGAGTTTAATATAGTCCAAAACCATTTTTCGATTGAATGAAAATTGACTCCAAAATAGCCATGTTAATCATGAAGAACAAAGTGCAATAATTGTGTGTATGAGAATCCCACATTGGAGAAATACAATGTGGATGTTGTTTTTATAAGCCTAATATTTGTATGAAGGCATGGAGGCCAAGGGCACACACGCGCGTGCGCCTACCGGCCGATCGATCAGGCGTGGCAAGGCAAGGTGAGAAATGCACTTACTGACTTATAAGTTCAAACGTAGGTACTTGCACACATTGAAGTCTTATGTTTGAAATAAAAGTCGACCAGAGGGATCAATTGTTGAAGGTTACATATTAGAAGAGTGTATGAATTTTTGTTCGAGATACTTGCACGACATAGAAACAAAGTTTAACAGAGTTCCTAGGAACTTTGGAGGTCCTGATACACGACAACATGGTGGTCTAGCTATATTCTCATGGAAGAGGCGTGCTTTGGGAAGGTCAAATGTAAAAGAGCTAACTAATCAGGAACGAACTCAAACACACTGTTACATCTTACAAAATTGCGAAAATGTGCTACCTTTTATGGAGTAAGTTAGAAGATGTATTGATAAAATATGGTACCTTTTAATCTTATGTTATAAATTATCTCACACGTTGACTTGTCAGGGAACATAAAGAATTATTGAAACAACTGCATTCACATTCACATTTGAGAAGCCTAGAACTTATACATCGTCGACAGTTCTCAAATTGGTTTGAGACTCGTGTAAGCGCAATTTTTAGTTTTAATTATTTTTACTTTGATTCATAAACAAGTAATTTTTCTAAAATTATTGAAACTTTTATTTATATAGTATATATGCATTTCTAAGTTTAAAGTATTGAATATTGATGAAGTACATAATATAATGTATAACGACTAACATGAATTGTTTTTCTATTCATACTAGACGAAAAAGAGGGGAGTTCGACCTAGCCGCATTGAAATGTTCGAGCTTGGCTATGTGAAGAAAGATGGATCATATTCAAATGCATTCATGCAACAAAAAGCTGTATGATTTTTTTTGTTAGTCTTATTGTTTAATATTTTTATTGACTTGTAAACTATTGATGCCTGTGTTTTTATATAGGAAGAGATGCGTAATCTGATCGTTGAGCAAGAGGAGGAATTGAACTCCTTAGACGACGAGCACATCTTCACCCAAGTTCTCAGGCCTGATAGACCTAGATGTGTGCACTGTCAAGGACATGGAGTTACACCATCTTCTGAAGATTTTACTAGTAGGTCTGGATCCTCTCAAGCTGTCCAAGAAGCAAAAAGAGCTACTGAGATTGCACTTAGAGAAGCTGAAACGGCAAGACAAGAAGTAGAAAACTATAAGAGGATGTCAGATGAGAGAGTGAGAAAAACGGAGGAAGATATGGCTAGGCTTACGCAGGCTTTGCTGAGATTTACAGAATGGGGCAATGGTGACAACCTTTAACATGGTAAGTTTAATGAAAAAAAATAAAAAATATATATATATATATATACACAATACTATATTGCAAGGAATCTCGTCTGCATTGATAAATTTGTTTTGAATGAGCTGTTTGCATATACTTGCAACTTGCAAGGCAGAAGTTCACTGATGTTAGTTAAGGCTGTCATTTTGATGAGAAATATTATTCTTTTCCATTTCTCATATCAAGGGAATTTGCTTTCTTTACATCAACAGATCTGGCTTTACTTTCTTGTACTGCATATGTGACATTTAGAGATACTTGTGCACTACAAATTGGTATCTTGCTCAGTGTAAATTTATTTCATGCTCCTGAAAAATGTGTCAGTGCTTTCATGGTGATGGAAAATGCATTTGTCATGCATGTGATAGTTCCAGTATGATTCGTTGATTTCATTTCAAATTTGAGAAATAGCTCGGTGTGTGCCTTGTCCTTGTAAAAAGAAACCAAAATGAATTTGTTCTTCTTGAACTTCCTCCTAATCGAATGATCCAAGTACTAACAAATAAAGATCAACTATTCATATCCTAGCATGAAGTAGAATGGGGAGAAAACAACTTTGGTTACGTTTCCTCTCTAGAATAAGAAACTTGTCATACTGTTTTCTTGAGAATGAGTTGATAAATGTTCAGGTAGGGTCTCTGTCATTTTATTCCTTGGCAATTGTTCTCTCTTTGTGAATTGCTAGGTTAAGTTAAAGGTGCTAACTGTTTAAGACTTGAAATATTGGTCTTTGTAACTACTTGAGGTTGCTTTGACACTCGTAATGGCATAAAGATTTAACGAGACATTGGATATCTGGTTCATTATTGGTCCAATGTTTCACGGCTATTGCTACGTTCTGGGGAATCTTTTCATTTCTACAAATACCACTATTCATTTGATACCTGGAGTTCTTACTTTCTAAGCAAAAGTTCTCTTTGGCTTTGAAGAAATCCCAAATGTTGCAAAATTGTAGGAATAACTTGATTGTTGTAGAGGATTCTTAACTCTTTAAGTTGTAACTTGTTGTTTGGAATAAACTTGATCTTCTTGTTTGCCTTCTCATTTGTTAACTTCATGAATTTTTATTTTTTCATGCAAGGAAAGGGTGTTGATGTTGCTGTGCACTGAGTTTGGCAAGACAATGAAGGTTTTGATTGCTCCTGAGCTAAATTTGTTATTAATGGAACCTTTTTGTTTTGTCTTTATATTAGTTGGATTGAGTATAAGGCATGTACTTTCTATGTATATTTTGGTGCGGATAGTGGAAGTGTTTGATTATGTAAAACTATGATAATTATTTTCTATATCATGAATGGAAATATGGCAGCATTAGTCCACTTTTATTTCTGTAGGGAATTTTTATTTTTGTTATGCATTTGTTTTCTGAATGGGGTGTGCATAAATAAACTGCTCTATTTACAGTTGCATTTATATACGACGCTTTCCTAACCGCCGTACATATTTGATCTATTATATTTTTAAAAAATTTATATATGAAATGGCGCGACTAAAGGGCCGGCTATTATATAAATTATTTAATATTAAATGTTTATTGCGCTTGAAAAAGCACCAGTATATATAAAGTATTAAATTCCTGACGCTTTAAAAGTGCCGTAACATTCTATTTTCACAGCACTTCCCTATACCTAAAAGCACTAATCCTATGGTTGAGATACCGGCGCTTGTTCTCAATTTTACGGCGCTTAATTAAGCGTGGTGAAATTAGAACTAAAGCTACGTTACATAAAAAGCATCGCTATGCTATTAACGACACCTGTTTTAACGGCGCTTGTCCGGCATTTTATAAAGCACTGAAAATACTTTTTAGGCGCTTTTTCGTTTTTAATGGCACTTTAAAAGCGCCAGTAAGAACATCACTATTGTAGTGCTAGTTTATCTTAACAGATCCCCTAAAGTACATACAAAATGTCATTTTTTTCTATTTTACAGAGTCTCTATCCAACCAACACTGCATCATATTACCTATTATGTTCTTTATTTTATTAAAATAATAATTCATTCTCTCTCCTCTATTATTTTATTAATACAAACAACAAGGAGAGAGGAGAGAAAAGGTAATAAAAAAATTATTTTATGTTTAGGGAAGTAAATAGTGGTTCTCTAGATATAGGTAACCACTATTCATATTCTCTAAAATAGATAACTTCTAGGTAATCTGATGCAGATATGTTTTTTGACTAGTTCTCTATATTTATTCCCTATTTTATAAAATGGATCATGTTTAGGTAATCTAATATGGATGCTCTAACAACAAGTATAATGGGTGCATAGCTATATCGGGTGCAAGCAAATCTACAATGCATTCTAAAACTGACAAATCAAGAAAACTTCGCTTCATCTTAATCTTCCCAAGTTGATTCCTCCACATTGTGTTCCTTCCCGTGAACCTAGAGTTGAGTACTAGTTATATTTCCCTTCTTATAAATCCTTCATTTCAAAACAGCTTGAGGAGTTGGCTTGTGTACCAAACCTGAGTCTGTGGCCACTGGTAGTTGCATAGTAGGAGCTACATCAGGCCCCAAATGTCGCTTAAGGCAACTAAGATGAAATATTGGGCATACCCTAGTATCCACTAGTAGCTCCTATAAGCCACAACTCCAATTCTTTCCAAAACCTCATATAGCCTATAATATTTTGGAAGCAACTTATGAAAAGAATGAGGCGATTGTAATTGATAAGACATAAGTTTGAGATACACCAAATCACCCACCATCAACTCCCTCTCAGTCCTATATTTGTTAGCTGGAGTATGCATTCGTTCTTGAGCCATCTGCAAATTGTGTCTCAAAACTTCCAACTGCCTATCTCTACTGATCAATGCTTGCTCAACTAAATTTAGCTTAGTTGAACCAAGTTCATAAGAGGTGGCATGTGGTAGAGAGTAGCCATAAACTAGTTCAAAAGGAGTAGTTTTGATTGTAGAGTGATCATAAGAGGTGTTATAGCTCAGCCCAAGACAACCATTGCACCCATTGCTTGGACTGTAAACTGGTATTGCATCTCAAATAAGTCTCCCTATCCAATAATTAGAGTCCCGATAGTAATTGGAGTCCTGGTAGTAGATTTATTTGGATAAGTTGGTCATGCCCTTTAATGCCAGTGCTACAACTTCTTCTTATGATATTTTAGTATTCCACCAAAGTCTGGCTTCTTTAATCCTGCTAAGGAATGACTCAATTGGCTCTCTAAAGTACGGTTATTCTTTGTATAATTGTTTGTGGAAAGTTTCCTCTATTCTAACCATATATCAATAGAATTAGCAGGTAACTTAATGTACCAGGAGAAAGCTATACTAGTGAGAGAGTTTCCAAATAGCTTAAGTTTGTACTCATGTTTTGAGCCAACTTCCCCACACTGGATGGTAAAATCGGATATATGCTCCACAGTTGACTGAGCATCTTTTTCGGAGAAAAGAGAAAATTCTAGAGCTTTGAACCCTCTGGGGAGTGGAATGCAGTCTACTTTCTCCATCAAAGACATGCAACACATGAGTCTCCCTAAGTGCCTAGGGCCCAACATGTCTTGAAAAATGTTCATGACCTAATCCCAAAGAAGGAGCACGACATAGGATGTCCACTATATGGAGGCTGTTGCGGTTATGAAGCACTTTGGCACAACAACCGTAGCCACAAACAAAATAAGAGTTCCCCCAAGACTTCCCACTTCTACACTGTCAAGAATGTAACTATGGAATAGGAGTTGAAGATTACCATGGTCACCAGAAGAGTATAAAAGAAGGAAGAAGAGAAGTCTACAACCACCCTGCATCAAACACATATTTCAAGTCAAATACAGACTCCGCGTCTATGAAACTTTACCGCTTTCTTAGGCAATGATTCCAACCACTTATTTTTTCAATTAGCATGGCTCCGACCAACTAGTTTCTGGCTTAGCCTATACTTTTCAAGCCTCCGCGGTTATGTTTCTAATTTAGCTTGTAAAACATGCCCCAATACATTCCAGGGTGTATTCTCATTCAATGAAATTCCTGATGCATTCCAACAATGTGTTGTTTTTTATTTTGTTTCCATAGGAGTTCTTTCCGGTGTAGTCTCCTATCTCTTGCTTTTTTCCACTTGACACTTTTCAAATTTTAAGTCATTTTTTTGGAAGGCAATCTCAAGTCATTTTTCTAGAAGGCAACCTCTGAACAAAAGCCTTGTGTTCTCAGTCTACACACAACTCAACAAGTCAAATTTGGTGCAACCCTTATGAAAAATCTTTGGACTGACAATAAGTTGTGACACACACACTATCCATAACCCAAACAATTCTATCCCAAATTGCCAGAATCGTGACATTTCATATCCAGCGCAGAAGATTTCGAACATATTTTTGACACACCTAGTGGGACGATTTGTGTCAAACATTTATAGTCATGACAAAGAGAGCAAGAAAAGCAACAATTGGGATCCATCTCCACCTCTTTCACCAAGGAAATCACATAACATTCTTCAACCCACTTGTTGCAGCGAAGATGTAGGAGAAGGAAATTTAAGTCTCATTCTTGTCAAACTCTTAAGCCTAGAAATCTCCTCAGCAAATAATAGTTTGATGCAAACTATGGAGAAAATAGCAAAGAATATATAGCAAGCATGTCAAAGAGTCTCATGCAGAATCATGAAGCTCTTCAACATAATTCCCAAGAATTTTGACAAGTTCTTCAATCAATGCAAGGCTCTCAAGAAGTTGTGCATTTAGCTCCAACTCCTCAGCCGTTTGTCCAGACCATTTAGCAACCAGCTCCACTACAACCTTCACAATAATTTTTTTAATAGAGCTAGCTACCATGTTGAAGATCAACCAATCGAAATCATATCTCAGTAGTAGTAACGGTCGCTCCGTTGTCAACAACTCAGTTTCAGTTCCTATAATAATTCCTTTAGCTCTTGTGCAAACGGTTCAGAATCCTAGAGCGCAAGAAAGAGGTTTTCAAGTGGCGTCTTCTGACTTTACCTCTTTACCTCCACTAACAACTGCTCGTCTTATTGGAAGTATGATTGTTCCTCTTGGAACAAGGTTGAATGAGCCGAGAGAAATGAATAATAGCAACCAGAGGCTTCCTCAGGTTGCACCTTTTGCAGAACTATGGAGAAAAGCCTTATATAAATCCACAACAACAATATTACCAGCCTTATCCTCATACTAGCTCGGGGGGCAGAGTTCGTATGGCTATCAGTAGCATTATCATCCGCCACAGGTGATCCAGTGTCAACCTTAGCAGGCAGTGACATGGGAATCTTGGGAACTTGTGCCCTTCTCCACCTTCTTGGATTGTAGGCCGTATATTTGTAATTGAGGGAAAATGACTAACAACCACTATCTCAATAGTGCTCCTGCATAGTTGAACGTGGGAATACTTTTTCTTTCTCAAAGTGTAGGACGATCGTGCTTCAAGTATCTAGTAGTTGTGTACATGCTAAAAATGTGTTTGAGAGAATTTAGTAACGTATAGCCAACAAACTCCGACTTCTTCTGCTCTTCTTTGCACTTATCCAGCTAAAAATTCAATTTCTATTTAGCATATTGTTTTAAATCAAAATTAAACAATTAAGATAGAGTATCCCTAATTTACAGACTTTTGGAAATCCATCTTTGGACAAGCCTAATTTCCAGCAACTACATCCTGGATTTGAGATCAGTTAGCACCGGATTTACCTGCAAAATGAAAAACATTAATCTAAAATTTTCTTATCTCTACCACATGTCAGCGGGAGATTAGTTGGTCACTACAAATTGTGGGTCTCTCATTGTCATATGTCCGCAGATGATTGGAGATCATTTTTTATGTAGACACATATATAGTTATAATTTAATGGAAACGCGTTCCATAATAGTTTCTAAGACATGCGTTTGGAAAAAGAGAGAGGGAACGCGTTTTGTAGGTGACATATAAAAATTGGCAACCAATCAACAGCTAAGACCATTTACAGCAGAAACTCTAACAAAAACTCTAAATTTATAGTAAAAGTACACTTTTCACAGATTTACAGTTTCTCTAATAGTACCACCACGTAGTAGACACTCTAAACCATACCCTAAATCATTTATGTAATCAAATTTTGTTAATTTTTTAAATTCAATTCATTTTACTACTATTATAATATAAAAATCACATTAAAATAATAAACCATTTGAGATTAATATTTTTCTAAACCTAAATATATAATATAAATAATTATTTTATTTTAATATTTAACATTCCATATTTTATTCTCACATTAGTTTTCCACCGAATTAACTGCACGACTATATGTCTCTATATATCATATATATGTGTTTATACAGATGCATACATATATATATATACACACACACTGCATGAGTGTGTGTTTTGTTTCAAAAATATAAGGAAAATCAATATAGTAATTTGAAACTGGGACCCACAGAAATTAAAAATTATTAAAAACACATTCAATTTGCTACAATAACACCAAAGATGTTCAGTGTCCCTATAGCAAACCAAACATTTAGAGTTTGGTTTACCGTCACTGATGTGTGAAGAATTTTTTCACAAAAAGACAAAAATGAAACTCCAAATATAGAGTGCAGTGTGCGTGTATACAATCACTGATGTGGATGGCCTAAAGAAGGAGAATTCCAGGCTCCCAGCGCATCAATCATCATCAATGCAAACACCTAACAAAGATTTTCTTTTCCAAGCAATAGAATATTTGTTAATCTTTTTGTGTTGGTGACAGCTCAATTGCCCATTTTGGTAAGTATCCAAACCTAGGCCTCCCCATTTGGCCCATGGGCCTAGGCCCGACCCAGGCTTGAAATTGCATTGGGTTTGGGCAGCCTGGCCCTAACCCCGGGTGGGCCTAGGCTGCATTTCTTGGGCCAGACCCGGCCCGAAGCCCTAAGGTATGGCTTGAATTCAAGAGGGCCCGAGCCCAACCTGAAGTCCGAAGGTCTGGCCCAAATTCGGATGGGCCCAAGCCCGGCCCGAAAAATCACTACTCTCTTTCTCAGAACTTTGAACTGGACAGAGAACAATCTATCTATGCTTCTTTCTGCACCTCTACATACTAGTACAGTCTACCTAATGCACTGCCTATTTCATGTTTTTGCCCGTTGCAACTGAAGATTTACAAATCGACTACAGTCTACAGACAGAGACAGTCTACAAATTATAATTTACAAATCATTCAGTCATTCAAAATGAAAATTCAAATTTACAGTAGACTAGTAGATAGAGTACAAGTCAGTCTTGATTCTCCTACTTTGCAGAATTGCATGTTGCCGTTAAACTGTTTAAGTCTTTAAGAAATTCAACCATTGCCCTTGCCCAGTTGCCCGTTGGTTCATCAACTTTCAACCTACAAATACCCCTTACTCATTCAGTCATTCTTCACAAAGACACAAATCAATCTAACAAATCACAAGTACTTGCACTAGTATTTTTGCATCTTGCATTCTTGTGAGCTTTGATATTCTGATATACTGGTTCTAGTATTGTTGCTCACTTCCTCTCAAATTGAACTAGATCCAGAAGGACCAAATCTCACCACACTGGTTCTGAGTCTTTTGATTTCTGCGACTCTGCCTGACTAAGTGACTGTCTTTCGTGGTCTCGCACTCTCGCCCCTCGGAGCTCTCTCCACGACTCCACCGGTACCACCGCATCACTCCACGAGTCCACTAGTTTACATACCCGTGCACGATTTTGAGGATCTGTCTTCGACTCTTCGCCTCTTCGGTTCATTAAGTTCAACAATCAATAGTTCAACTCTTATCTAAGAGTCATCAATCATAACATCCTCAAATCCTATTGGTTGGGTATATTTCATGATTATCTATTTATCTCTACGTTTCATAATTTGTGTTGTTGTGCACTTTTGACTTTTCATAATTTAGGCCCTATACATTATAAATTACATATTTATATAGAATACAGACATACAGATACAGACATTAAGACATACAGTTATACTTATACACAAACACTATTAGGCAATTATGATTTATAATTGTATTTATATTTTTATATGTCTAACATTACCTATTTGTTTTGTTAGGTTGAAGTGAATTGCAATTTGTACGAGCACTATTGGCAATTTGGCAACTCATATTCAACTTATTGTGAAGAATTGAATTCTTTGGGTAATTTCTTATTTATAATTTATTGCACCTTTAATTTGCATTAGTATGGACCATACTTATAATGTTGATAACCCTTCGATTGCTACCACTATTGATGAGGAGGATGTTATTGTGAGGGAATTCATAGGATCTCCAGGTACTCAAATTCCAAATGAGTCTACTTTTGCTGGTACAACTAGAAGTGTTAAAACTCAAAAGCCACCTAGTGATGCATGGAGATTTTTTGAAAGAATTATAATTACAAATCCTAATAATGTGAAAGTAGTGAAAGCAAAATGTTTAACATGTGGTAAGTTATTAAGTGGTGCATCTAGTGGAGCTACTAGTCATTTGATACGTCATTTTGATAAATGTAGACAAAATAGTAATGTAGATATTAGAACACAAATGCAATTAAATATAGATCCAACTGGAAATGTAGCTAATTTTCAATATGATGAATCACGTGCACGTGAAGAGGTAATAGATTATATGATTAGGGTCGAGCAACCATTTACTTTTGTTGAAAAACATGAATTTACTGGTATGATTCAAAGGGGCATCAATCCTCAATATCATGGTTTTTCTGCTACAACTGCGAAAAGAGATACTATAAATCAATTTCAAAGTAGATTACTTGAATTGAAGAATTTTTTTATTAATTTTGATGGAAAAATGTCTTACATCTGATATATGGACTTCTGTCCAAAAAATGAGTTATTTATCATTGACAACCCATTATATTGATAATGAATGAAATTTTAATAAAAAAATTATTAGTTTCAAAATGTTAGAATCCCCTCATACTGGATTCTCGATATCGAATTTAATTCTACAAGAACTTGAATACTTAGGCATTAGTAGCAAAATATTTTCTATTACACTAGATAATGTTAGTAATAATGAAGTTGCTCAAAGAACAATGAGACGCTATCTTACGCTACCTGTAGGTGAAAACTTATTTCATGTTCATTGTTGTGCTCATATTTATAATTTGATAGTTCAAGATGGTTTACACGTTTTACATAACTCGATTGAAGTAATTAGAGATATTGTACTATGCATTAATTCATCTGTTTCCAGATATGAAATGTTTAAAAATTGTTGTGTAAAATTACACATGAAGAGGAGAAACATTCCACTAGATGTGCCTCATAGATGGAACTCAATATATTTACTATTAAACGTGGCAATAACATATAGGAGGGTTGTAGATTTATTTTGCGAAGAAATGAAAGAAAAATATGGTAATTCAAATTTACAAGTACCTAGTGATTATGATTGGGCAATTGCTGAAGTTATTAGAGATTTTTTAGATGTTTTTCATACTGCTACTAAGATATTTTGTTCAATTTATTATCCTACATCTAGTCGAGTGCTTATGCAATTAACACATATTTGTATGACATTTGATAAATATTCACAATTTGTTGCTTTTAAAAATGCTTTGGTGGCAATGAGAGAAAAATTTTCAAAATATTTTGATCCTTTACCAATTTTATTTAGTATTGCTGTGGTTATAGATCCTAGGTGCAAGATTGAAGTATTAGAAGTATGGTTAGAAACATTATATGCTAATGATCCAGAAAAAGTCAAAACACAAATAAACGAAATAAATAATTGTTTGACTCAATTGTATGATGAATACAAAAATCAACTAGGAGAGCATAGGACACCACAAAATGTCACTGGTTCGAGTTCTTCTTCCTCGTCTTCGTCTAGATTCTTAGGAGGATTTCAATTGCTAAAAAGTAGACGAACTCACTCATCTACATCATCTAGTGGGTCAACTTCTGAATTAAAAATGTATCTTGATCAATCTGTGATTGATTTTGATCCTAATCCTAATTTTGATATATTAGCCTAGTGGAGGGTACAACAGGGCAGGTACCCTTTACTCTCCAAAATGACCCGTGATATACTAACCGTTCCAGTTTCGACCGTAGCGTCAGAAGCAGCTTTTAATGCAGGTGGGAGAGTTGTGTCTACAACTCGGAGCAGCCTTGGTCCAGTAGAAGCATTAATCTGCCTTAAAGATTGGAGTTTGACAAATCAAAGACTGCAAGAACATATACGCAAAGCTGAACTTACTGAAGAAATGAACAACTTAAAGTTATGTATTTACATAATCAAAGAAATGAGAGTGATGCAAATGATTGATAGTATATTATCTATAGGTGTCAACCTAGTTGGGATGTATATATAGTATATATGAAGCAACTTTCATTCTCTATAAAATATTGTTCAATTGTATAAAAATTAAAGTACAATTATGGTATTAATCAATTGTAAGTAATATGTATTTTTTTAGAAAAATAAAAAAAAGTCAAGGCCCGAGGCCCGAAGCCCGAGCCGGCCTGGGCCTCATTTTCCCAATTTGACCCGGCCCGAGGCCAGAAGATGAAAATCGGGCCTGGGTCCGGGCCTAAAAAAATCGGGCCGGGCTGGGCCGATGCCAAGCCCTATCCAAACCATCAATTTATTCAATAGAAATCTCTATTAAAAAAATGAAATGGAATCTCTCAGCATGTGCACAACTACAAAAGTATCTTTTTCTTCAACAAAAAGGTCCTACCTTACAAAAAGGCATGTGAACTAATGTTCCTTCCCTCTTGGCCCATCATAGTCATCATCTTCCTCCGCTAAACATTTTTTACTCAACATCTTTTTTCACAGAATTGAAAAGAAAACAGAAGAAAAACCTTCTAAAAGCATAACAAAACCCAGGTAAACAATAGATATACTTACATTCAAAAAAAAAAAAACGGAGAAAAAAATATCATTCTTTCATCAAGACCAAAACAAGTGATTAGCTATAAAATTCGCACAACGGCAGATAATTCTCCTCTTCCCCAGCTTTAACAATCAAAGATTATGAGCAAGAATCAAATATGAAATAAAACAATGGTACACTTGGTTGAGTCACTGAGTCGCACCGTGTGCAAAGCTATTTCATCTCCTCCTCAGTTCCACTTTTCACCAATAAGTTGATTTTCGCCTTTGTCACCGCCCAGTTGAAGAAAACGTGTTAAACTCTGATGGTTTTGAGGGAAGGCTTGGTTGGGTTTGAGCGTACGATGTATCATACATTGTGGAAGTACTTTCATCAGCCATCCACATCTGAACAGCTTGAGGAAGGCTCATGTTAGTGTCAATACCAAAGCTTTCATCTTCTTGACTGGAAGGCTTCCATTGCTCTACCAAAGGACCCAAAATGTTGACTGCATGCCCCATATCGGGTCTCTGGTATGGCTCACGAGCGGTGCAATGACCTGCAAGCTCGGCCACTCTGTTGATGCTTGCCATTGTCTCCTCATCAGGGTTGAGAGATTCGTCTATAGCCTTTGAAAAACTCTTTTTGTTAATTAGGGCCCTACGGAACCATGTGACTAAGTGAGGATTATCGTCTGGCATGGTGTCATCCAAAGCTTTTCTACCAGTGATAATCTCCATCAAAACCACTCCAAATGCATATACATCAACTTTCGTGGTCACCCTCCCAGTAGCTGTCAAAAACAAACTAGATTGAATTAATATGCAAATTCGAAATGCATACAACTACTTGACCAAGTAA
This sequence comes from Tripterygium wilfordii, assembly GCF_013401445.1. Classification (NCBI taxonomy): domain Eukaryota; kingdom Viridiplantae; phylum Streptophyta; class Magnoliopsida; order Celastrales; family Celastraceae; genus Tripterygium; species Tripterygium wilfordii. Next base: position 6,148,348 of record NC_052245.1, read on the forward strand.
ATTCACTTTCAGATTCAAGATGGACCAGACAAATGCATCACGCTTACTTGGAAATGCCGAACTACGGCTAAAGGATAAAATATAGAGAGGGGGGGCGAGGTGTGGAGTATTTTAGCTAGATATCAAAAAATCGACATTTACATTTTAGCAATTAGCCTAATTTAATTCGAAAATCTAAGGGTGCACTTCATTTAACCAGAAAAGAAAATATTCATAATTTAGCAGTCGGGTTTTCCTATAATGTACGTCGATGGTCAGCAAACTCAAGCTAAGTAGTTATTACAGACAAAAAAGGTATAGCAAGAAAGCAATAAAATAAAGTAGTTTTTATTGATTAACCCTGAAAAGCGTAGTAAATAATGGAGACCAAAAAAATTAAAGGGGAACTGGATTGCATGTTTAGTTAAGGAAAACTGTGGTAAAGTTGTTAGGACAAGCAAAATTCTAAAATCCTTATGCTGGTGACTACTGTTCTTTTATTTCAATAAATGCTTGCCAAAGAGAATTCATAATACCAAAGAAGGCAGTGTTCTAATTCTATGCCACTTTTGGCCTTCTCTCCTTCCTTCCTTCAGAATGTTAAAACTTGTGTATGAAACTCACTCACAGAAGCACACTATAGTAGAAACTGAATTTTTGGCAATCAAGGTGGCATGTTAGGAAAGTTTTATTATGTCTTGAACATCTTATGAGACAGATATACAGTTAAAATGTTATCTTGAACTGATTTTTCTTTGAAGTTTATCTTCAGCCAAACATTTACTGCAAACTAATCCTAGGCAATTGCCACTGCTACTGCAATGATTACTCTGCTTGGTATTTAAAAATTTAAGGCTACACAAATTGGAGCAATTGAATCTGCATGTAACATGAAGTACGGAAGCACAAGAAGTTTTCTTTAACACCAAGCATTCATATAAATAAACTTAAAAAACACATTTACTTACCAGCATACTCGGGTGCAAGATACCCGAATGTTCCTGCCAATCTTGTCTCAACAGAATACTTCCCTTCAGGTGCATTTCTAACCAAACCGAAATCTGAAACTTTAGCTCTCATTTCATCCCCAAGAAGTATGTTAGAAGGCTTTAAGTCTCTGTGGATGAAACTTTGCTGCGCCAAGCCGTGCAGGTATTCCACTCCACGTGCAACATCTAATGCAATTGTAACCCTCTGCTTCCAAGTAAGGGGAGAGTATCCCAGCTCACGCCATTCAAACAAATGTTGCCCTAAAGTTCCCTGTGGCATGCACTCATATACTAAAAGCCTCTCATTCCTATTTATACAGTAGCCCAAAAGGGCAACCAAATGCCTATGTCTAACCTTAGAAAGCACAACAATCTCTGCCTGAAACTCATTCAATCCTTTCGTACCCATAACTGTAGATTCCATTCTCTTCACAGCAATTTGAGTCCCATCATGTAACTCTCCTTTATAAACGACCCCAAAGCCTCCCCTACCCAAAATATTATCCTCATTGAAATTATTTGTCACCTGTCGTAAAACTTCAATTGAAATTACAACATTTCCTCCATCTAAAATATTACGATCACTGTGATTACCACTGCTCTGGCTCTGAAAATCGGTCTGGCCACCACCAGTCCCATTCATACCATTCTTAGCAGCTGCCTTGCCATCTTCCCTATTTTCCACCCTCCCAAATTTACCAGGTCGCTTCTTGACACAATAGTTATACAGCACAAACATTACAACAACAATGAAAATCACAACACCAATAACAACGCTGGCAATAACAACACCTGATAAACTGTTCTGAGAACCACTAAGTCCTGCAGGTGTACTCCAACCTGGTGTTGTGTCACTGCTGGAACCTGGACTTCCTCCATCTCCAGGGCTCACATTAGTCCCAAGCAGAGGATTACCATCTTTAACCAGCTTCACACCAGACGGAAACACTGGGATTTTCCCAGAGAGATTGTTATTCGAGACATCAAAATTGACTAGCTCATCTAATTTAGTCAAGCTATCTGGAATTGGACCCGTCAAGTTATTATTCTGCAGATACAGATTCTTCAGGTCCGTGAGATTCCCAATTGCAGGAGAGATCCTCCCTGAGAGCTGCTGCTTTGCGAGATTCACTGTGATGACTCTCCCCTGGGAGTTGCAGGAGACGAAAGCCCAGCCTTGGCATGCATTGTTCCTATCCCAAGAATCAGACAGCGTAATTGGGTACCCAAACCCCCCTGCAACCGCTAGTAATGTCATTACTTGCGGATCACAAGTAATGCCTTCGTCCGCACAGAAGTTATTGGTTCCAGTAATTTCCACAGTGGTGACAGTCGGTGGGAAAACAGGAAACGGGCCCTGCAATTTGTTGTTGGACAGAGTAACGTTCTTCAAGCTGGGAAGATTCATCAGCGACTGAGGTACAATCCCGGAGAGCAAATTCTCACGGAGCTGTAAATCGAAAAGAGCCTCACATTTGGAGAGGTCCGGGATCGGACCACTGAACTGGTTCTTATGCAGCCACGCCGTGACCAACTGCGTCATAGACGATAACACATCGATGGGCCCAGATAAGCCAGTATTCTGATTATTGAGCAACAACTTTTGAATCTTCGATCCTCCGAACGAACGCGGCAAAGGCCCAGTGAGATTGTTGTACGAGAGCCTCACATTCTGCAAATTGAGGAAGGAGGCGAAGATATCAGGTATAATACCGTACAAGTTAACTCTATTGAGAACCAGAGTGGTGAGACTCGACGACCCCGTCAACTCCTGAGGGAACAACCAGGGCGCAAGATTCCGATTCTCGCCGAGGCTGAGGGTTTGCAACGAAGTGAGACCTTCAAAACAACCAGTAGGAACGGAGGAGAAGTTGTTGCCGTCAAGATAAACCATCTGCAGATTTGTGAGATTCGCGAAGGAAGGTAGGTCACCGGACAGAGAGTTTCCTTGAAGAGACAGTGACTCGAGCTGGTACATCGTAGACAGCTCCACCGGCAGAGTGCCGGTGAGCTTTGAATTGGCGAGATTAATGGAGGCAACACTGTTGGAGGAGTCACATTTGACGCCCCTCCAATTGCCATTGCAATAAGCTAAGGGAGGCTTGGTGGACCAGCCGGCGGGGGTAGGCTGGAGGGCGGAGGCGAGCTTTGATGGCGGTGGTATCATCGGCGGTGGCGGGGGCGTATAACAAAGAGAGGAGGAGGAGGAGAGAAAAGAGGAGAGTTTTACGGTGACCCATAGGTGCACAGAGAGAAAGTTGGAGAGAGAGAAAGGAAAGAGAAGGAAGAGAGAGAGCCAAAAAAAACACAGGAGGAGAGAAAATGGCGCCAGACCACTCTGTTTCTCTATTTTTGATAGCTCTCTACAGAGATTTACCAGGGTGATTGCCGGTTCATTCTAGCCTATAGGCCTCCGATGGGAAGGCAATTTAGAATACAATTCAAAATATTTCTCTTGCCAAATGCAAATTTAAAATAGAATTTTAAGTAACACAAAGGTAACTTTTTAAGATGATGTCCAACCTGTTACCTAAAGCATTATTTATTTTTAGTTTTTATTTTTGGATAACTTAAATCTAGGTATGGCTCAATTTTACCTATATCAACTTTAATATTTTTGTAATCATTTTCCTTCTCTTTATTATAAGTGTGAGTTAAAGTTGAAGGTAATTAAAAAGTAATGCTAAAAAATATTAAAATATTTGATGTGATTTAAAATGGGGATGTGATTGGAAGGGCATTTAGAAAACTGGTAACCTAAAATTGCTTTTAACTTAAAATATGAGAAATTGTGTACTAAAAAATAAGTAAGAGGGCTGAACACATAGTTTTTAAACCCGGACCGGCCCGCCGGTCGGACCGTGAAACCCGTGAACCAGTGGTCTCCCCGGTTTTTTGTTGGAAAAAGACCGTTTGTGCATCAACCCGCGTCAAACCGCGGGTCAACCCGTGAAACCCGGCAACCCGTGACCCGGCGGGTTAAAATAAAACTCGCATGTTTTGTAAAATGACTTAAAAACAAAGAATATTTATTTTTGTTAATGAATTGTGAGGTCAAATATGTAATTTACCTTCAATGGACACAAAAATATTTTATTTTTTTTAATGAATTTGAATTTTGTGTTTGGTTTATAAATTGTTTATTTGATTTGCTTATTGCTATAAAATTTAGTAAATTTTTGCAGAAAAATTATGCATGAATTGTATAGATATGCTCCTCTAACTTGCTATATAGTATATAGTTATACAGTATATAACTATTAAATTATAATTTTTTATTATTTTATTATTTATTAAAAACCCGCGGTTCAACCTCCATCGTAACGGTTGAACCTCGAAACCCTTGACCCTTCAACCTTGACGGTTCGACACGCGGGTTGGGTTTAAAAACTATGGCTGAACATACTAGCATGTCTAAAGTTATTTATTTGAATATTATTTGAACTTTTAACCATAAACTATTCAGGATGTCCCAAAATAAATCCAATATTTTACAAAACATGTCGATTGAGCTCTTGTATACTTTTTTGGATTGTTTGAGTCCTTGTACTTTGAACAACGGGTTCCGTGAGTCCTCCAATCCTTTAGACATTAAAAATATCTTATGTGACTACAAATTTTCATACGTGGCTTTTTTGAAGGAAAAAAAGAGAATGACTTGTTAAATATGACGTGCCCAACAAATATAAATGAAAATGAAAAGAATTTTATGGAAAAAAAAACCCTTTATCTTGTTCTTCTTCTCAACCTCCTCCTACTTTCTTCTTATTCTTCTTCTCAACTTCCGTCAATTAAATATGACGTGCCCAACAAGTATAAGTGTAGTTGCCAAAAATCGTGTGGTCTCACAAGGTTTTGTAACGACAAAACTAAGCTGGATTACCTAAGTCCACGGGTCTAACCAATACATTTGGGCTCACACTAACGCCCACTCTAAGGCCCACGTGCAACCTTCGAGATATTGTTTAGTGATGTTACAATTACACAAAGCATGTCTGACACAAATAGCTAATATCTTCTTTGATATTTACTCTACTATATTCACAGTAACTTTCCCTTCAACAGGAACTATGTTTCAAAGTATCTTGACTGTATTGACGCCCGCATGATGGCACTGCCATAGCGAAGGCGTTGGCACATCCGAGCGCTAACCCATCATATGATCATTCCTCATTGGAGCATCATCCAATCCTATCCACAACCGACATTCGTGGATGTAACAAGTATAGATCCCCAGGTATGACTTTCTGCCATACCAATATCCATGTCTTAATTGTCGCCCACAATACTATCCATACCCCAACCGACACGTGTCATAATCACTTCATATGTCTCTATATCCTTATCCTATTTTTTGTCTACCAACCCTGACACAACGGAGATATTTGACTTTTGTACTCTTACATCATGCAGTCCTATCCAATAGGACACAGATGGGCAACACAATTCCCGAGGCCAATCCTCACTTTCATATAAATACTCTTCTCCTATCTTGGAGAAGGGGATCGATTCCAGAACATTACAAGCTAGAAACCAAAACTCTACGAACCCTCACTAAAAGATACTCAAACAAAACACATAGATCATCGCCGGTCTTCCACCTTCCATCTATACTAACTTGATCGTCGGAGCCTCTATGACTGACACCCCCAATCCGGTCAAGGAGCCTTCGCGGTTGTTCTTATTGTGGCATTTGCAGGATTCAAAGGTGCAAACGAGCCCCTCGAAGATAAATGTTGACTATTCAACAATTATAGAATTTACCCCTACAGTAAGCATCATAGCTAGATATTCAAAGATTTGGCTGGAAAGTGAAACATAACTCCACATCTACTCCCACTGGACGAAGATTGAATGTTGAAATATGTGCACTAACTCAAGGATTTTAAACATTTGCGATTGTCATATCTCTTGATTTAGGTTAAGCACCCTAAATGTACACATGCCAAAACCAAACCAAAATCATATTCTCAATGATTTAAGTTTCTCATCTCCCTGCATTGACAAATAAGATTAATTTGTAGAGGCTTGTGAGATTTTGATTTTATTCACAAAAATCAATTACTACGGGTTCGACTTTGAGAAGACGAACCTACAATCTTAGAGAGAGATTATTGTGAAATTTTCATTATGGCATTTGTCTTCTATTTCTACTTTTCTAGTGTGACGCTTAGTAAATTTTAAGTCATTTTCAGAAAAAGCATCATCGATCTAGCAGTTTTGTATTCTCAAATCGCACACAGTTGGTCTGGTATCAAGTCACATTGATACGAAAGTCAACAATGATAAGATGTTACATAGGGTTTACAGAAACATTTAATAATATCTACAATAATATAATTTCCATTCTTTTTTGTTAGGAGGAGTAATATGAATTACCCAAACAAAAAAAATTGGACAATAAATATTTCTAAAAACTAAATTTATTTGGACATGACCTCACTTATGCATTTGTTGTGTCTTGTATAGCCCAACTCTCAAATATGGGGTAGTGTCAAGACTAATATCCTACATCTAATTATCATAACCTAACTGAGTATTATATAAGTAAAGGCCTTACACCCCTCACAGTCTAGGGCTTCACAAAATCCATTTATAATCCGACTCTTACCTGCATGATCGAGGGCTATGTATGGGTTAGAAATGTCTAACCCACACTTAACGTGGGTTAGATGAGATTTTGAATTTTTAACCCATTTTGGCTTGCCCCGACCCCATTTAGGATTAAATGATGTAGTTTATACTTATATAAATATATCAATATATTATATATTGTACTAATACATACCCATTAGTCACAGCCCTTAGCTCCTTACACGTCAATCACTTATTAACTTAAATTAATTAGTTAAATATAATATGAAGTTTTTTTTTATAATAACCATTTATGGGTCCGACCCTTAACCCACCACTGAGGAACTGACCACACCACCATCACAGCTCTTCCCACCAATGACCACCCACCAACATGGATCTTCCCTTGTGTCGACTGTCCTCTTTTACTTTTCCCTTGCGATTGCGACAGTACAGTTGATGAGGAGGAGTTCAAGTGAGAGATGAAGAAGATCATGCTTGCATATGAACTTGGATCCTAAGGATAAAGATCATATTGGCCCTGACATTCTGTACTATTTTGTTTTTTTGGATACATGTGCCTCTATATTTTAGGTTTGTTTTTTTTTTTTGTTAAACTTTTCATTTTTCATAATTCTTCTGCAATGATATGGCTTCATCTGGATTCAATTAAGAATATTTATTTTATGACAAGACAATTAATGGCAAATTTTGTTATATAATCTATTAATCTATTTATTATTTTTATAAGTTTACATAGTAAAAGAACACATAATTATCCCGAGAGTTTCAAATACTGAATATGGATGTTGATGACGTCAAAAATAGTTTGTCTTGATAATGTATGAGGTGGTCAGCCTACCTATCAGAGGATGAATGTTCAATTGCCTGAACAAGAGAAAAAGTAAGCTTGGGGGCCTGACTTTGTTCTCCCAAACCTATTCAACGCTCAAGTTAGTTCGGGTGTAGCTAATGGGGAGTGCTTGGAGCACTCTCTCTTTCTCTCATAACTAGCAATTTAGAGTGTTGGGTTTAGGAAGAATTCGTTTATCTAGCATTTGAGACCCCTTTAATATGAGTCGTAGTCTTCTAATTATTGTTGGAATAGATCTTTTTCTTGTTGATTTTTAGAAAGATTTTTAGGAGGGTGAATCTCATCGTGATTCATGTCCTAATTGGAATCGAACTCCTTCAGGACTCTTGTTTCCCTTTATTATTCGAACACTTGGGGTTGCTAGGGTGCATCCTTGGTTTGTTGCCAAGGTCATGTCCTCTGGCATTTAGCATATATCTTGGGATGTAAGCTCGATAGGTTTGTTCTCAAAAATCTCTTCTAGAAGTAATGTGTTAGCATGTTATTAGAAAGGTCATTTTGGAGGTTTTTTGTATATAACACCACTCTCCAAATTAATTGGGCATATAACGCCCAGTTTAAATTTTTTAGGTATATAACACCATGTCGTTGTTTAGAACAGCGACTATGATATGTCTTTAACGAATCCATTGTTCATATCAGCGGCAGAGGTTTTATTTTTATTTTCTACACTACTGCCGCTGTTCACAACAGCGGCAATATAAATCAAAAAAAATTTTAATGGCGAACAGCGGCATCACTGAAACGTACTCTGGTCATACACCTGCAACTGATACTTATGAAAGCAATTCCATATTTGATTCTTGTTATTCACGAACATAACGAGTTTAAAACAATTCTTGGCAACAGACTTAAACAAAAGAAGCTCTTGCTAAAAGACTTAATCAAACTATTGGAACCTTGATACTGGCAACACAGATGAATCATCCAATGATGACGACTCCCTAAATTCTTCAACGCCTTAACCTTAAACCTTGCTGCACAGAATTTCCACAAATGCCGATTATTGCCTCCCACAAATTCTCCTCTGCATACTTGAAAGGCACAAAATTACAAACATGCACAGCTTTCCTATACAAGCTAGTTCCATTGGGCAAATTCACAGTCATTAATCAAATTCAGATCCCCCAGAACTCTCATAATCTTTCTTCTTCCACCCATCACTCGCGATTTGAAAGAACATGACATCTCGAATCATAGCCTTCGATTCAGCCTTAGCTTCCAAACGTATTTTCAATATAAATCCCTGTTATTCCTAACAATCGGATTAATATATCAAAAACCCATTAAGAACTATGGAAATCATTTAGCGATTACATAAGTCACAACTATATTCCTATGGTTTATGCACCCTATGTCATCTATGGTTTGAGGCAAACCCTAGATATCTCTTTCTAGTCTCAATCTAGGCAACAAAGCATTTAGATGGTGATCAAGCATCCAAAAGCATTAAGCACACCATAGACAATCAATAAGAGAGAGAAATCAAAGAATAAGGAAACCAAGTTTATTGAATCGTCAAGGTTTGGTTACATTAAGACCCTAGAAAAGAAATCTAATCACTCATAGAGTCAAGATACATCATCAAGCAATGGAAATCAACCATAAAAAACTAAGATAAAAGAGGAGAGAGAAAACCTCCTTGTTAACCCTCTTTTTCTCCAAGCTCCAATGGTGACCTTCAAGGTAGAGAATGAATCCCAGCTCCAAGAACTCTTCCAAAACCCTATTTTATGCCCTTTTATACTTCCCCAAACTTTTACGTCGTTTCCAAAATAAGTTGGGGTCGTTTTGGCTCAAAAACACGTTGTGAATAGTAACTCCGATCGATCAGACACTAGTCCGATCGATCGGAAATGCAATCTGTCTCCACGAATTCAAGGTTGTTTTGGCAGGTCCTATTGATCGGAAATTGCTTCTGAAGTAAAAATCTTCATTTTACACTCTTTTCCTCCATTTCTTGCCTTGGCATCTACAATATGCAAATATAGCTTTCTTAGGCAATATCAACTCTTAATCAACTCAAAATGGGATGAACTTATGTGCAAAAGATGCATAAATATATGTATATATTTGGCACATCAAACACACCCACACTTAACCTTTGATCGTCCTCGAGCAAATTGAGAATGAATAAAAGAAGGAAAAAGTATTTCCCATTAAGCTCAAATGAAAAAAAATGAAATAACCAAGACTAACTCTAAATAAGAAACTAAGCTATGCCACTTTCGTAGGACTCACGATGGCATTTAGCATTTGTCACAAGTCTTTAAACCCCTAGGTGCCCCTAGTAGGAGGAGTTGTGTCTCCTGAGGGTTTACCAGAATGATACCCACAAACATTAAACAACTTCAATGCCAGAATTCATGTCATCAACAAGAGTATAAAATGGATTCTCAATTGCAAACTTATCCACACTAACAAATCAAGTATTAGGGCAATCAAATCAATAAAAGCGTTCCTTCAAAAATCTTATCTCATCCACTTTGCTTAAAATTCAAGAAATGATGCACATAATGGATTTCACTTGATATTTGACTTCAAAGTGACATAAACAATGGCCATGTAGTCTTCCAAGAACAATAAGAATCAAAGAGCAAAATACAATGAGCATTTATTCAAACTTCATTCTTATTCACATTTTTTTCTTTCTTTTTTTTTTCTCAAAGGTGACTTGTGCAATGTTCAACCTCCTTAAGCTTTCTAAATGACCCATGTAACGAGCTTTCGACCAATGACTCCTAATCCAGTTGGCTTAGGGCACTAGGTGTTAAGACACCCCAACGGATCTAATTACCCGAGTCAAAAAGGCTACGAGGTTAAACTAGTCACCAAGGTATTCATTTCCTAGCTTTTTACGCGAAACTCATTGCTTGCTAGGCAAGAGGCCCAGTTACTCAGCAGAAAACTTATGAAAGAAATCATTTATTCATAAACACAAATTTTTTTCTCTTTTCTATTCTTTTCTTTTCTACATATTTTTTTTATTTTTCATTGCTCAAGTAGTGCTACATAGAATCAAATTGATCTCAAACAACCACAAATGCCAAAGTTAAGTCATATTTCATATCCCACAATCAAGCATTCCATATTCACAAAGGCACAATGGACAAAACAATTTTCAAGATAAGAAAACTCAATTGGAAAGAATGTCCATAGCAAGATCCATCAATTCTTCAAAGCTCATAAAATTCATCCAAATATACTCAAGAATGACATGGCATAAGGCATTTTATTTTTTTATTTCAAGCAAAAACTAGAAAATCCTAAATTCCCACCCCCACACTTAAAATATGCAATGTCCTCAATGCATGGAATAAGTGAAAATAGAAATAAAAAGATGGAGAAACCTGATCTTGCCTTCTATTGCTAATAAGAGAGAGAAATCAAAGAATAAGGAAATCAAGTTTATTGAATCTTCAAGGTTTGGTTACATTAAGACCCTAGAAAAGAAATCTAATCACTCATAGAGTCAAGATACATCATCAAGCAATGGAAATCAACCATAAAAACTAAGATAAAAGAGGAGAGAGAAAACCCCTTGTTAACCATCTTCTTCTCCAAGCTCCAATGGTGGCCTCCAAGGTAGAGAATGAATCCTAGCTCTAAGAACTCTCCCAAAACCCTATTTGATGCCCTTTTATACTTCCCTAAACTCTTATGTCGTTTCCAAAATAAATTGGGGTCATTTTGGCTCAAAAACACGTGAATTCGGAATATTTTCGCGAAACTGCGCGTGCTATGAATAATAAAGAGATGAGTAAATTATCGTTTCCACTAGGGATGTGTTGGCAATAGAAAGCAATGACAAACAAGCAACAATTATGCAAATTGGGTAAAAAGGAAGGATGAGTGGTTGGTTTTGATTTTAACTAAACTAATTAAAAAGAACAAAGAAAAATCAAACACAAGTATGTAATTGAAGATGGAAAGCACTAGGGTACCTAACTTCACCTCACCTATCCAATTCAATTCCCTTGGACCCTTAATCCCTAATTCATCTCTCAATAATGACAATCGATTTCCCAACCTATTCAATGTTCTATTCCTAGATACATCAAACGTATTTTCAATATAAATCCCTGTTATTCCTAACAATCGGATTAATATATCAAAAACCCATTAAGAACTATGAAAATCATTTAGCGATTGCATAAGTCACAAACCTATATTCCTATGGTTCATGCACCCTATGTCATCTATGGCTTGAAGCAAACCCTAGATATCTCTTTTCAGTCTCAATCTAGGAAACAAAGCATTTAGATAGTGATCAAGCATCCAAAAGCATTAAGCACACCCATAGACAATCAATAAGAGGGAGAAATCAAGAAATAAAGCAACCAAGTTTATTGAATCTTCAAGGTTTGGCTACATTGAGACCCTAGAAAAGAAATCTAGCCACTCATAGAGTCAAGAGACATCATCAAGCAATGAAAATCAACCATAAAAACTAAGATGAAAGAGGAGAAAGAAATCCCCCTTGTGAACCCTCTTCTTCTCCAAGCTCCAATGGTGGCCTCCAAGGTATAGAATGAAACCCAGCTCTAAGAACTTCCCCAAAACTCTATTTTATGCCCTTTTATACTTTTCCAAACTCTTATGTCGTTTCCCAAACAAGTTAGGGTCGTTTTGGCTCAAAAACACGTGAATTCGGAACTTATTCACGAAACTATGCGTGCTGTGAATAGTAACTCCAATCGATCGGACACTGTTCCGATCGATTGGAAATGCAATCCGTCTCCACGAATTTTTGGGTGTTTTGGCAGGTCCGATCGATCGAAAATCAATTCTGAAGTCCAAATCTTCATTTTGCACTCTTTTCCTCCTTTTCTTGCCTTGGCACCTACAATATGCAAATATAGTTTTCTTAGACAATATCAACTCTTAATCAACTCAAAATGGGATGAACTCATGTGTAAAGGATGCACAAATGTATGTATATATTTGGCACATCAAACACCCCCACACTTAACCTTTGCTCGTCCTTGAGCAAATTGAGAATGAATATGTAATGCCCGGACCAGGAATGCGTTACTTTTGGTATCCTCTTAATCAATCTCCTAATTAATTCAATCATTAAGTCACCAAAAAATTCGAGGCACCTCCCCATAATATGGAGGATGCCAACCTGGAGTAAACACGCAGCAAAATCACAAATATATTCACAACTTAGGTAGGGCCTCCGGCCATCTAACAATTCATATCACAGTTAAATTCTCAATTCTAAGCAGGGCCTCAGGCCATCTAACAGTCACACATAATTTCTCCACACAACAACATATATAATCAGCATCCAATGTAAATAGTAATCCAGCAAACAAATAAATCGTCAGGACACAAAGTCCACAAACCCGATTCGGGAGTCACGATCACACGGAGTACCCTCCCTACCGTCCATCCCACCATCGAATAGGGATATCACACAATGTCTCAACTAAGAAATATAGATACGATAAAATAGTAAAAACATAATCAAAGTTTAGAATTATCTAGTCCTATCACTCTCCAGGGGTCCATCCATGTCACGCACCCTCCTCCTGATTCGCGACCCTGGTACTGGAACTAGACTCATCTGCGAGGAGGGAATAGGAGAAAGAAAAAGGTGAGTGAAAGGCCCAGTAGGGATTAATAAAGAGTAAATGAACAATATAAGGTGAAGTATTAAATAAAGACGCAAATGCAGCAATATAATAACTAATATCATGTACACCAAACACCAGCAGATAACCACACCATACGAGATCCTAACTTGGCCCACCGGCATCCCTATACATATCGGGACCCTGAACAGCCCAACGGCATCATCGCATGGTGTTTCAAGCACATATGGAATCCTGATCTGGCCCACCAGCATTCCCATACTCATGGGAACCCTGAAAGGCCCAACGACATTCCACGTTTCACATCAATCACAACTAGGAGATATACGGGTCCATACCCGACATCTTCCATGAAATTATAATGCATGTCCAACATGGTTATGCAATAGGGTATACATACAACCTAAATATATATGTATATACTACTACTACTACATGATGCATGTTCAAGAGTAATTCATGCTCAATGAAAGATTGAACAAGTAGGGTATGCAATATAATTCAATCATACAATAAGGATATCACAAAGTGGGGTTGTTCTCCCTTAGGTGCAATTAAGGTGAGAACCAATTTTAATGAACATTGGGAAAGAGAAACATTCGTAATAGGATAACATATTCAAGAGAATAACAAAAGTGGAATTTCCCTACCTCGCACTTCAAAAACTAGTTATGTAAACTAATACTCAACCTTGAATTCTCCGGCCTCAATCAACCTATTACTCGATAAGCCCATCCTCCAATCAATATACAAACAACTTCAATTTCACATATCTAACACAAATTAACCCAATAAATCAAGAAAACCCTTACCTTCTCTTACCCAAAACTTTCCAAGTTATGAACTTCACCTACTCAAGCTTGCTACTCCAATCAACAATAGAATCTAGCAATACAACCATAAACAAGTCTAAATCAACCTATTAAATCACTAATTTTGTCTAATTTAAGGATTTTCCCCCAAATCTACAAAACCCACAAAACCCTAGAATCCCAAATCACCCAATCTCTAAATACTAGCTTTTAGGTTTAAGAAACTTACCAAGGTTGTAGAAACAAGTAGAAGGAAGGGATTCAAGCTTCCTTTATGCCTCAAATGATGTAAGAACTCATGGGTTGGAGTTTGGGTTCAAACCTTGAAAGATTAGAACAAAGAGAGGAATTTAAGAATATGTAAGCTAGAGAGAGACTTCATGAATCCAACTTGAAACAACCTGAAAGAGGACAATCTTACCTTGATTGATGATCTTAGGTTGATGGGAGGGAGGTCATTTGAGAGAAAATGGGGTTTAGGGTTTGTTTTGGTTGGTTATTTTGAAAGAAATCGCGAAATGGGTGTTTTAAAACAAATTCGCGTGCTGATTTTTAGGGAGGAGTCCAGACACCTTGGGAGACCGTCCGGACACCTCTTGCCTGAAACCCTCCCTGTTTCAGTTCTTCTATAGCTATCCGGATGGCTTTTAAAAGCTGTCCGGACGGTTACATATGTAGTCAAAATTTTCAGTTTTAAAACCACCCGTACACCCCCAATTCACTCGGTATTAATTTCTAATGATTTTATACATATATATATATATACTCAACACATGTTGATCCTACTTAATTTCTAAAAGAAAAAGAAGTTTGGGGTATTACATCATTTCCCCCTTAAAGAAATTTCGTCCCCGAAATTTAAAACGTACCTAGACTTGTGAATAAATGTGGATATTTTTCCTTCATCTTCGACTCAAGCTCCCAAGTCACCTCTTCCGTGTCATGATGCATCCACAAGACTTTTACCAATGGTATGGTACTTGATCGTGTAACCTTGTCCTTTCGATCCAAGATCCTCATCGGTTGAAGAGGGTAGCTCCCCATCTTCCTCCACTTCCAATGTAGTCCAATCTAGAACATGTGATGGATCCGGCTCATATTTTCGTAGCATAGAAACATGGAACACATTATGAACTTTAGCCAATTTTGGTGGAAGCGCCAAACGATAAGCTACCGGTCCAACTAGCTTAAGAATTTCAAAAGGACCCACAAAACGCGGTGCCAACTTCCCTTGCTTGCTATACCTTTGAATGCCTCATCTTGAACTAACCTTCAAAAATACCTTGTCCCCAACCGCAAATTCCAATGGCCTTCTCCTCTTATCCGCATAGGACTTTTGTCTACTTTGAGCCGTGATCAACCTTTTTCTAATCTTTTCAATTCTGTCTCTCGCCTCCTTCACTATTTCGAGTCCCGATACCTCTTTCTCTCCAACCTCCGCCCAACATATTGGTGATCTACAAGGCCTCCCATAAAGTGCTTCAAATGGTGCCATCTCGATGCTACTCTAGTATGAGTTGGAGGGAAAGAGTATTTTCCGTTAAGCTCAAATGAAAAATAAAACAACTAAGACCTACTCTAAATAAGCAACTAATCTATGCCACTTTCGTAGGGCTCACGATGACACTTGGCATGTGTCACAAGCCTTTAAATCTCTAGGTGCCCCTAGTTGGAGGAGTTTTGTCTCCTGAGGGTTTACCAGAATGATACCCACAAAAATTAGACAACTTCAATGCCACAATTCATGTCATCAACGAGAGTATAAAATGGATTCTCAATTGCAACCTTATCCACACTAACAAACCAAGCATTAGGGCATTCAAACCAATAAAAGCATTCCTTTAATAATCTTATCTCATCCACTTTGCTTATAAATTCAAGAAATGATGCACATAATGGATTTGACTTGATATTTGGCTTCAAAGTGACATAAACAATGACCATGTAGTCTTCCAAGAATAATAAGAATCAAAGAGCAAATACAATTAGCATTTATTCAAACTTCATTCTTATTCACATTTTTTTCTTTCTTTTTCTTCTCAAATGTGACTTGTGCAATGTTCAACCTCCTTAAGCTGTCTAAATGACCCATGCAACGAGCTTTCGACCAATGACTCCTAGTCCAGTTGACTTAGGGCACTAGGTGTTAAGACACCCAACGGATCTAATTACACGAGTCAAAAAGGCTACAAGGTTAAACTAGTCACTAAGGTACTCTAACATTCATTTCCTACCTTTTTACGCGAAACTCATTGCTTGCTAGGCAAGGGCCCGGTTACTTAGCAGAAAACTTATGAAAGAAACTATTTATTTATAAACATAATTTTTTTTATTTTTTTCTTTTCTTCCTTCATTGCTCAAGTAGTGCTACTTAGAATTAAATTGATCTCAAACAATCACAAATGTCAAAGTCAAATCATATTTCATACCCCACAATCAAGTGTTCCAAATTCACAAAAGCACAATGGACAAAACAACTTTCAAGATAGGAACAACTTAATTTGAAAGAATGTCCATAGCAAGAGGCCAAGGTAGTAGGACGACACGTACTACTAGGCATACTTCTAGTACATAAGAGTCGGTACCTGATTTTGATACAGGGACACGAAAAGAGGGGATGATACAGGACGTGCCATATACGGGGAGTGGTCAGCATGCGAGGACCACGATTGTTCCACCAGGGCAAAGGTGTTATTTGATTCAGGAGTTACGGCATCATTCATTTTTGCGTCCCTTGCACGTGCATTGAGTTTGAAAATCTCTCTAATGAGGCGGATGTTTACGGTAGATACTCCTTTTGGGCATTTCACCTCATTAGAGGGTGTAGTTCTTGATTGTGTGTGCCGATTTGGTAGTATAGCCCTAAAGGCTGATTTGTATGTCTTAGACTTTAAGGATTTTGATGTAATCCTTGGAGTAGATTGGTTAACAAAGCATCATGCATTGATGGACTTTTGGGAGAGGAAGGTCACTCTTAATGTACCGGAAGGAGGGGTGATACAGTTACACGGGTCAAAGGGTGTTCCATGTCCTCACTTCATGGACAACACTTCATATCAAAATTGTAGAATCATGAGTTTGATTACATCGGCACCTATGGGTGATGTAGCTACTCCGACACATGTGGTAGAAGAGTACATGGATGTATTTTCGGATGAGTTACCTGGATTACCATCGAAGAGGGAGATTGACTTTACCATTGAGTTGCATCCAAATGTTAAACCAATTTCAATTCCACCATATCGGATGGCTCCGGCAGAATTGAAAGAATTGATGACTCAGTTGGAAGAGTTGCAAGATTTGGGATTTATTAGACCGAGTGTGTCCTCGTGGGGAGCACCGGTATTGTTCGTAAAGAAGAAAGATGGCTCGTTACGGATGTGTATAGATTATCGGTAATTAAATAAGGTTACGGTAAAGAACAAGTATCTATTGCCACAGATAAATGATTTGTTTGATCAATTGAGAGGTGCTAGGCATTTCTCTAAGATTAATTTACGTTCAGGGTACCACCAATTGAGGATTAGAAATGAGGATATTTCAAAGACGGCATTTAGGACACGATATGGGCATTATGAGTTTTTAGTGATGCCATTTGGGTTGACAAATGCTCCGGCGGTGTTTATGGATTTGATGCAAAGGGTCCTTCGTCCATTTTTGGATAGATTTGTGGTTGTGTTCATTGATGATATTTTGATTTATTCTCCAAAGGTAGGGGAGCATGAGAAACACTTGAGGTTAGTATTGCAAACGTTGAGGGAGAATCAATTATATGCTAAGTTGAGTAAATGTGAGTTTTGGGCTACGGAGGTGAAATTCTTAGGCCATGTAATTAAGCAAGAAGGCATTGCGGTAGATGACTCTAAGGTTGAATCCGTGTTGAATTGGGAGAGACCTAAGAATGTTTCAGAGATTAAGAGCTTTTTGGGATTAGAGGGGTATTATAGGAGGTTTATTCAAGACTTCTCGCGTGTGAGAAAGCTTTCAAGGATTTGAAGGGTAGGTTGACATCTCCACCGGTATTAGTGGTTCCGGAGAGGAGTGTAGGATACCAAGTGTATTGTGATGCTTCCGGAGTGGGGTTAGGTTGTGTGTTGATGCAAAGAGATAGGGTAGTGGAGTATGATTCTAGATTGTTAAAGATACATGAGAAAAACTATCCGGTTCACGATTTGGAGTTGACGGCAATTGTATTTGCCTTGAAGCAATGGAGGTATTATTTTTATGGGGAAAAATTTGAGGTCTTTTCGGATCATAAGAGTATTAAGTATCTATTCACCCAAAGAGAGTTGAATTTGCAACAAAAGAGGTAGATGGAGTATTTAGAGGACTATGACGTTAGTTTACAATATCACCAGGGTAAGGCAAATGTGGTTGTGGATGCATTAAGTAGAAAACATAGAGTTGCTAGTTTGTTTATACATGAGTGGGGAATTGTAGAGACAATGAGCCAATTTGGTTTGGAGTTGCAAAGTGTAGAGGAAATGGTGTATTTGTGTAGTATGACTTCTAGACCAGTGTTGATTCAAAAGGTGATGGATGCATAAAATGGTGACCCGATTTTTGATATATTTGAGGAAGACTCCGGATGAGTTTGGGGTGATGATGGAGGTGTGAGGTTCGCGGGGAGATTGATAGTACCTGATGACAAGGAGCTACAAGAGGAGATCTTGAAAGAAGCACACCATTCTCAATTTGCTATGCATCCCAGAGGCACGAAGATGTATCAAGACTTGAGAAGAAACTTTTGGTGGAGAGGCATGTAGGCCGATGTAGCTAGATTTGTTGCAAGATGCTTGACATGTCAACAAGTGAAGGCGGAACACCAAAGGCCGACGGGTTTGTTACAACCCCTACAGGTGGCACAATGGAAATAGGAGATGATCACTATGGACTTTGTGACAACGTTGTCAATGACACCTAAGCAAAATGATACCGTTTAGTGATAGTCGATAGATTAACCAAATCAGCCCACTTCCAACCGGTGAACAAGACGGACACTTTGGAGTCATTAAGTACATTGTACGTGCAGAAGATAGTGCGACTCCACGGAGTGCCACTGTCCGTCGTGTCGGATCAAGACCCGCGATTCAAGGGTAGATTTTGGGGTAGTTTGCAGGAGGCCTTAGGGACACAGCTGGATTTCACTACGCCATATCACCCGCAGAGTGATGGGCAAAGTGAGAGGACTATCCAGATTTTAGAGGATATGTTGCGCGCTTGTGTGGTAGATTTTGGAGGTAATTGGGAGAAATACCTACGTTTGGCAGAGTTTGTGTACAACAACTCTTACCAGAGTAGCATCGAGATGGCATCATTTGAACCACTTTATGGGAGGCCTTGTAGGTCACCATTGTGTTGGGCAGAGGTTGGAGAGAAAGTAGTATTGGGACCCAAAATGGTGAAGGAGGCGAGGAACGGAATTGAAAAGATTAGAAAAAGGTTGATCACGGCTCAAAGTAGGTAAAAGTCCTATGCGGATAAGAGGAGAAGGCCATTGGAATTTTCGGTTGGGGACAAGGTACTTTTGAAGGTTAGTCCACGACGTGGCATTCAAAGGTATAGCAAGCAAGGGAAGTTGGCACCGCGGTTTGTGGGTCCTTTTGAAATTCTTGAGCTAGTCGGACCGGTAGCCTATCATTTACGAAAGTATGAGCCGGATCCATCACATGTTTTAGATTGGACTACATTAGAAGTAGAGGAAGATGGAAGCTACACTCTTCAACCGATGAGGATTTTGGATCGAAAGGACAAGGTCACACGATCAAGTACCATACTGTTGGTAAAGGTCTTGTGGATGCATCATGACACGGAAGAGGCGACTTGGGAGCTTGAGTCGAAGATGAAGGAGAAATACCCACATTTATTCACAAGTCTAGGTACGTTTAATTTCGGGGACAAAATTTCTTTATGGGGGAGAGGATGTAATACCCCGAACTTCATTTCTTTTAGAAATTAGGTATGACAAACACGTGTTGAGTATGTATATATATAAAGTCATTAGAAATTAATACCGGGTGATTTGGGGGGTATACGAGTAGTTTTAAAACTGAAATTTTTTACTACAGAGGTAACTGTCTGAACAGTTTTTAAAAGCCGTCCGGACAGCTACTGAAGAAACGGGAACAGGGCATTTTCAGGCAGAGGTGTTCCGAACACCTCCCAAAAATCTACACCAGAAATTGGTTTAAAACACCCATTTTCGCGATTTCTTTCAAAATACCCGACCTAAACAAACCCTAAACCTCATTTTCTCTCAAATTTCCTCCCTCCCATCAATCTAAGATCATCAACCAAGGTAAGATTACCCTCTTTCAAGTTGTTTCAAGTTTGATTCCTAACTCCTCTCTCTAGCTTACATATTCTTAAATCCCTCTCTTTGTTCTAATCTTTCAAGGTTTGAACCCAAACTCAAATCCATGGGTTCCTACATCATTTGAGGCCTAAAGGAAGCTTGAATCCCTTCCCTCTACTTGTTTCTACAACCTTAGTAAGTTTCTTAAAGCTAAAAGCTAGTATTTAAAGATTTGGTGATTTGGGATTCTAGGGTTTCATGGGTTTTATAGATTTGGGGGAAATTCTTTAAATTAGATGAAATTAGTGATCTAATAGGTTGATTTAGACTTGTTTATGGTTGTATTGCTAGATTCTACTGTGGATTGGAGTAGCAAGCTTGAGTAGGTGAAGTTCAAGAATTTGGGAAGTTTTGGGTAAGAGAAGGTAATGAGTTCTTGATTTATTGGATTAATTTGTGTTAGATATGTGCAATTGAAGTTGTTTGTATATTGATTGGAGGATGGGTTTACCGAATAATAGGTTGGTTGAGGCCGGGAAAAGTCAAGGTTGAGTATTGATTTACATAGCTAATTTTTGGAGTGCGAGGTAGGGAAATTCCACCCTTTGTTATTCTCTTTGAATGTGTCTTCCTATTGAGAATATTTATCTTTCCCAATGTTCATTATAAATTGGTTCTCACCTTAATTGTACCTAAGGGAGAACAACCCCACTTTGTGATATCCTTATTGTATGATTTGAATTATATTGCATACCCTATTTGTTCAATCTTCCATTGAGCATGAATTACTCTTGAACATGCATCATGTAGTAGTATATATATATATATATGTATATATCTAGAATGTATAAATACCCGATTGCATAACCATGTTGGATATGCATTGTAGTTGCACGGTAGATGTCGGGTATGGACCCACATATCTCCTAGTTGTGATTGATGTGAAATGTGGAATGTCGTTGGGCTGTTCAGGGTTCCCATGATGATGTGAGCATATTTGTGCATGTTTATATCAGTGATATTCTGTCACTTTAATCATTTTCTTGGTTGATGAGGTTGATTTGTGATGAGATTTTATGAAGATAACTTCAAGGGGATGATGTTAAGAAACTGTGCTTTAAATTGGAAATTACAGAATTTTGGTACTTAAGACCTTCTTGTATATTTTGCAGGACATTCGGCAGAAGGAGCTGACAGAATAAATTGCAGTCTTCAACGGACTTTTAGAGGACATTTCAAGCTGTTCGGGAAGTGCTGGTTCACATTAATTGGAGTACGATGGAACTCTGAACATTACCCAAAGGCAGGGCTGGAAATCTTATGAGAAGCAGGATTTTATGCTGCGGACCGGGTCTTTAGAAGCTCAGAACTGGAGCATATGAGGTCCAAATCGAGTGATTCAAAAGCCCATAAATAAGTACACGTTCAGAGCTACGACTTTGATGAAGAAGTTCACGTCTGAATATGCTCAGAATCTCCCAGAATCCAGTTGCAAGATCGTGACAGATTTCTGTTTCCTAAAGTAATTAAGGAAACATAGTGATTTTAGGAGTCTTAAACTAGGGTTTCTTGGGAGACGTGAGAGGTAACTAATTCTATATAATGGGACGGCAGAACTAAGAGGGACACACAGGGAGAGAGAGCCATACGCAAAGAATAGAATGTAGGTTTCTCTCCACACCATGAGCGGCTAGTTTATTTCTTTGGTTCAAGGGATTTGACTCCAATTCTTGAGATTTTGAGACTTGGTTTGTTATATTGAAATTCATTCTGGATTCGAACATCTGTAGTTCTTTACTATATTCGTGAATGATTACATGAATTAATTGATTGAGATGCATATTGATTGATATTTCGTGTGATTAAATGCTATATTGAGTACATGATACGTAATTGTTGTGTTGCTTGATTAAAAGTAGCGATTGGGCGACGTGATTATGATCCAAGTTTTCGTCGTTTGCACAAGGGAATTACAGGATGAATTAAATAGTTTCCGCTTGTTAAACTATTGTTCAGTCTTAGTTTCTTCCAAAAATCCAATGCTGTTATTGATAGGAAGAGGATTGCTTAATACCACTTCACTTGATAACAAGAATTAACTTGAGTGCTGAGCTCATGTTAATAACAGAAGGAAGGTAAGGATTTATATGTCGTACAAATAGATTTAGCTAAGTGTTCGATAAAGATTGTGTACCTTAGAAGTCTATGATAAATCCATGAATTGGTTGCTCAATATCCTTTGATCCGAAGTTTGTTAATTCTTATTTCCCGTAAGTATTGTTGTGTTTACATTCTAGTTTAGTTGAATTAAAATCAAATCTTCCCCTATTTCAATTAGTGCGTTAAGAACTGTGAATTAATCACTTGGTCCCTGAGGATCGACCCTTATTCATCACTTTTACCAGTTAAGGTTTCAGAGTAAGGTAATTATTTTTGCTTGCGCTCGGCACGCATCACATGACTACGGGAATGCTGGTGGGCCGGATCAGGATTCCATATGTGCTTGAAACACCATGCGATGATGTAGTTGGGCTGTTCAGGGTCCCGATATGTGTAGGGATGCCGGTGGGCCAAGTTAGGATCTCGTATGGTGTGGTTATCTACTTGTGTTTGGTGTACATGATGTTAGCTATCATATTGTTGCATTTGTGTCTTGCTTTGATATTTCAGCCTTATATTATTCACTTACTCTTTATTATTCCCTACTGGGCCTTTCGCTCACCCTTTTCTTTCTCCTATTGCCAAGAGTTGTCATCAACACAAACTACAATTTCAAAAATCTAGAGGGGCCAAACTACAATTTCAAAAAATCTAGAGAGGCCAAACTGCAATTTCAGAGAAGTTGACGGACAAACTTATAATTTCATAAGAGTGTAGGGGCCAGACTATAATTTCTAATTACTTGCGGGGTTGAATTGTAATTTCTTAAACTTGAAGAAACTTAGAAATCAAAAACAGCTTCGTGGGTTTGAGGAGGCAGCAGTGCACGAAGAACCAAAGTTAGCTGAGAGGAACCTGGGTGTTATTGGCCTGCTGGAAACAGGGGCAGCGAAGAGCGACCGAGGGCTGGTGGAGCGTTGAACAGAGGAGGAAGCAGTAGTAGAACAGTGGGAGTCGATGGTGGCGCAAGGGGAATAGAGCGCCGAAGGGGAGGGGCTGGGTCGAAAAAAAATTTGTAACCTAGCTCGATACCATGATAGAAGTGGTAAAAGTATATTCTACATTGCAACAAGAGTATAAATGCAAGGGTAAATGAGAAAAAGACTAAAGACTATACTACCCTATAGTCTAAAATATACACAATAATACATCTTTAACACAAGTCAATATAATTAGTCTTTCTGTTTGTATTCAACCCAACCACTCATCTCTCCAATTACATTTTTTTACACACAAGTTTATTCAATATACCTTATTTAATTTAGTAATCCATTGACTAATCTTAAAACTATTTAAGCTATGGATTATAAACATTAATATTACACGGTAACACAAGAGGTTTATTGAGGTCAAAAGCTCTTTTTAAGAGGGATGGACTGTTAGGAGTTGGTAGGAGTGATTGCTTTGGAGTGAGTAGTTGGTGTAATTGTTATCTTTATGTGAGTAGTTGGGTTTCTTTAAATTTCATAGTGGGCACGTAATTGTATAGCCACTAACCATGATGTGGTAGTTATTGTGTTTTTAATTACCTTGTAGTTTTTAGAGTTCTATTTCATGGGGTAGTGGGTGTGTTAGCTAACTTCTAACTAACTGATTGTAATGGAACTCCTATTGGAGTCTTAATCAATGGATAATCATCGAACTTATCTTAACCTTGTGTTTTCTATGGTTTTGGGTTATCTTTAACAACCCAAACTTTTCTAATCTTTACGTGTTATTATTCTAGTTTCAAAATAAGTATCTACCAGCCCTTCAATTGATCCCATTATTACTCGTTTATAGAACTAGGTATATAACAAAAACCCTAATTTTTTCAATAATTTTGTTATAGTGGGCGTGGGTGATCCACAATTGACATAAGCATAACAATTTATGTTTTAAATAATATAATCTATCCACCACGTATCAAAAAATGGATATTATAATAGAAATCTTTCAGAGTCAAGTCAGGGAAACATAACTCCCTCGGCCATCTTTCGCATTCTCCCAAAACAAAGGCCCTTCGATTTGTGAGAATGAACCACTAATCCGGTGGTTAACAATCCATTTTCCTTGTGAGCGGTGGGGTCCAGGGAATAGTTGCCCTCTTGAGGGGAACCATTCTATTGTAAATCTGAGGCAACCCTTCAATGCTGTTGTAAACCTAAGTTTTAAATAGAGAGTTAAGTCTAAATTTGTGATGTTAGACTTGGTCCCCTATTCTATTATGTGTAGCGAGTATTCATTATTGATATTATTGGTGCTTTCATTGAGAGTGCACTTGCCTACGTGCAGGGTTGATACTATCGTAGGCAAACCTACCCCAGAGCCCATCCATTATGGAGTTGGGTTAGTAGACAATGGCCAAATCCATTGTGGGTGGGTTAGAAAAATGAAAAAACCGTTAAAAAAGAGAGAAGGAAAGGTCGATCAAATAATTGGAAAAGCTTTGATCCACTAAATTGACAAGACTATGTGATCCTGACTCATAAATCTGAGACAGTAAATAAGTTGACGGTTGAAATGGTCCAACCCTAACCATGAATGAGAACGTGCATAGTCCAGCGGATGATTGATTAGAATATATTATATAAAATATGACAAACTTCCTATTGTACACTTACATTAGACATTTCGTGTGGGGTATTTATGAGGTCTCTTCTAAAAAAAAATATACAAATCCATTTTGGTGTGTACTTGTTCCTGGGTCATGCCAACCTGGCAAGCTCCCATACTCTTCCCCACTTCCAACCATGTCGCGCGATATTTTGTCGACGTCTCTATCGCCTCGCCAATCTCGCCGCCTCTCTGTATTTTATTCTCAATCTACACTATCTGGGAGGTTTTGATATACAGTTGTTCTTCTTCAAAACCTTTTCTAAGTTAAGATGACGACTATTCCTTTGACGTCGAGTCTTATCGTGAATTCTCGGTGCGATCACAGTCGTAGACATGCATTTCAGTTCATTTTCTCTCGGTCTCAATTCAGCGTCTCCAAGAGTTTCACTAGGAAATGCAGGGGTGCCAAAATTGGAGTCTCTCCCAATATGCGATTTCGGGTTCACTGCGAATCCAAGGTAATTTGGTCTTCAGCATGTCTCTCTCGTGATAATCGTTTTTTATCCTGTATATGTTGTTTGATGCTCAATAAATATCAAGACATTTTGGTTTAACTTTTGTTTCAGTAGTTGAAACTTTAGTTTGGAAGTTCAACATGTATTGTTTCCCCTTGTTTACCCAAACGCCTGCAAACGTTGAGTTGCGAGGAAGTACAGGGAACAAGAATTGCTGGGGATCTCCATCCTTGAGTTGGCTATAACTTTTTTCATTTGGATATCTTTTATATATAATTAAAAAATCTACCATTTGATACTCCGTCCCTCTCTATTTTATGTCCCATTTGATGTTGAATACCTCAACTCTGTTTTCTCAGTTTCTTGGAATTGGCCTTTTAGTTTCTTGGGTATTTTCCTGCCTGAAAAGAGGCGGTAGTGGGTAATTTATAGAATGCTTATGAGTAATGCGCAAAAAGTGACTGTGTGAATGGTTCCGTTTAAATGTTAATGTCTGGAGGAATTCAAACCTCAAAGATGGATTATGTATGCATTTCATAGGAAATATTGCTAGTAAAACATAGAGAGATGGCTTTCTACTGTTGTCAAGTGTACCTGAAGTCTGTGCCTCTACATTATATATTTTTCTTTTTTGACTTTATATTTTTCTAGATGTTTATGTTATTAACTCATGTCCTTTTGTTTGTTTGAACCTCAGTCCAAAAAGTTGTGGTCAATTTTATAGAATTTGTGTATAGACATGTTAACAAATTGAAATCAAGAACATAATATAAATGCTGATGTCTACAAAAGTAGTGAAATTCATCTATATTTTTCTATATAGAGTCTAAAATGACTTTGGGCAGTTTTAGTATCTAAAGCTGTAAATCGCACATAGTCCTGTAATCCTGTTGTTGCCTAAGTGTGAAACTGCAAGAATAAAAACCAATTTCAAAGATGCTGGACTCCAGAAAATTCATGGTGTCCTTGTTTGCTATGTAATATGAAAAGATCAGTTCTCTGGTTTTCCCTTTTCCAAACTGTAAAAGGCCTAAAAATTTTTCTTCCGCCATCCATTTGAACTTACCGGCTCCTTTGGGGATTAAGATTTTAGCTTGAATATCTGCATATACGCTGAGGAAAAGCTAGGCCTACCTGTTTATGATGCTTTCTGCTTAAGACACAGGAATTGCAGATAAGGAAGTGCTCACCTTTCCTAGAAAAAACATTACTATCGAGTAATGGTGCCTCGGACTCTGATGATTGGGTAGCAGTGCCGGACATTTGGAGATATTCAGCGGAGAAATATGGTGATCGGGTTGCCCTGGTGGATCCTTACCACAACCCTCCAACAAATATGACATATAAACAGGTCAGTTTTCTTTTTCAGGGGATATCTCCATCTTTAAATTTGGAGTATCTGGGGAGATATATATATATGACCTTTGGCTTTAATTCATTGTCTTGTCTTCTGTAGCAGTGCTTAAGTGCACCTACTGTAAGATAATTTTCTTAATGTTGTATTTCAAAAGTATTTCATGTTCCTTGATCTATTATTGTGAAAAAGGTTCTGTATTATTGGAATCAAATATCTTCGTACTTGCTATAGTGGATGAGACCATATAAGGACTTAGGAGTTAGCTTGAAATTGGAAACGTGGAGACAAACATTAGAATCCAAAGGGGTTAGAGAAAGGACTACAGAACATATGAAGTTTAAGTTTATTTAAGTCGGGATAGGTGAGGAAGCATGGATAAAAAATAGGGAGAGTAAAAAAACATGGATAGAAGTAAATGATATAGACTTTGAAAGTATTGCTTTTCATAGGAATGAATGGCAAAGGAGAATTCGTGTAGTGGATTCTGATTAATTTCACATATGCATTCATGTAGCAACCCTAACATTGTTCTGGGGTAAAGGCTTTGATCATGGTGATGGTGATAAACGTTAAACTCTCAAGGACAGCCCAGCTAGTTCATTCATATAGATGTTGAAAATACATGTTTACACAACTATAGCTGTATAACTACTTACTTTTTTTCAAATTGAACTGCCTTTTACAAGTCCTAGTGGAATTTTAAGAAAAATTGTTAAATTTGTAAGTTTGACAAGTATAATGAACATTGGGAGAAGAAAGGACGAGGAAATAGATTGAACATTTGGACAAGAGTATAAAGCGCTTATAAGGCTTTATGGGGTTTTGCTTATTTTCTGAAGTATTTGATGGTATATTGAATTTAGAGCTTAAAGAAAGGTGGACGTCGGGGATTTTGACTTATTGGATTTTTGGTCAGGGAAAGGACTTTTAGATTCTGGTGGTTAAGTATTAGAGTTTTATATGTATTCTATTCTACAGGATGAAGGAGAAATAGGAGAAGCAAGTACTAATTAAGGTGCGTTTGGAGGAGGCAATAAACTAAAGAGCTCTTTGATGGCTTACAGAATCATCATTGTCTTCATCAAAGCTTTAATGTCAAACGGTTAGGGTTCGCAACAATTATTTTTTTAGTTCATAATTGACAACACTCTTTTGCGTGTATCCTCTTTCTTTATTCACACAGTTCTAAAACTAGAGAGCTTTTGATTGGCATCTCTTCATTCTATACCAATCCTTTTCTGTCCATATCGTTCTCTATAACTTGTATCTATTTCTTTTGCAACCTCCGTTGTCAATTGACATCTCTTCATGAATTCTTTAAACTTTCTCTACCCTTGTGCTATCCTTTCTATGTTCTTAATATGTTTTGTCATCCTATATATAACAGGTTTGTGCCAGAGTGAATATATTCATTTTATATCGCATCACTTTTTTTTTCCTCCTCTTTTTGTACTGGCATAATTCACTGCAGTATTCTCACTTCGTTGCATTCTTCTCGTAGTTTATGCTCATTCACTTGAATATTTGGTTTGTGAGAATATATATACAAATGAAGTGAAATGCCCCAGACCAACACATTAACTTATTAGGTTTGAATGACAAAGTAACTAATCTTAACATGGTATTGGAGTAGGAGATCTTGGATCCAAACCTTAGCTTCCGCAATTTAAACTCCCATTTGTGTTGCCTCAAGTGTGGGCCTTTGTGTTGCCCCAAGTGAGGGCCTTGTGTGAGTAGCCCTATGTTGGGCCTTGTTTGTTGTAAACGTGTTGGGCTGTTGGATTGTCCAACCCACACGTGAGAGGGAGTGTAAGAACATATGTAAATGATGTGAAATACCCCAAACCAAGTTAACTTGTTGGCCTGATACCATGTTAAGATTAGTTACTTTGCCATTCAAACCCAACAAGTTAACTTATTGAGTTGAATTGTAAAATAACTAAGATTAACATGGTATCGAAGTAGAAGGTCTTGGGTTCAAACCTTACCTCTTGCAATTTAAACATCCATTTGTTGTTGCCCCAAGTGTAAGCATTCCTGAGAGTAGTCCTAGTGTTGGGCCTCATTTGTTGTGCACGTGTTGGGCCGTTAGTGTAGCCCTAGTGTTGAGCCTCGTTGTTGTGCACGTGTTGGGCAGTTGGATTGTCCAGCCCATATGTGAGGGAGAATATTGGAATATATATAAATGATGTGAAATGCCCTAACCCAACAAATTAACTTATTGGGTTTGAATGGCAAAGTAATTAATATTAACATGGTTTATGAAGGCCTTGTCACATGTCTAATTGGTATTTGTGCTGTTAGTACCCATTAGATAGTTAATTAACCTTTTATCATCTGCTGTTCTTTTAAGATTCTATTTTCCTCTTCTAAATTGCAGTTAGAGCAGGAAATCTTAGATTTTTCCGAAGGCTTGAGGGTTATTGGTGTTAAACCGGATGAGAAAGTTGCCCTTTTCGCTGATAATTCGTGCCGGTGGCTTGTTACGGACCAAGGTATAGAGAAGTTTCATTTTCTTTGACTGCATTCTACTCTCCATGATTAGGTTTACCTGCTGTTAAAATGAAAATGGAAAACACATGTAAAAATATTTGGTTGGAAAGACTTCTATTTTTATCCTTAATGAAAGCATACGTTGATAATGTTATAGATACTTATTTAGTTAAAATTTTCTTGAATGGAATGTTTAATATAGTTACGCTAACTGAATACATTGATTGGACCTTCAGAAGTGAATATGTTTTACATTCAAATGTTGACAATTTTGTTTGTATGCTTGAACTAGACATATAGAAATATTTAGGTTGGAAAGACTCAAGGACACTAGTGAAATCATATAACCAAACGATGAAAATGAAAATGACGCTGAATGGCTGATTGCATCCATGCTCTAAAGAATTCATTTAGGCCCTTCATTTGGCATTCTTATTTACTTTGTATCTTATTGGTAGTTGTAGTTTTGCACTCTTAAAAAATTCATGTTTTACACATTATTTGGGCCTAGGTATAATGGCTACAGGAGCAATTAATGTGGTGCGGGGTTCTAGGTCCTCTGTTGAGGAGCTGCTACAAATATACCATCACTCTGACAGGTTTTGCTAATTTTTATATTCGTTTTACAGTGTTGCATGTGCTCTGAGTAGTCCCAAAGAAAATCGTGGAAACCCATGTGGTTTACATGCTTAATAAAAGTTTATTTGTCTGATATAACTATTTGGGACAAGTTTGTTTTCTTATCTTATAGTAATATTGGGAGAACCATATTTGATTCCTTTTATCTTCAATCTTTATTGGTATTTATCAAGGGTCACATTTTTTGTATCACTGTTACAGCGTCGCACTTGCTGTGGACAGTCCTGAATTGTTTAATCGAATAGCAGAAACATTCTGCTCCAAGGCAGCTATGAGATTTGTCATTCTACTATGGGGGGAAAAATCATGCCTGGCAATTGATGGAGGGGAAGGACTACCTATTTATAACTATAAGGAGATTATAGACTTGGGGCGAGAGAGCCGTCAGGCTTTGGGTGATTCTCTTGCTGCTAGTAAGCTGATCCTCTGTGTATCAATATACTTGACATTCTTTATCATTCTCTTTGACTCTTTATCATTCTGCCAATTCTTCAATTTTTGATTGGAAGCTATATTATATCTTTACGGAGTTCTTCTCTTCATTCACCAACTTATGCATGAAGAATTAACAGGAATATAATGGATTAAAACTTCTAAATTAATGAAATTTACTGTCTAGTTTCCTCGTTTACTATTTGATCTTATATTACTGCAGAAGGTTTTATTTTTCCATAAAGTTGAGTGGGAGAAGACAAATATCAGAAACTTGAATGTCTACCCTACAAAAATGGATTATGTTACAAGAGAAGGTTTGAAACTCTTTGATTAACATGATTGCAGGGCAAAAAAATTATCAATATGAAACCATCAACTCTGATGATATTGCAACACTTATGTACACAAGTGGAACTACAGGAAATCCAAAAGGTGTCATGCTTAGCCATAAGAACCTTTTGCACCAGGTTCGAGTGTTTACTCTTTATTTTTTTTCCTTTTCCCTTCAACATACTTATCTGGAAACTGCTTTTGCAATTTTTATTTTTTTTATTTTTATGTTATGCGATTGTTTTATCACGTTATGTTATTTACTTGGGCTGAGTTTAACATCGCTTATATGTTTTCATTATATATTTTATTTCTTTGAAAGTGGATAAGCAATGCCAATTCCAGCCATGGTATGTGCAATAAATTTAGCAAAATGTTATGTTATTTAAGAAGAATTGAATAATTTGTGTTGTATATTCATGTTGTGAGGTTGTAAATTATATAGTTACATTGAGATCCCTAAATTAGGGAAACCAAATCAATCAAATCAACATAATTCTAGGAAACTAAATCAAAGTAATTAAAGGGAATATTTACAACCCATAATTACAAGAAACGTAATATTCTCTCTTAATTCCAACACTCCCCTCAAGCTGGTGCGAAGAGATTGACGAGACCCTGCTTGACAAGAGATGACTTAAGCAAAGAAGGACCTATTGGTTTAGTAAACATGTTTGCAATCTGAGCCGATGAAGGAACAAACCTAGGAGTGATAATGCCATACCGAACTTTTTCCCAAATGAAATGGATGTCAACATCAATATGCTTAGTTCTTTCGTGAGACGGATGATAGCATGATGGCAGACTTGTTATCACAGAATAAAGAAGACGAGTTTGTTACAGAAATACCCAGTTCAGTGAGGAGAGAACGGAGGCACATGACATAAGATGATTACCCTGGAAAGGACAGAAGCCAGAGGTAGAATGCCTCACTTATAGAACTCGCATAATCAGCATCGGTGTAGCCCTAGAGATCAGATGGAATATAGCATGAGAGACTGGATGGTGGACCTGACATCTCTCTAGAAGCATAGAATAATCGAAGACCAGGGCAGGATTTGAGATAACTGCGAATATGATAAACAACATCCAAATGGGAAGTACATGGAGAATGCATGTACTGACTAACAACAAACGTGATATCTGGTCTTGTGTTTGTCAAATAAATGAGAGGTCCCACAAGATGCTGATATATAGATGGATCTGGTAAACAATCTCCTGAGTCTGGTGATAGCTTGAGGTTAGGAATCATAGGAGTAGAGGTAGGTTTACAACCAAGCATATTAGTATCCTGCAGAAGATCAAGAACATATTTCCTCTGGGATAAAGATATGCGACGGCGAGAACGAGCAACCTCAATACCAAGAAAATATCGGAGGGGACCTAAATCCTTAATATCAAAGGATTTTCGCAGATCATCCTTTACCTGAACAATACCTGGGGAGTCATCTCTAGTAATAAGGATATCATCAACATAGACTAAGATAATAATGCACTGGCCCTGAGACTGGCGACGAAGGAAACATGTGTGATCCAAGTGACACTGAACAAACCCATAGCAAGCACAACTTCACTGAAGCGGCCGAACCATGCCCAAGGAGACTACTTAAGGTGATAAAGAGATTTCCGGAGACGGCATACTTTCCCTGAATACTCCCTTTGGCCGTGAAAACTTGGTGGAGGATCCCCATTGAGGAACACATTTTTAACATCCATCTGATGCGGAGGTCAAAAGTATAAAGCAGCAAGAGAAACAAGGAGATGAACTGTAGTAACTTTCGCAACTGGAGCAAACGTGGCTCCAAAGTCCTTGCCGGGAATCTGAGTGAAGCCCTTGGCCACAAGACGTACCTTATAGCGATCAACCGAACCATCAACCTGATACTTGATAGCGAACACCCACTTACAACCAACAGTGCTCTCACTAGAAGGAAGATCAACAAGGTCCCAAGTATAATTATGCTGTAGGGCATCCATCTTTGCTTCCATAGCAGGGACCCACTTAGGATTCTAGAGAGCGGAGTGGACTGAGTGAGGGATCAAATCGGAGTCAAGCTTGCCAAGAAATGTCTTATAAAAATCTAAAAAACAATGATAAGACAAATACTTGGCAATGGGATGGTCAGTACTACTCGTAAATCCAAAACGGTAAGGGGGATGACGATCACAAGTAGGGTAACGAGGGACAGAAACAGGAGAAAGGGAAGTACGTGATTCCGGAGAAGACGTTGGTAGAGGGGCAGGAGCAGACGAGCATCGAGTATAGACCTGATCAAAGGAACGAGAGATGGTGCAATAGTAGTAGATGTTGAATCAGGAGAAGGTGAAGGAGAGGAAGACTCAGGTAACAGAAGCGGTCATGGAGGTGGTGATTGATCTGGGATGGTAAGAGAAGGCTCCACGGCCGGTTCTGATATGAGAGGGCTACTTGAGAAAAAAGGAATAGTCTCCAAAAAAGTAACATCCAAAGAGTGATAAAAGCGACAAAAAACAGGATCATAACACCGATAACCTTTAGACATGGAAGAATACCCGGTAAAAACATAGCGAATGACTTTATCATCAAGTCTTGTACGGGAGGGATTGCAATTTTTAACAAAACAGGTACAACCAGACACACGAGGAAAAAGGGTAAACAAAGTAGTACCTAGCTGAAGGACATGAAGGGGTGTTGCACCCCGAAGTGCTCGACTCGGAGTACGGTGGATAAGGTCTGTGGCAGTAAGATTAGCTAAGTGCCAGAAATTTTTGGGGGCATTCATACCTCGAAGAAGACATCGAACGACAAACATGATGTGATGGTTCTTGTGTTCCGCGACACCATTTTGTTCAGGTGTGTAGGGGCACGTGAGCTGTTGAAGGATCCTATTTTGAGCAAGTTGAGTGCGAAACTCATTGGTGAGATATTCACTGCCATTGTTAGACTGAATGGCACGAACAACAGTATTGTATTGAGTTTTAACCATGTGAAGGAAATTAGTGAAATGATCAAAGACTTTAGATTTGTTTTTCATTAGATAAACCCAAGTACATCAAGTGTAGTCATCAATAAAGGTAACATAATAACGATGTTGAGAAAAAGCAGTAGCGGGAGATGGTCCCCAGACATCAAAGTGAACAAGATCAAATGCAGCGGGAGAACGATGCATGTGAGGAATATATGAAGTGCGTGTATGTTTGGACAAATTCACAAACCTCACAATGAAATTTAAAATTTTTGCACGCTTTATTCAAAGCCGGAAAAAACGAACATAGATATTGAAAGTTCGCATGGCCTAGACGAGCAAGCCACAAATCTAAAGTAGCAAAGGAAAAAACAGAGGAAGATAAAGTAGAAGGATCTAGAACCGATAGTGCGGAAGCTTGAAGACTAGACGATGAGACATCAGATGAAGGTGAGTCACGAGAGTAGTAGAGGCCGTCGTGCTCAAACCCCTTGCCAAAAATCTTCTTCTAAGTCAGATCCTGTAAAAAGCAACGGTCAGATAAGAATACAACACCACAATTGAGGTGCTTGACAAGGCGACTGATAGAGAGAAGATTATATGTAAATTTAGGAACATAATAAACGGAAGAAAAAGTAATATCCGGAGACAAACGAGCACTGCCCTGACTACGAATAGGGAGATAAGTACCATCAGCAATACAGCCAGATTGGTTGATAGGAGTAACAGAAGAGGTGAAGGTGGAAAGCTCACCAGTCATGTGGTTGTTAGCCCCAGAATCCAAAATCCAAGTGGGATTCCCTGACTTACCATGGAAAGCAGTAGGAGTACCTGCAGCAATAACAGCTGATGATTGTAGCTGAGCAATCTGGGACTAGAGCTAAGCAATATGAGACTAGAGTTGGCTTAACTCTGGTGAAGAAGAACCACAATCCATCTCGGCAATAGCAAATTGCCTGAAGAGTTATGACAATAAGGTAAAATAGAGACAATAGACACAGGTACAATATGTACCAAAGATAGAGACACTCGGCAAAGTCAAAAAGTATAGCAAGAAGACAAGATCTTTAGTATAGCAAGAAGACAACAACTTTAGTGTATTAAGAAGACAAGACAGAGTATCACAAGGACAAATCAGAAGAACAAAAAACCAGAAAACTTCCCAATGAACAGTGCTGATGAACAATACACGTTGCAAGTGCTGATGAACAGTACGCATGAACAGTACCGTGAACAGTGATGATGAACAGAACCTGGGTGCAGCGATAAATGAGTGAGGGCTGGCACAAGCGTACCTCAATAGCAATGTGTTGCATTAGACCCCAAGAGTAGTAATAAATGAGAAAGGGTATGCTAGGGCATCCCCCATAAGAGATAGGCTGCTTCAACGTCTGGATGCGGTGAGACACATGCAAGGGTTATCCTATTATGGATGGGTGGGGGTAAAGAAGTTAGTCCAGGATTATAGTATTATGATAGACACTTGGAATAGGGAAAATCATAGTTACCAGGAACTGGGTACGCTTCGGGTCATGGTACGGGTATGGGGTATGCCACTTGATTGATTTGTGGTACACAGGGGGTATACTTAATTGGTACGCTAATTGGGAACGTGGTACGGTTTGAATAGTTGTTCGGATCACCATTAAATATTGAATGAAATATAAGTATTGGAATTGAAAAAACAACAAATATTTCAAATAATTGATCATTTCATTCATATTAAAAAGAAGAGAGATTATAGCTCACTTTATTACTAACGTTTAACCTCCATGAAACAAATAAAAAAGTAAAGCTAATGAAACTACAATGGCTCAGTTGAATCATACACTTTATCCAAGGATGCCCATTTCATCTCTTCTAATC
The DNA here is from genome assembly GCF_013401445.1 of Tripterygium wilfordii. Classification (NCBI taxonomy): domain Eukaryota; kingdom Viridiplantae; phylum Streptophyta; class Magnoliopsida; order Celastrales; family Celastraceae; genus Tripterygium; species Tripterygium wilfordii. The sequence goes on from NC_052245.1 coordinate 6,183,749, forward strand.
TCACAGAAGATTCTTCTAAACATGTATTATCTGGATCAACATCCCATTTCTTGTATGGTCCTTCTTTATAATTGTCAGAGAAACGTGACTGAAGTCGAATATTGGAATGAATAAAAACCAACTTATCAGCCCTTGTCCCATTCAATCGATTTCTCTTCACATTATGAATGTAGGAATATGTACTCCAATTTCTTTCGGCAGAAGAACTGTTAATTGGTTGAGATAATACTTTTTTTGCCACTTAAGCCAATTCTGGAGTTTCAGGCCCATATGTAGACCACCAATCAATAGCATCCATTGTCACTGCATCAAGTTGAGCTGCTGCCATTGCATAAATACCTCTCCTCTTGTGAAATGTTGCAAACTGTTCACGCCATAATTTATTTTCTGCAGCATTTTCAGCTATCTTTTCAAAAGCTTCCATGACACCCATAACAACTTCCTTATCAACATTTGGAGCCCTTCTTGCAATTCCTCTAGGAGCTGGTGTTTCGAGGTAACGTGGATCATAAAATCTTGGAGTAAGTGCAAAACCAAGACCATGCATAGGAATATTCATCTTTTCCCACCTTGCTAACACAATACTCTCAATTTGAGGATAACAACCAGCATTTTTGTTATTCCTCATTTTATCTTTTATTTCTCCAAGCATACTATCTATTCTTTCATAAATCTCCCCCATCTTTGGACCTTCACCATCAGAAAATTTAATCATATAATATATGGATTTTGTGATACTAATTATGTCTTCAACCTCATCCCAAAAGTCTTCACTACCAATAGTTTCAGCAACTAAGGCACCCATTTTTCTTGCGTGCTAATCTCCATGTTTCACCCACTCCTTCCACGTTCTAAGCACAATGGTGGTAGCTAGAGTCTCTCTACAATCAACCAACCTTTTCAACAATATGTAATGCGAGGCAAACCTTGTCTTTGCCGCTTTTAACAATTCTAATTTTGATTGACCTCTAAAAATTGACAAGGAATGAGTATGATTGATAAAATACTTAATAATATTTTTTCCCCTTCTATAAGTATCCCTCAACCAGTCAAATGCATTAGCAAAATCCTTAAAAACCAAGTTCAGCGTGTGAACAACACAAGGTGACCAGAAAATGTGTTTGTGGATCTTTTCTACCTCTTTTCCCGCAGCTTTGCAATTAGCAGCATTATCAGTGACAACTTGAAGAACATTTGATGGACCCACTTCTTCAATTGCCTTGAGCAGAAATTGAGCAAATTACCTGATACAAGAATAATGAAAGGAATAATGTCAAAAAAATAAGACGCAAAAATACTGAGAAAAAAATAAACTGCTAGCTATGCGGGCACAAAATGAAACATCTAGCTAAACATTCTAAAACCAATATCAATAAACAAATGAAAACTAAGTTCAGCCCAATATTAATAAACAAATGAAAACTACGCTCATTTAGCAATAGCAGTAGTGCAGTACATCGAATATGTTAATAGATTAAAAATTCTCATGATCAGATAGAAAAATTATATAACGATAGTGTATATATGTATATACATATATATAAAAGACTACAAGAGACACTTAAAATACCTGTTTTTTCAATCCCAGAGAAGCCATTTTTATATCATAGCTTTCAAGTAATATATTACTGTTATTGCATTCGCAATTATGGCTTTCTTTATTTTCTCCGCTAGTGCATATATAACCAGACACACAAGTGTGTGTTCTTGTATGATATGTGTACTCTCCAGAGGGAGAAATGTATGTGTATTCTTCAGTGGGAGCCTTCTCTTTTTCGTGTGATCTTCAAAATCAATTGCATTGCTAGGTTTGTTATATTCTTAACATTTGAGGTCTTTTTCTTGTAAATCATAATCTAGATAAAAAATTTGTGGGACATCGTGCCTGCTGAAGTTGGGGATAAATTTCTGAGTATGCTTCCACCTTGGCATGCATATGAACGAGCTTGTGAATATTTCACGTTTACATACGGAGTTGAACAAGTGTACACAACTGTGAGGAACTTGAAGGTAAAGCTCTTTCTTAAGTTTCTTAATGCAACCGCACTTTTGAATTGCATAATGGCTTCAAGACTTGCCGATATGATTCTGAATAACCTGTTATAGAAAATAAATCATATTAGTTATTGGTTGCCATATTTCCCATAAAGGCTATAATAGTAATTGTCAAGATAAAAATCTCTGCCCTTCTTGTTTTTTAATTATGCTATTCTCATGAAATATTTTTTAACCTAATGGTTTTTTGTTTTTACATGTTTTCTTGCAATTTTTTCCTTGCAGGAGGATTTGCGTTTCTATCAACCGAAATACCTGATCTCTGTACCTTTAGTGTTTGAGACCCTCTACAGGTATACACTTTTCCAGAGTTGCATGAAATTTTTAATTCATTGCAAATTATAAAAAAAAATTTCTCATTTAATACACTGTACTTCAAGGCTGGCTGATGCATTATTATGCTTATCAATGGCAACAAATCCTACGAAAATGCCATCCCTTATGTACTTTCTAGGTTTGGTTATTGTGTGGGAAAATTACTTAAGAAGATAAATTTAAGATAGGTACATACAGTGCCATGAGAACTAAACCTACAAGCTTGTGTATAATCAGGAAATTTTGCTGTTTCAAGTACTAGGGTTATGGCACTGCATGTGGGTGGGTTTAGGTGACAGTTCCTTCTGTACCGGGCCACCAGTTAAAGGAAGCAAGACGTGTGAAGAGCATTAAGGAATAAGGATTAATGGGTTTATTATTGTTATATTTGGCTTATAGTGGCCCATACACTCTCCCTAAAAGGACCTATTAGAGAGAGGAGAGGGGACAACATATATGCACATACAATTCACCCAAACTACACTCTCACTTGTGGGCTGGACAATCCAAAGGCTCAACAAATGCAACAAACGGACAAACCATGAGCCAAGAAATGGGGGGAGGTAAGGCCGTCTAAGAACACATTGCTAGGACCTATTAGAGAGAGGAGAGGGTACCACATACATGCACAAATAATTCACCCAAACTATATGATGTGGGACATTTCTCTCTTAACAATTACAATGTTAGTTGTAGAGAATAAGAATGACTGAATGAGGATTAATGGGTTCATAACAATGTTAGTTGTAGAGAATAAGTTATATAATTTATTTGGATTCAGAATTTTGTGGTACATCTGTTTAACCTTACACGATGGCTCCTTTTGCAGTGGCAGCAAACCTTAAGTGACATAAAGGGTTTGGTGGAGAAGGCCAAGGAGCAATTTATTATTTTTTCAAAAGTAGTTTTTTATAAGTTCCACAAATTTGGCATAAACTGATGTCCTTTGTGTCAATTTTGGCTCAATATGATATGATGGCCTTCAAAGCAAGATTCTTGTAAACTTGATTCTATGAAAATTCTTTGACATACGATATTAGAATCTAGATCATCGTGCCACTAGAAATGGTTCATTATGTTTCCATTCTGGAATATAGCTATTTCATTTGAAGTCGAATATGAAAAACTAATTACTTTCTTTTTAAATTTCACTCCTTCCATTGGTAGAGAAATGATTCCATTTCCAATTAAAAAGCCTTTCATAGAGCTTTTCTATACCCTCCGTGAATTTGGTGTTTTGCTTGCTGGTCTCTCCAAGCTCCTTCATATTGAAATTTCTGGCTTAGTTCCTTGTTTATCACTCCGTTCCATTGTCACTCAATATAATCGTTAGGACATTTCATGGAAGTAACAAAAGCAATTTCAGAATCAGGCTCTTCCATTTGAAGTGGCACTTAATATCCACCCCCCCCCCCCCTCTTTTGGTTTGGCTATTGGAACATTCATTACAGCTTTAACTAAATCAGAAGGATTTTTTTTCTTAGACAGATATTCAAAATTTATTTTCCTTTGAATTTATCCTTAATATTCTTAGATGAATACTGTTCATGAACACTTATAATTTTAAGAATTTGGGAAATTAGAGTGACAGCCTGCAAATGGCCATTTGGGATATGATTTTGGCTTTGAAAACATTATAATTGTAGGTTTGGACTTGTGTTCCCTGCTTTGATTATGTGTACTAATCTACTTTAATTTTTGTTATGTGAACTATTTGTTTCTCAACACAAAAAGCTTCTTTTTTTCTAGTGGGATACAAAAACAGATCTCTACGAGCTCCGCTGTTCGTAAGCTTGTGGCACTTTCATTTATTAAAGTCAGCTTGGCATACATGGAGTCAAAGCGAATTTATGAGGTTTGATTCAACAGTTATGTTATCTAATTTACTGGCTATCTGCTAAATGTGGTAAGTTATTGAATTGAAAGGTATTGGCCTTTGCTTCGATGAGGTTCCATATATTCTTCTTACATTGACTATTTTACTTTATCGACTTTCATGTATGATACCCTAAGCCTCTAACATAACTGACATAAAGTATCGCTAGCAACTAATGACATGGTGACAGGGAGCAAATTATTAGTCTTAATTGTTCAATTTGTTGCAGACTTCAGTGGCTGCAATCTGCTTCATACTTACTGTTATGGTTGCTTCATTCAACAGATCATATAATAGCTACTTTTCTACCCATCCATTTAGGTATTCTCGTATAAATATTTTCTCCTTCCTAGGTATACATTGCATGACATCATCCAAGTCATCCCAAACTTGTTTCTTAATATTTTTCCCCAAGCCTATTTGCTGGGTAGAAGCTCTAACTATGCTTATTACCTCTTCATCTAACTACTAAAATCCCGTCACTCTTGAGTTTATAACTAAGCGGCGATGTATACCTATTGTTGTACTGAATAATTCATTATATCCTCTTCTTGTTCTTAAATTAGTTATTGCTCACATCCTCTTACTTTTCTCAATATTTTTGTGCATGTCTCTTTACTAAGATATAGCTTCCGTTGTGGACCATCCTGATATATAGCCAAACTGGTTGATTACCATTCCCACCTATCTTGCTCTCCATTCACTAACTATTTCCCAAATTTTCATTGTATGTTTCATTTGCTTGGTTCCCTTACAGTTGTTGCAACTCTTGATCTTGCCTTTGTTTTTATATTGAGCCTAATATGGATACTCTTAAATTGGACAGTATCTACCTCATACCATTTATACCCTTTTATCGGCCATGTACCAAACATTTAATATTGACAATAAGTAATTGTTATCGAAAGACTGGACAATTTTTAACTAATCAAATCCATTAGAGTTCAATCAAATCCCCTTGGTTCAATCCACTGTGCGAAATGAGGCCGTAGTGTATCTCCGATCGATTTTAACTAGATGGGTTTGAAACTTCTCAAGAACATCGATGTTCAATTGAATAACATCTATGCTTAATTCTGTTACATTTTGACTGGTATCTAATGGAGTCCTAGTTTCTTTGATCAACTAATGGGTCAAGTTTATTTGGATTTGGTTTGTAGGGGATATATCTAACAAATCTGAAGCAACCACCATATCTTGTCTCAGTGTTGGACTGGCTGTATGCAAGATTTATTGCAGCACTACTTTGGCCGCTGCATGTGTTAGCAAAGAGGCTTGTTTACAGCAAAATTCACTCTGCTATAGGAATTACCAAGGTTAAATTCATGACTTAATACATTTTTACTATTATTGTTTACTTCCCTGGACCTACCATTCTATCAAGTTTGTGCTTTGTTGTGAATGTAGCTTCTTGAAGGACTTGTCATCTGTTTCTAAAGCACCTCTATAACACCTCAAATCAGTCTTCTGGTCAGATTGGATTTAGCATTTTTTCCTTCTTTCAGATTAGATAATCTCTCATTAAGTTGACAAAGCTTTCTCAATGCTTGCATGTCTTTTTCTTACTCTTCTTCTTTGTTAACAACTGTCTGAGGTGGCTGGGGAGCTGAAAACATTGGATAAAAGAAATAAAAGAGAACGAATAAAACCAAAGCGAAACTTCCGGATTGGAAGATATTTTGTTCTTTGTTTTATCATATTGTGAGATATTTCTTATTTTGTCACTAATTTTCTGTAAGTGAATGTATGTCAAAAGTGACAGTATTCGAGTCTCTGGTGCCTTGCAGGCTGGCATTAGTGGAGGAGGTAGTTTGCCTTTGCATGTCGATAAATTTTTTGAGGTTAGATGATTCTGCATTTTGTGGGCTGGTAGGGCATATTACCCTTGATCTCTCATGGTAGTACTACATATACACAGGCAATAGGTGTCAAAGTTCAGAATGGATATGGCTTGACTGAGTCATCTCCGGTAATTGCATGTCGACGGCCCACCTGCAATGTAAGACTTGCTTTTAGTTATTGTTTGTTCTTTACTTTTTTTAAGACATGCATATACTTATTGTAAGATTGGCTGCATGATTTAACTTTGCATTTGTGCATGTAATTACATCTTATCAGCATTAGAGGTAGATTATTTTTTGCTTCAGCAATGGTATAGTTCAGGTAAACTATCTTGACGATAATTTTTGATCCCATCCTCCTTGACCTAGTTTGCTTCATCTAAATTTCTTTCTAAATATACAGAGGGAAGTAGTTATACTTTCTTACAGTCATGTTATTTGATATGGATTTAATCGCAAGCGCACAAATCGCACAAGTAATAAAGAGATGAGTAAATTATCGTTTCCACTAGGGATGTGTTGGCAATCAAGATCAATGTCAAACTAGTAACAACTATGCAAATTGGGGAAACGGATTCGAGATTTATTTTGTTTTTAAACTAAACTAAAACAAAAGAACAAAGACAAATCAAACACAAGTATGAAATCAAGGATGGAAAGCACTAGGGTACTTAACGTCACCTCACCTATCCAATTCAATTCCCTTGGTCCCTTAATCCCTAATTCCTCTCTATAATGACAATCGATTTCCCAATGTTCTATTCCTAGATACATCAAACGTATTTTCAACATAAATCCCTGTTATTCCTAACAATCGGATTAATATATCAAAAACCAATTAAGAATTATGGAAATCATTATCGATTGCGTAAGCCACAAACCTATATTCCTATGGTTCATGCACCCTATGTCATCTATGGCTTGAGGCAAACCCTAGATATCTCCTTCCGGTCTCAATCTAGGCAGCAAATCAATTGAATAATGGCCAAACATTCAAAAGCATTAATCACACCCATAGACAATCAATAGAGAGAGAGAAATCAAGAAATAAGGAAACCAACTTTATTGAATCTTCAAGGTTTGGTTACATTAAGACCCTAGTAAGAAATCTAGCCACTCATGGAAGCAAAATACATCATTAAACAAAGGAAATCAACAATAGAAACTAGGATAGAAAAGGAGAGAGAAAACCCCCTTGTAGACCCTCTTCTTCTCCAAGCTTCAATGGTGGCTCCAAGCTCTTCAATGGTGGTAGAATGAAAAACCCTCCAAGAACTCCCCCAAAACACTATTTTATGCCCTTTTATACTTCCCCAAACTCTTATGTCGTTTCTAAAACAAGTTGGGGTCGTTTTGGCTTAAAAACACGTGAATTCGGAACTTTTTCGCGAAACTGCGGGTGCTGTGAATAGTACCTCTGATCGATCGGACACTGTTCCGATCGATCGGAAATAGCCTCTGTCTCCATGAATTCAAGACTGTTTTGGCAGGTCCGATCGATCGGGAATGACTCCGATCGATCGGAAATCGACTCTGGAGTAAAAATCTTCATTTTGCACTCTTTTCCTTCCTTTCTTGCCTCGACACTTACAATATGCAAATATAACTTTCTTAGGCAATATCTACTCTTAATCAACTCAAAATGGGATGAACTCATGTGTAAAGGATGTGCAAATGTATGTATATATTTGACACATCAAACACCCCCACACTTAACCTTTGCTCGTCCTCGAGCAAATTGAGAATGAATAAAGGAGGGAAAGAGTATTTTCCGTTAAGCTCAAATGAAAAATAAAACAACTAAGACTTACTCTAAATAAGCAACTAATCTATGCCACTTTCGTAGGGCTCACAACGACACTTAGCATGTGTCACAAGCCTTTAAACCCCTAGGTGCCCCTAGTAGGAGGAGTTGTGTCTCCTGAGGGTTTACCAGAATGATACCCACAAACATTAAACAACTTCAATGCCAAAATTCATGCCATCAACAAGAGTATAAAATGAACTCACAATTGCAACCCTATCCACACTAACAAACCAAACATTAGGGCATTCAAACCAATAAAAGCATTCCTTCAGGAATCTTATCTCATCCACTTTGCTTATAAATTCAAGAAATGATGCACATAATGGATTTCACTTGATATTTGGCTTCAAAAATGGCCATGAAGTCTTCCAAGAACAATAAGAATCAAAAAACAAATACAATGAGCATTTATTCAAACTTCATTCTTATTCACATTTTTTTTTCTTTCTTTTTCTTCTCAAAGGTGACTTGTGCAATGTTCAACCTCCTTAAGCTTTCTAAATGACTCATGTAACGAGCTTTCGACCAATAACTCCCAATCCAGTTGGCTTAGGGCACTAGGTGTTAAGACACCCCAACGGATCTAATTACCCAAGTCAAAAAGGCTACGAGGTTAAACTAGTCGACAAGGTACTCTAACATTCATTTTCTACTTTTTTACGCGAAACTCATTGCTTGCTAGGCAAGAGGCCCAGTTACTCAGTAGAAAACTTATGAAAGAAACCATTTATTTATAAACACAATTTCTTCTCTTTTCTATTTTTTTGTCTTTTCTATATATATTTTTTCTCTTTTTCATTGCTCAAGTAGTGCTACTTAGAATCAAATTGATCTCAAACAACCACAAATGCCAAAGTCAAGTCATATTTCATACCCCACAATCAAGTGTTCCATATTCACAAAGGCACAATGGACAAAACAATTTTCAAGATAGGAACAACTCAATTGGAAAGAATGTCTATAGCAAGATCCATCAATGCATGGCATAAGGCATTTGAAGTCAAAAATTTATTTTTTTTACAAAAACTAGAAACCTAAATTCCCACCCCCACACTTAAAATATGCTATGTCCTCAATGCATGGAATAAGTGAAAATAGAAATAAAAAGATAGAGATAGAACAATAAAACCTGGGTTGCCTCCCGAAAGCGCTTGGTTTAAAGTCTTCAGCCCGACTTCCCTTTGTGAATTCAACCGGGATCCTTGAGGGTTGTGGTGTATACTCCCCTTGATGGCTTCTTAGGATTGACATTTGATTGCTTAGGTGCCTTGCAAGGAGCATAAGCTTTCATCACCACCATTTCCTTAGGATAAACATTTTTCTTCATTTTCTTGGGCTTCCTCTTCTTCTTTTTCTTGCTCTTCTTTTTCTTCTCCTTGGGATCTTCAACTTGAGACTTTGATACATCATTTTCAGCTGGGGTGGCTGCCTTGGGAATTTCATGCTTCACTTTGGAGTCTTGGCCTAGGAAAACTTCCACCGGAATATATGGAGTTTCCTTTTTAGGAGTGTCGGGATAACCATGTCAATATGCTCCACTTGGAGGCATTGTTGAGAAACCTCCTCTTGCCTTCTATTGCCAAACACTTTAAAAGTGATTTGATCACCTCCCGCACCTCTCAAAGTAAGCTTCCCTTTTTCAACATCTATCAAAGCTTTCCCGGTGCTCAAGAATGGCCTTCCCAAGATTATGGGAGTAGTGGGATTGGCCTCCATATCCAAGATAAGAAAATCCGCCGGGAACATAAGATCACCCACCTTCACTAAAACATCCTCCACCATGCCAATAGGATACTTGATAGATCTATCCGCCATTTGCAAAGACACCGTGGTTGGACTAATCTCCTTCATCCCAATTTGCTTAGCTACCGACAATGGCATCAAATTGATGCTAACTCCAAGATCACATAGAGATCTTTCAATCAAGGTGTTACTTATACTGCACGGGATTGTGAAACTTCCCGGATCAACTTGCTTAATTGGGAGCTTCCTTTGCACAATGGCACTACACTCTTCGGTTAATTGTATCTTTTCAAGCTCCTTCAATCTCCGCTTCTTGGATAAGATCTCCTTCATAAACTTGGCATAGCAAGGAATTTGCTCTAAAGCTTCGGTAAAGGGGATGTTCACTTGAAGCTTCTTGAATACCTCCAAAAATTTAGAGAATTGATCATCATGCTTCTTGTTGCTCTTTAACCTTTGAGGAAATGGAATTGGAGGCACATAAGCCTTGACTGGAGGTGCAGGGAGAGAACTATCGGGCCAATCGGGCTCAATTGCATATCGTGGCTGCACATCTTTCATTTTCACAGGAGCTGGAACAGGCCGATCGATCGGGTGGGGCTCCGATCGATCGGAAATAGCCTCGGGTAAAGTTTTACCAAGGAGGCCCGATTGATCGGGAACCCCCTTCGATCGATCAGAAATTGTCTCTGGACATTTTTCAGCTTCGTTCTCCCCTGTTTTCCTGCACTTCTCCTCCTCCTGTAAAATTTTTGCCTTTTCGACATCTAGATCAGAAGCATTTTTAACCACCTTACCAGTCCGAAGAGTGATTGCCATGCATTGCTCTTTGTCCTTCCCTTTTGGATTCAATTCCGGTTGGCTTGGCAAGGTACCTCTTTCTCTAAATGACAAATTGTTAGCTATTTTCCCCAATTGTACCTCAAGATTCCGGATGGAAGTTCCATAGCTTTGCATCAAAGTTGTTTGAGCTTGTAGAGTAGCATCGGTTTTACTCATGTATTGCTCCGTCCTTGTCATAAATTGGGAGGTATGAGTTGTAAGTGTATCTAGGCCTCTGGCTAGCTTTGAGAACATCTCATCAATATCTCTCTTCTTCTCTTGGGGCTGCACTAGATGTTGAGGATTTTGCACATTTTGAGTATTGCTCCAAGAGAAGTTGGGGTGATTCCTAAATCCCGGATTGTAGAAGTTGGAATAAGGATCATTGCGGGGTTGATTGAAGTTGCCTCCACCAATGGCATTCACTTGCTCACTAGAGTTAGAGGAAGAAGCAATAAGGCACTCCCCCGTAGTATGATGTCCACAACAATAAGCACAAGACATATGAGAATGTGTGTTTTGCATAGCATGTACCCCTTGAGCTTGATTTAGCGTCAATGTCTCAATCTTCTTTGCCATAATAGCCAAGGTAGACATAACTTCATCATCTCTACAACTTCCCCCTTGATTTGGATTCCCCCTCACCGAGGACCAAGAGTTAGTGGTCTTGGCCACTTTATCAAGTAATTCCCGAGCCTCCTCTTGATTTTTGGTCATAAAAAAACCTCCCGCAGCCGCATCAATAGTCTCCTTAGTATGCATGCACAACCCATTATAGAAAGCTTGGTACACCATCCATTCCGGAAGACCATGATTTGGGCAACTTCGAATAATGCCTTTAAAGCGCTCCCAAGCCTCATAAAATGATTCCAAATCCTTTTGGGCAAAGGACATGATATCCGCCCTAATTTGCACCGCCTTGCCTGGAGGAAAGAATTTCGTCAAGAATTGCTCCGCCATCTCATCCCAAGTGGTGATAGAATTGGGAGGTAAGGACATCAACCATCCCTTAGCCTTGTCCCTCAAAGAAAATGGGAATAACCTCAACAAGATAGCATCCTTTGAAGCTCCGTGAATCCCAAAAGTAGTGCACACATGCAAGAAAGAGCGAAGATGGACATTGGGCTCTTCATTAGGAAGACCATAGAAATTCACCGAGTTAGAGATAATGTTGATGATAGCCGGCTTGATCTCAAAATTAGTAGCATTGATAGGAGGATAGCGGATGCTTGAAGGATTTGTGTCCCAAGTAGGCCTAGCACAATCCTCAAGAGAGCGAGGATCAAATTGCCTAGGAGGGCCTCCAACCTCATCACCACCATTTCTTCCATTAACACCTCCACCATTACCATTACCATCATTCACAATTAAAGCTCCACCAAGATCACCAACATTCCCCCTTCCTTGATTGTCTTCCATGCCTTCCATTTGATTATTAATAAGCTCCCGTCTAAGATTGTGAAGAGTTCTTTCAATCTCCAAATCAATACCAATTAATTCCGGATTAATAGAACGTCTTCCCAAGCTCATACAAGAGAAAGAATTTCTGCAGAAAAATAAAAACCAATTAACACAATGGAAAACCTAATTTGACACAAAAAACAATTGCCTCAATCCCCGGCAACGGCGCCAAAAACTTGATATGGATTTAATTGCAAGCGCACAAATCGCACAAGTAATAAAGAGATGTGTAAATTATCGTTTCCACTAGGGATGTGTTGGCAGTCAAGATCAATGTCAAACTAGTAACAACTATGCAAATTGGGGAAACAGATTCGAGATTGATTTTGTTTTTAAACTAAACTAAAACAAAAGAACAAAGACAAATCAAACACAAGTATGAAATCAAGGATGGAAAGCACTAGGGTACTTAACGTCACCTCACCTATCCAATTCAATTCCCTTGGTCCCTTAATCCCTAATTCCTCTCTCTATAATGACAATCGATTTCCTAACCTATTCAATGTTCTATTCCTAGATACATCAAACGTATTTTCAACATAAATCTCTGTTATTCCTAACAATCGGATTAATATATCAAAAACCCATTAAGAATTATGGAAATCATTTAGCGATTGCATAAGCCACAAACCTATATTCCTATGGTTCATGCACCCTATGTCATCTATGGCTTGAGGCAAACCCTAGATATCTCCTTCCGGTCTCAATCTAAGCAGCAAATCAATTGAATGATGGCCAAACATTCAAAAGCATTAATCACACCCATAGACAATCAATAGAGAGAGAGAAATCAAGAAATAAGGAAACCAAGTTTATTGAATCTTCAAGGTTTGGTTACATTAAGACCCTAGTAAGAAATCTAGCCACTCATGGAAGCAAAATACATCATTAAACAAAGGAAATCAACCATAGAAACTAGGATAGAAAAGGAGAGAGAAAACCCCCTTGTAGACCCTCTTCTTCTCCAAGCTTCAATGGTGGCTCCAAGCTCTTCAATGGTGGTAGAATGAAAAACCCTCCAAGAACTCCCCCAAAACACTATTTTATGCCCTTTTATACTTCCTCAAACTCTTATGTCGTTTCTAAAACAAGTTGGGGTCGTTTTAGCTTAAAAACACGTGAATTCAGAATTTTTTAACGAAACTGCGCGTGCTGTGAATAGCCTCTGTCTCCATGAATTCAAGGCTGTTTTGGCAGGTCCGATCGATCGGGAATGACTCCGATCGATCGGAAATCGACTCTGGAGTAAAAATCTTCATTTTGCACTCTTTTCCTTCCTTTCTTGCCTTGACACCTACAATATGCAAATATAACTTTCTTAGGGAATATCAACTCTTAATCAACTCAAAATGGGATGAACTCATGTGTAAAGGATGTGCAAATGTATGTATATATTTGGCACATCATTATTACATAGTGAAAGTGGTTATACTTTATATCTTGGTTTTCTTTTTTTGTTCGATGTACGCTGCAACATCAGATTAATTGTAGTTGTTATAAATGCATGAACCTGCCATTCTATATTATGTGGAACATAGGCCTCTTGAATGTATGTGAAAAAATAAATTGAAATAGAAAATTGGGATCCTGAATCATGCCAAATTCATTTATGGTTTTGCCTACTTTCTTGGATTTTCACCTCTAATGTTGTCTATAAACAATGAAACAGCTGTGCATAAGATTTCTAATTGAAAGCGTAATATCAGTGTTCACATTGTTATTAAGAACTGACTTCTTTTCACTGGACTGCATTCTGGAAGAGTTTCCTCTGTGGCGACACTCAAGTTTTGAGCATTACTTATTTTTATCATTCATATATGTATTTCTAAAAGTTCATCTACTGAAATTAAGAATATTTGTAGTGAAGTTGGGGTTGATCCACAATGAAAAAAAATATAGGTTAATACGGGAAGCGAAACCAGTGTTTGATTTTTTGTTGGTCTTTGGGATGGAGAAAATGTGACACTTTTTGTTATTCTGAAATCCCTTTGCAAAGTGAGCAAAGAAGCCTTTTGTTTCATGATGTTTTGTATTCATCTTTTTCTGGTTTTTATTCGTTCAACCATTTGAGATTGACCCTTTTTCTCAACTAAATAACCCTCCCCAAACTTCTTGTTCAGTCTCTCCCAGTAGCCTTGTTTTGTTTATTATGATTTTCTGGTCAAACCATATCTACTGTAAATTGAGTAGTAAATAACAATGCTGCATATTTAAATTTTGAAGGTTCTTGGCTCAGTCGGGCATCCAATTCGGCACACAGAATTTAAAATTGTGGATTTGGACACTGATGAAGCTCTTCCACCTGGTTCAAAAGGCATTGTAAACGTTAGGGGGCCACAAGTGATGAAAGGCTACTATAAGGTAATATATGTTTGGGTGTATTTAAGCATTTATTGTGGGTATGGTCTTATATCTATTACATGTTGGTCATTGCCGGGCATGGTAATGAAAATAATTTCTTGTGACGGTGCTCAAGGATTTCATATTATACTTGCTGTAAATTTGAACTGGGTATAATTGAATGAAATATGAGTTTAGAGTTAGACCTGGTAAAAATGCTGAATTGCTAACATGCTAGAGAACATCTATATCTTGCTAAAAGGCTGAAAATAAGAAATCCCAAGGAATTTCCTCCCCCAAGACCCGATATTGGTGGGGTCATAACTGCTTAATGACCATAGAGTTTGGACATTGGATCATGCATATTTTGGTTTATAAATCTGGTGGATATCTGAAACAAAAGATGCTCACCCTGGTCCATCAGTGTCTAAATGCTTTGTAAAACTGAGTCACATGGATGTCAAAAGTATGCTATTAAGTAACCCGAATCTGATTGACAATTCCTCAAGCTTCAAGTTAACTTTGACCGCAAACTCCATTGTCCTGTGTATTTTTAATTTTTTGGTAGTGGCCTAGTGGGAGTAGAATATGATAGGGCTTGATAGGGCTTTGCATTATGACAGTGGAATGAATTCTCTTTAGTGACTGGCATCCATCGTGTATTTGTATTAAGCTTTCCTTTACCATTGACTGATTTGATATCAAGAATATTCAACATTTATGTTTACACGACGAGGAATAAGAGTATGGTTCTAGTGTAGAGGTATGGTTTCTCATCAGATGGTTAGAGACATTGCATCTCTCAACTCTTCATTGGTTTCTTTTTCTTGCCTTTCTACGGTCTGGCTTGTTTAAACTACATTTTATGTTATGTAAGGAAAGGCTTTTGGTATTAAGGATAGCTTCAACCTCCTTAGATTTTGCTCTTCTAGTCTTATTAGTAGGCTGAGTAGCAGGAAAGTTGTGTAATGCTTGCTTCAACTTCAAATATATGGAATCAAAAACCACCTATCAAAGTTAATGTGAATGTGACTTTATTCATATTATGCACAACATCTTACAAGTTTTTATTTCCTTTAATTTTCTTATGAGATTAGAAAGGGTGATTATTTATTAGAAAAAGCACCAGGATGGAAAATTTTAGAATCAGGTGGAAATACTCAAGGCTTCCAATAAACTGCATATATCAGATTTTTTTTTAATGTTTTCCATTTAAAAATGTTTTAAATATCATTAAAAGGTCCTTTGTGTTTTTTCCCATCCATACCTTCCTAGAAATGGCTAATGAAATTGTAGCACTCTAGTTTGTTTTTCTCATTGATGCCCATAAAGGAACACACGTCTTAACTTCCTTGTAAAAGGAGTCAGCAATCAACCAAGTGAGATATATTTACATTTTACTGAGGCTCTGGCATTTTGTCCCTACTATGATGTGCAGTGCTTTCCTATGCACTAGATACAAGCACATTAGCGAAGCCACTTGTCTTTTCCTTCAGGGGGCACTATCACCTTGTATGATTGCTTAGGACATGTGAACTGACAACGTAGAATGCAACGTCCTTAATGGTTAATGTTGTTATCATGATATAAAGTTATAGCAAAAACACTTAATACTGATCAGTAATTCTATTATGGGAAGAGCATTTTGTCGGCTTAAGGCATCGAAATTCATTTTCATATGATTTTGTACGAGTTTATTGATCTTCTTTGCAATAGCCTGTAGGTGAATCTGTGTAGCATCAACATTGTGGCAACTGTCTCAAAAAAAGTTATTATTTCAAGTGACATATTTGTATTGATGTCTGACTAGAATCCAGAGGCTACAAAACAAGCTGTAGATGAGGCTGGTTGGCTAAACACTGGTGATTTAGGTTGGATTGCTCCTCACCATTCCATAGGGCGAAGTCGTAACTCTGGTGGTGTCATTGTTCTCGAAGGACGCATTAAAGATACTATTATTCTTTCAACAGGTACATTACGTTAAAGATACTGTTGTTCTTTCCACAGGTACGCTGAAAGCATGAAAGTAATGAGTAAACCATCATTTTCATCACCGGATAAATGACTCTTTTCAACTTAGTCACCCATGTTTAAAATTTCTCAATTTGGTCTCTTTTTTTTGTCACGCGTGGTCACTTAGTCTCCAGAAATTCAATTTGGTCCTTTTTTGTCACGTGAAAATTAGAGATGTCACATGGCGAAAAAGAAATTTTAAAAATAAAAACATAAATGATTACTTGGCAATATTCTTAGCTACCTGTTTCCCCCCAAAATTTTCTTCTCTCTTATCAACTTGCATCTATGATCGAAGAACCCTAAAAAGGTTGCATATTCAAATCCAAATTAAGATTGTTCAATTGAAACCATTTTGGATAGTATTTGGTGCTTTTGACATCTCTATAGAATGAATCAAGTATACATATGACATCCATACTCTTGACCTCAATAACTAAATCAGAAGATTTTTGTTCAGTCACTACAAATCTCGCCGCTTTCCTATCGTACGAGAAACTTGCACCCTTCTTTGAAACCCAGTGCTTCTGTTTTTGTTACACTCATTTTTGTTAAAGTTGCCCATGGATAAAAACGACCATGGGTCCATGACCTTGAAGTTATAGGTATCTCGCGGGATGTATTAGGTTGGATTGGAGGATGTGCCGATGTGGTAGATGGTATTGGGTGTTGTGGTAGCGGTGGTAGAGGTAATGGGTATTGTGGCTGGATCAATGGCTGTGGCCGATGATGATACAGGTATTGCAAGATGGGCTAATAGGAGAATGGAAATTGCAGTTGCAGGGGATGCTGTACAATGGAGGTGAAGACAGAATCACTGGTACCTGATCGATACAAACTACAAACACTGATTATTGAAAGAAAAAATTGATTAAAATTTTCGCAATTAATTGATTAATTTATTTTGCCAAGTCATAACATATTTACTGATTTTGTTTTTCTTTTTGTAGGCAAAACTTAAAAATGAATTTTAAATGCCACTTCCGCACTCCGTCTGCCAAATAGAATTTTCTGATGTTGGAGTAACCGAGGTCGAGAAATTTTCTTTCTTTAGAGTGACCACATTGAGAAATTTTAAATATAAGTGACTGAGTTGCTTGCTACCTTTCAGTGATGAAAAGGTAGTTTACTCTGAAAGTAACATTACATAGTACTTTCATGATCACTACATTCAATAGACAAATCATTATTTTTTGGTCATTCTCTAGACAACCACAACAAACACATGCAACGACTGAAACAGGCATACATTCATGGTAAGACAACATATATGCACATACGTGCTCGATTGCATATACATGCAATAGCTTATTTCTGCTTTCGAAATGCGGAGAAGTAGTGTTGTAGCATATTTGTTTTTGCTTAGCTGCTTGAACAACTATCTTCTTTCAATGTCATCATCAAGCCTTTTTCCCACTGAACGAAAAATGGACAAACAACAGCCAGAATAGCGAAAAAGGGATTTGAGCATATAGATTAGAAGATGGGACAATAGAATTGTCGCCATGGAGCCTTTTCCCACATAAATTTTGTATTATCATCGATCGAAACGCTACCTCTTACAAGAGTTGTAAAAGCCTTTTCCCAGTTGCATCACCCACACAATGTTGAGGTCAGCTGCATGAATCCAGATGAGAAATTAGTGAGGATCCATCACATGAACCCTTCATCTCTTATTCTTGTCAAACTCTACACTATACCTTTTTCTCTATACAGTTGTTTTTTATTCTGATCCTCTTACTCTAATTTCTTTAGGCTTGCAAAAGTCACCACACCTCTTCATCATATTTCAGGTCAACTACAGTGAAACTACTTTGAAATTATGTATGTAGAAGAGTAAATCACATTCTATAGCTAACAGATATAGTTACAGGTAATGGAACTAAGTGATGTCTTTTTCAAAAATGAGATATTATATAATGTGGCCAATTCAAGTGGTGTGGAGGAGAAGTTTGTTTTGTTTTGTTTGTTGGCTCTTATTATGACAGTTTTCAAATGAATGTTCTAATTTAAATGCGAATGCTGGCCAATTGTTTTTAGATCTGTAGTTGAACTCGATTTCTCATTTTTCTAAACCATCTTTTAACATTTTCTTTCTCATTAACTTTATTTCACACATGTAGGTTTACAATTTGCTTATTAATTTTATTTTAACACAATAGGTGAAAATGTTGAACCTGTTGAGTTGGAAGAAGCTGCCATGAGAAGTAGTGTTATTCAACAGATTGTTGTCGTTGGCCAGGTATGGTTTGCAGCTCTTGGACTTGGCCTTGAATTACTCTAAATTATACATTTCAATCTGAGTTTTAATCACAGATTGTTTAACATAAATCACATGCAGGATCAACGTCGTCTTGGAGGTATAATTGTTCCAAATAAAGAAGAAATGCTAATGTTGGCCAAAAAAGTGTCCATCGTAGATGCTGATGCCAGTGAGCTTAGTAAGGAAAGAATGACAGGCCTACTACATGAAGAACTGAGGAAATGGTATTATTACACTTCTCCTGGTGCTGTAAAACATAAGAATTGCATGTCTGGTGCAGGTTATATCTTTTCTTTTTAGTTTTCAGATCAACAAACTCGACGACTTATTGTGTGCTACACTTCTTTCTCTTTGCTGAATCCTAATGTGTTCTCTTGTTGATGCATGATGCATGAACTCTTGGCCTAACCTGGTACATTTTCAAGCAGGACATCAGAGTGTTCATTTCAAATTGGTCCAATCCTTGTTGTGGATGACCCTTTTACAGTAAGTACTCATGAAGTGCATTCCATTATATCGAAATTTGGCCTTTAGCTTAACTAATCCTTTTACGCAGATTGATGGTGGTTTAATGACCCCAACCATGAAAATCCGCAGAGATAGAGTCCTTGCAAAATACAAGGAGCAGATAGCTAATATGTACAATTAAAATGTTGAAGTTCAATTTTCATTGGCCGGGCTTTGGAGCATTACAAGCCTATTTAGCAATATGGTTAGAGCCTAAGAATCATAAGAGTTGTAGGCATAGTTTGGGATCTTTTAACTATTTTGTAAAGGGAAATTTTATATACACACCACAAAAACATTATCTTTACACCACTTTTTAATTTTGTATAGTTTATATAAATATCCTTGTATACAATATGACATATTAACCCTTAAATTAAAAATTTAAAATAAATAATTTTTACATATTTAATTAGAGACTAGTAAGTTTACATCAGAATTTTCGAAAGAAAAAAAAAAACAACACATGTTGTTTTGCTAGCAGGAAAATAGCACTAGTGGTTATTTTTATGGCAGAAAAACATGGCCCTATCGTTCTGTCCTTTTTTTGGAAGAAAAACAACGTGATCCTATCGATTTCTAGAGAGAAAATCAAACTTGGTTTGTTGATTTTCGTTTCAACAGTTTTTAACACAAAGTCAGCACATGGAATACAATTATACACATTAGGGCTGTTATTGGTACGGTTATCGTTATCAAACCATAAATCCCGTTACCATACCAATCCCCTTCGGTAACTAAAAAATGCTACTGTTATTGTTATCGAAAGTGTCGGTATATCAATAATCGATATATTGATCGGTAACGGTTAATCGGTAATTGGTAAATTTATCAATTCTTATAATCCCCTTAATTGTTCCTCATCAACTTTGATTTCTGTTGAAAAAAATATGCCCAAAAATCATCAAGAGTTGAGCATGTCATAACGACTCATTGATTCATGTCATATGACTATTTCTTCAGGAAACAAAGACAACAAATTTTAAAAATAATGCAGAGATAAAAACGTATATAAGTTAAGTTTATGAATTCAGTACATCTCTTACAATGATAAGAAAAGCCAATAAAAATCTATTACCCAATAGTTGGGCACTTGCAGAGAAATTCTTCAATCGGCAATTGCTTGTACACTCTACATAAAGCAATTAAAAGATCAAAACCCCCAACGAACACCTCAAAAGGAAATCTAGGTGAAGAGGAGAACACAAAAGTTGTACCCGTACGGAATTTTCCTCTTTCTCAATATACACCCCAACCCCATCCCTTGGAAAGAAAAATGTAGAAAGGAGAATTGACCTAGATCGACGGAGACGGAGTGGCGACGAACTCGTCGATGTGGAGAGACTAGAGTGGTAGAGACTGAGAAAGTGAGGTGTGAGGATAACCCTAATAATTAATCAATGGTGTAGATTATAGTGGATGAATATGATGGTCATAAATTAAACAAAACTAAAACTAAAAATAATATTAATATATATTTAATATATGTTGGTAATCGGAAAATTTACGGATTTTGAACTTTGTTTATCATTACCGCTGCCGAATTCAATGGTAAATTTACCATACCGAAGTATTGGTAACAGTATACCAGTATTCTATGATTTTTGGTAACCAAAGTGTAGGTAATGGTATATCAATGAATAATTTACCGCTATCGTAACAGCCCTAATACACACCCATTAATGCTATGTAACAATTACTTTATCGATCTTGTTCGATTTTTTTGGGAGATATTTCTTCTACTCAATCTCCGACTGTTTGACCTTGATATTGAAACTAAGATCCTCATCGGAGCTTGTTGGATGGAACAATGTGAAAGCTACTAGTAGGAAATTTTCTCCAAACAAACAGATTTCCCTGAGTAAAATTTTACTGAAAATTAGTATGATCCTCTCTCCTTCTAGTACCACATAAGCCCATTGAGATTTGAGAGAGAGATTGAATTGTGGATTAAATATGTGTGTAAACTTAACAATAATATTTCTAATATTGTATAAAACAAGGGTAATTTGGTATTTTCACTACAATTTTGTGTGTAGACTTATAATTTTTTGATGTAAACTTATCATATTCAAAAAGTGGTGTAAAGATGGTGTTTTAATGGTGTGTAGATAAAATTTTCCTTTTATAAATCAGTACTAAAAAGGATATGAGGCCCAGTCATCAAGCAAGGCCCAAATAGGCTCACACCAACAAACAGCCTATAACTTAAGTTATCTCAAGGCTCATGTTATTTGAATCATCTATGTGACCTCAATGGACTTATGTACTTTTTGTAATGGTAGTCTGCAAGTGTCAGCTATTTATGATCGTTGCAACACTACAAGCCTTTCTTTATATACTTGTTGTAATTATATCTTTAAGTAATGAAACTAATATCTTCAAAATCTTTTCTGGTATCGAAGCAACCGTTAGACTCCGACGAGTTGCAATCTGTCAAAACCATGGTCACATCGCCAACAACTACCACCGTAATCATCCCTGTAACAGGGCAACCCTCATCTTCAATCACTATACATGTTGTCACACCCTTTTCGCGAAAACTTATTGGAACCAATTTCATCTCATGGAGACTGTAGTTCATTTCTCTCCTAAAAGCATACAGTCTCGTTCATCGTGACGGATCGTACTTAACACAAGAGGGGGGGGATGAATTGTGTCCCCAAATTCCGATAGGAATCTCCTTTTATAATTTAAAAGGAAATCAATGTCAATTAACAATTAGCACACAAATTTGAACTCTAATGATTATCCTAATCAATATTCATTTCAATGCAAGATGTGATACAATATGGTGAATGATCAATTATCAAATAATCAAGGAATTGCAAAAACAGATTTTTTCAAACAACACACTGCGCACAGATTTTACAACTCAAATTTCACCTAGCAAATCAAGTCAGAATTCAATGAAATTTGGTATGCAGTATCACAACACCCTAATGAATACTATATCAAAAATTCGGATTAAAATTCAAAGTTTAGCTATGTGCACAGTGCACGGACAGACTAGTGGTTCAGAAAATTCTGCAATCAAAACACTTAATCAATCAACAAGCAAGCAATGGAATCAAGAAAGTCCACACAACAATTTATAGTAGTTCGGAGACTCTTCTCCTACATCTACTACCTAGGTTCATCAACCTAGGATTTTCCAACCTTCACTAAGGATGTGGTTTTCTCAAGAGCTCCACAAAACTCACAAGGGTTTTTAGGTCACCCTTAAAACTGAAGATTTCAAGACAATCTTCAAACTTTACAACCAAGGGTTTCAAGCACTCCCTTAAACTCAACCTCAACAAGGTTTTTGCCCAATGAAGGAACTTTTACAAGTGTTCGGTATAAATGGTTCACTCAAGGTTTGCACTAAGCAAATGGGGTTGAGGAACACTCAAGAATCACAATATCACCTCACGGGTTGGATTGAAAAAGAAGAATAATGAGGATTTTCGAATCTGAAAATAAGAAGCCAAATGAGAAGCACTCCCTCTTTGCAAAAGCAAAATAGTGAGGAAGCCTTTAGAGTGGCTTGGGTAGAAGCTTGGATTCAATGGCACAAACTAGCTTGAAAGCTTTGAGAGCAAGAATTTCTTCAATGTAATTTTGGCTTCTCCAAGTTGGAATGAGGAAGAACCCCTCTTTATAATTTACCAAGCTCTTGTGATTTCCACCATTGGATCTTTTTCCATCTTCAAATCTCGACCTTCAATTACATGTGCAAATCTTGGTCATTGAATGAATAGATCATTAAATCTTGACCTTACAATATGTAGCCGTTGCACTTGCATTATTTTCCAAGTCTAGCTTTGCAAGATTTGAGTTGTCATGTGCACTTGCAGCCATCTTTGACCATTTGATTAAACTTGCACCAAATCTTGACCTTGGTATCTCCAACAATTTTGCCATCTTTGACCATTTGATCAAACTTGCACCAAATCTTGGTCTTGGTATCTCCAACAATTTCCTTTTAAATGTGTAGCAACTCGCAGCCATCTTTGACTCCAAAAATCAAGTAAGATCTTCTTTTAAGTCAAAAATTGCAAGCAAGAATGTTGTCTTATGCACAACCATTGGATTCACCTTTAAATGATCATCTTAACCCTTCAAGTCTTGTTGTAATCTGATCCATTCATAATTCAAAACAATTCAATCTCGGCCATAGATTAGTGTATCGTTGGAGCTTGTAGTCTTCAAGAATATCTTCATAATCTAAGTCTTGTCTAGTTACAAAATATACTTTCTCATCTCTTACAAATTTCAACCATTGCATTTGTCCTTTAGCTTCATCAATTGTCTTCTCACAAAAATCTGATCATTGACCTCAATAAAGGAAGCATGTGCAAGATCTTGTTTGATGAAGACAAGAGATCCTTCACGTGACCAAACATGTCCCTCCAATCTTGACTTCAAACTCTGAATTTGGCAGCACCAATATATCCATATTATACGGCCCTAAGGCTAGTTCCAATCATCAATCAAAATGCCTTAGTGGAAGGTTGATGAACATAGGTTTTTCTTGGTTTTCTAAAGATCCAAGCTCATACTCGAAAACCGGACTTCAATTCACTTGAGCATACTGAATTCTGAGTCATATGAGACCACAATGATGATTAACCTACAAGGAAATAGGAGGTAGAACTCCCCAATTGCATGTAAGCTCAAAGAGCTTCATATGGAGCGCATAGGTTAATTACATTAGAAAAACAACCCAGAAAATTCATATTACTGCATGATAAATCATTTTATATGTATTAGAATGTCCATGTAAAATTTCATAACAATCGGAAATCGTTTGGTCACTCAAACAAGCAATTAGGTCACTAATAGTGAAACTGATAAATTCTAAGTGTAAATTCAAAGTCATTTTGCAAACTCAGTGTAAATGACCTTTTATTTTGATCTTTATTAAATCAAATATGTTCATAGTGATGAAACTAAGATGCACACGAAATTTCATTTAAATCGGAGTTCATTTGGTTCACCACGTTCACAAAGAACACATATGCACAAAATTAGGTAAAACCTAGTTTTGGCGGAATTTAAGCATATGACCAAATATATATGTGATGCACTTAATTTCTCATGATTATAGTCCTAGAACATATATTAAACCTTCATGTGCATGTGGTTCAAGTTTCAAGTAATTTGGAACTAAGTTGGTTAAGATAAGTTATGATCATTAGAAGATTAATGCCCTAACTTAGTCCATGTATGTTTGTTTTCAAAACTTAATTTCCAGCACTATCTCAAAAATATATAGATATCAAATTCACATAGAGATATGCATAAGCCTTCATTTAAGTGTATATGCACAATTAAGATATTAAACAATTAACCAAATAACCATTTAAGCATGTTTTCTAGCATTTTAGGATATGTTCAAGTCAAGCATGCTTACACACATTTTAGTATACAATCATACACAATCATCAAAAACACAATGTTGACCTAGACACTAAGTCTTGGTCCAACACTTCCTTCATATTCCATTCGTATAAATATTCAAAAGTAAGAATCAGCAGAAACCAATATCTTCCTCAAGAAATCTTCAAGGATGGATACTCCTAGCTCTCCACCTGCAAAAAGGTCTAGAACTGATGAAGGTTCTACTTCTAAAGAAGATGAAGGTGGAAATGATCCCAGATTCAACCTCTCCCCTATAAGGGAAGACGTATACGAGGACGATCCCCAGAAAACCATCGAATCTCTACAAGAAGCTTTGAGGGAAACCAAAAGGAGACTTAAAAAAGCAACCGACAAAGTTCAAGACTACAAAAGGTAACTTATGGTTTCAAAGTATGCCATACAAGGTGTTCGATATATGTCATGGGGCAGACAAGCAAGTACTCATGACCCAGATAAATTGCACGTAGCAATCACTGAGATCACAGTACAACTTGGATCTGTTGCAGATGGAATAGACAGTGTTCTTTATACCCTAGAATAAAATTCATGTCCAACACATCGTGTTGAAAATCCTCAATCTAGCCCAGCTAAACCATCAGTCTCAACCTCCACTAACACTTCCACTAGTAGTGTCCCTTCCGTTACACAATATTATGCTTGGCAAAGGCAAGATCAGTTTATTACTCATGCTATTGTAGCATCAATGGATGACACAATTCTCCTACTTATTGGAGATGCGATGACAAGTGCCAAAGCTTGGAGTAAAGTTAACAAGCTCTATGCAAATGCATCAAGATCTCTAGTTTTACAACTCAAATCGCAGCTCTCCAAATGTCAAAATGGAGCTAAAACAATGTCTGAATACCTCCAAGATGTGAAATGCTTGGGAGATGAATTAGCATTGACTAATCATGTTATACCTGCAGATGATCTCACTCTTTATATTCTGGATGGCCTTGGAGAGGATTACTCAGGCCTTGTAGGCTCCATTTGCACACGGGAAACAATTTTGGCTATGAAGAACTTCGTGATGTATTGGTCGCTCACGAAGGCGATCTAGTAAGATTTGCCACTGCCTAGTCCACTAATGGCTTCAGCCAACTATCACCAAATAACCCTTGTGACTCATAATAAGGGTAGAGGACAACACTCTAATTGGCAGGGAAATCATCATAACCAAGGCAATCATCCACCTCCTCACACAGGAGGCAGAGGACGAATCAACGCCCAAGAATCATATGTCAATTGTGTGACAAGCATGTACATCCTGCCAATAAATGCTGAAACTTCAAGATTTCTGTTAATCCCATACTAGGCTCTCATGCTAACTATGCAGCCTCATCTAGACAACCCAGTCAATCCACACCTTCATGGCTATTAGACTCAGGAGCTAGTCACAACATAACCAACAACCTCAACATTATATCCATCCACTTTGAATATGACGGCACGGATAAAGTCCATGTTGGTGACGGGACAGGTTTGGAAATATCACGTATTGGCACTGCTCATATACACACTAATACATGACCTCTCACAATAACTAATACCTTATGTGTTCCATTACTTCATCGAAATTTATTATTTATGCATGAAATTACTACACAGAATAATGTCTCCATTGAATTTTTCTCTCTTCATTGTGTGATTAAGGATCAACTCACGGGTCAAGCTATAGCTATGGGTTGATGCGTTGACGGGCTATACCACTGTGATCAACACTCCATCAACTGTTTTGATATTGCCTCTGCAACAAATTCTGGGATCAAAATTGATTTGGTGAGATGACATCATTGTTTAGGCCATCCCTCCTCTCATTTGTTCTCCACTCTTATGACATCTCTTGAACTTCCCTATACTCAAGCACTCACGACTTCTCTACCTTTGTGTAATTCTTGCTCTATTAATAAAAGTCATAAGAAGCCTTTTGGTACGTTAACTGTCTCCAGCTCTGCTCCTCTTCAAATTCTCTATAGTGATGTTTGGGGTCTAGCCCCAGTTCCCTCAGTTGATGGATACTCCTACTATGTCATCTTTGTTGATCATTATACTCGCTACACTTGGTTATTTCTCTTACAACAAAAAATCATACGTTTACACTACTACATTCATTCAGTTTCAAAAACTCATTCAAAAACAGTTTCAACTACCCATTCGCACACTCTACACCGACAATGGTAGAGAGTTCCAAAAAACTCAAACCTTATCTTAGTGAACACGAAAATACATGGATGCAATTGCCCCCACATACCTCTCAACATGTTGCCCTTGCCAAACAAAAACACTATCATCTAACTAAGATCGCAAGAACTCTCCTTCACTAAGCTCAACTTCCTCCTCCTTATTAGAGCTTTGATTTTCAAACGGCAGCACATCTCATAAAAGATAAGAAACAGAGAGATAGAAGATTGTTGGACAATTCTCAGCTACAATTCTTACGACTATAGAGAGTATGAATTGTATTTATACTGTGTGTACAATTGAAGCCCTAGAGAGGGACCAATAACAGACTGACAATGTGTACAAATAATAAAATGAAATATACAAAGCAATATACACAAGTATTGTTATGCTCTAACACTCCCCTACAAACTTGTGAGTGGTAAGGGTCTCTCAACCACTCCAAGTTTGTCTCTGAACTATTGAAACCGTGAGTAAGATAATCATTTTCTCATGCAATCTACAATCTGATCATGAGAAGGAACATATCTCACATCCAACTGTTTGCCAAGTACTTTGTCACGAACAAAATGAATGTGTCAACTTCAATGTGCTTGGTTCTTGCATGATAAACTGGGTTGGCTGCAAGTGCACTTGCACTGATGTTGTCACACAAAGTGATGGGAGTGGAAGAACACTTAAGAGAGAGCTTATGTAGCATAGATTCAAGCCATGACAACTCACAGGAAACTTGAGCCAAAGCTCTATACTCGGACTCAACACTAGACCTAGACACAACATGTTGTTTCTCTCTCTATATCACGGGTCACTGACTATTTCGATGACGTTGACAGTCAAGCTTGGTACCCAAAGGAGCGTACGATTGAGACTAACCTAACTTGAATCGGGTTGAAAGGAGCTCCAGTTTGGAAGAAATCGGGGATTGAAGTTTTGGCCACCATGAATCAGGTACCTATGAGTTCATCTCTTCGAGCTCTTCAATTTGGTGTAAGATTTGGTAGGTTTGGGTGGCCGGATCGCTGACGGTGATGTTGGCTGAGTTTCGATCTAGTTCGGTGGAGTTGACCCAGTTTGACTCGGTTTGACCCGGTTTGACCATTGGCCATTGACTTTGACCATTGACCATAGTTGACCGAACATATTTTCACTGTATTTTTGTATATCGTGTTTTTCGGTGTAGACAGTGATCTCGGTTGAGATTCGAAGCGAGTTGACTTTCAGAGTCAGGGGTTTATTAGGGACGTGTGCTTGGTATTTGCATTCCGATTTCCAGGTAGGGGTTTCCTTGTTCTTGCGTGTGACTCTAGAGTTTTGGTTTCACGGACTCTTATGATGTTATGGTTTTGTCAGTTTCCGGGGGTGGATATACGACCTGTTTGCATTTTTGATTTATATTCCCTATTGATTATCACTGTTGGTATGTTTTTGGGAGTAGGGTGATTGGCGGTGGTTGATGTGGCCTATGGGGCCCGTATAGGAGCTCAACCTATTGGATACGGATTTATGACGGATAATATATTTATAGATCGGGTACGTACCTATAGACCGTCTGAGATAAGGTGCATCACAGGGGATGCTCTCTGGTGTAGGCTATGCTATCGGGATATCCGATCCTCATCCAGTTTTGGAAGTGGACCTGGACTGGGAGACATCCTACAGGGATTAGGGTAGGTCCAGGGATGGATTATGGATTTTGGTGTACAGTTTATGGATTTCTGGAGACCGGTGTGTGGTTACTGTGCTGTATAGCCTTATCGGCTACCATGTTACTTAGTTGGATTATTGATGGTTGTATATATTTATTGTACCTCATATTATGCATCATATTCTTTGATTTCTTTATTCTGGATATTGGTGTCCCCTTTCTATGTCCTACTGAGCTTCTTATCTCACCCCTCTTCGTTATTCCCTTTTAGGTGAGTTGGATGCGGGTGATGGCGATCAGTGACGGGATGCGTAAGCTGATGTGTAGCCTCAAACCAACTCTTCTAGTAGGGCATGAGATTTTGGTATTGTATTTTGTGTATGTTACTTGGTTTGGCATCGGGTAGTTACGTTTTACCGTTCCACTGGTGTACATGTACTCCGGTGGGTTAGGTGGTTGTTCATACGGTATTTTGGATACAAAACTGTTTCACATTGTGTTTCAGGGGTTATTATTATTATTGTTATTGGTTCGGGGGATGAGGTGTCCCCTGTGGGTCACGTCTTTATGAGTATAGATACACGTTGGTATACCTTAGGAAAGAGGGGCGTGACAGTTTGGTATTGGAGCTATAGGTTTATATACATATGGTGATTAGGTTACCTAGGTTATTTCGATGGCTACATATCATACGCTTCCCGGCTGACCTAGTGAGTTCCTTATTTTTGTATTTCTTACCTTTAGATTTACGTATAAGTGTGTTATATTTTATAGATATGGTTGACATGCGTAGTACTCGGGTGAGAGGATAGGGACGGGGTAGGGGACGACACGAGACGGATGAGCCTCAGGGGATAGATGAGGTGGGTATGCCTGAGGTGGCTCCATTAGAGTGTGGGTGAGGATGGAGAGGTAGGGGTACAAGACGTGGTAGGGGTGTCAGACGTGGGAGGGATATGGGCAGGCGTGGAGTGTATATAGACCTAGTGGATGATGTTGGGGAGGATCAGGAGGTACCACTGGTACAGCCAACACCACAGGGGGTAGAAGTGATAGTGACTACTTTACGATAGGAGGACCAGGATGTTACCGAGTTGGTGCGAGCTCTTGGACAGACCGTTACGGAACTTGTGACACAGATTGCCGCTCAGCCCCAGTTGCACTACATGCTCCTATTGAGGTTCCAGCATTGGTTCTGGCTTTGGGTGGGTTACAACAGAGTGTAGGGCAAATTGTGGCGGCACATGTAGCCCCTTTAGTGACTTATACTTCAATCAAGGAGCTATCCGAGTTACGAAAGACGAACCCTCTGATTTATAGGGGAGTGATAGATCCAGTGGCAGTAGAGGAGTGGCTTCGCCAGCTACGCAAGAAGAGGACTTCCTTGTGGATTCCTGATGAGATGAGGGCTTTATTAGCTACGGAGTTTCTAGAGAGGGATGCTTTTATCTGGTGGGAGGTGATGAGAATTAGTCGGGGCAGAGAGGGTATGTCATGGGAAGAGTTTGAGACAGCTTTTCTGGCACAGTATATACCACAGACGATGCGTATAGCTAAAGCTAAGGAGTATCTTGAGTTGATTCAGTCTCCGGGCATGTCAGTGACTCAGTATCAGGCTCGCTTTGAGGAGTTAGGGCGATACGGGGAGGAGTATATTTCCACAGAGGAAAAGAAGATACTGAGATTTCAGAGAGGATTGTCACCGAAGATTTCACCTCATTTGGCGGCTCAAACTATCACCACCTATCGTGATTGTATTGATAAGGCACTTGGAGTTGAAAGGACTTTAGTGGAGATTAAGGATTATTAGGAGATTCACAAGAGGAAGCTTGAGAGTTCTACATCTGCTACCACTGAGAGTAGTCAGCACAGACAGAGAACTGATACCCCGTGGCAGCAACAGAGTCAGGGGCAGGGTTCTCTAGTCGGAGGTAGGGTTACCAGGGACCTAGGCAGGGACAATAAGGTCCTAGATAGGGTCAACAGGGGTAGAGACAGGGTCAACAAGGGTAGAGATGGGACCAGCAGGGACAGGCTCCGAGACGGGGCCAACAGCCACAACACTGTTATGCATATGGACATGTGGGCCATATGCGTGGGGATTGTCCTATGACGAACAACCCGTTATGTTTCCGGTGTGGTTTGCCAGGACATACTAGGAGAGATTGCCTATAGGGTGGAGGACCTGCACTACCAGCACCTCGAGGACAGAGAGCTACAGCTCTAGGTCCAGCACCAGCACCAGCACCAGCACCATCACCAGCATCGATTCTAACACCGAGAGGTCCTACAGGACGGGGTAGGCCACTAGCTTAGCAACAGCAGGTTCAGAGAGAAGGAGTGTATGCACTCGGCCCTGATGCAGTACCAGCAGAGCGAGACCATTTGGGATGTAGGTTTCTCTTATTCAGTTCTTGGGCACGTGTTTTGTTTGACACTGGTGCTACGTATTCATTTATTTCCGCACCATTTGCTGAGGCATCGGGTTTAGAGATTACGGGAGTGGCGAGCGATACCGTGATTAGTGGTATTTGTAGGGACTACGTATTTAGTTTCACAGACCATAGTTTAGAACAGATTTGTTTGTGATGCCATTTACTAATTTTGATGTTATTCTCGGATTGGATTGGTTGACTGGGTATGAGGCAATTATAGAGTGTGCTGAGAGGAGGATTACACTGACCACACCTACTGGGAGGATTAGATTTCGTGGGATGAGACTTCTTCCATGTCCACATTTTCTAGATAATCCTTAGTACACTGATTGTGTCGTAGCGGCTTTGATTACTTTAGCGTCTAGGGAGGACTCTTCGACCCCTATACCAGTTGTGGAGCATTACATGGATGTTTTTCCTGATGATTTATCGGGATTTCCACCTTAGAGGGAGATTGACTTTTTGATTGAGCTGTGTCCGGGTATAGATCCGATTTCCATACCACCGTACAGGATGGCACCAGCAGAGCTAAAGGAGTTAGACACTCATTTGTCAGGTTTACAGAAATTGGGTTTTATCAGACCGAGCACTTCACCTTGGGGTAAGGATGGCAACGCGGAGGGAGCGAGTATGCCATCCCCATCCTTGTCCCCGAACTCAATCCCCACCCTCTTAAGATTCGGGGATCCCCGAACCCGAACCTTACAGAGACGGGGAGCCCCCTAAACCCGAATGCTATTGTTTCATGTCGCAACCGGGGTCACGACGCGGACCGACGATGAAATGATGAAAAATGGTTTAGTTTTAGAAAATTGTTTTAGAGTCGCCACCAATTGATATAAGTGCAATTGGACACTAAAAATGGTCTACGAACCAGAAAATAGGTAAGGGGGTCTATTGAGTGTGGGGAAGGTGTTAGGCACCCCACAACTCCCTAAAAGGTTACCTAGATTGATCTGTGTGCTTTTCTTGAAAATTGTTTGTATGTCCCAATTTGAATGGTATTCTGATTTGAAAAGGTAACACAATTAAAGCGATAGACAGGAGTTGAATGTCATCAAGTCCTCCTTCTAATTAACTTCAATTCAGTTACCATTATTTTTACGAGTACAAATGAAACTTAAATTTGAACATAATTAAAGCATAGGCAGGAGCTGAATGTCATCAAGTCCTCCTCCTAATTAACTTTAATTTATGTACTAAATTTCCATGATTTCAATGAATATAAGTGATATTTTAATTTAAAGAGATAACATAATTAAAGTCTAGGCAGGAGCTGAATGTCATCAAGTCCTCCTCCTAATTAACTTTAATTTAGTTATCTAATAAATTAATTTATCATTTATTTTTCGTTTAAATAAAGATAACACAATTAAAGTCTAGGCAGGAGCTGAATGTCATCAAGTCTTCCTCCTAATTAACTTTAATTTAGGTATCTAATAAATTAATCTATCATTTACTTTTCGTTTAAATAAAGATAACACAATTAAAGTCTAGGCAGGAGCTGAATGTCATCAAGTCCTCCTCCTATTTGACTTCAATGTAGTATCTATTAATTGTTTATGTGGAAATTTGGTAAATACGTGGTTGTTGAATTGGCGGATTTGTGAGAAACGATCTATGCATAAAATTCTAATATACATCCTAAACATGCATTCTAAACTAACAACCCCTAACATGCATACTAATCAATTTAAATACGTATAAATATAAATTACACTACTCTACATTATTTTCATTATTTTTCCACTATCCTATTACATAACTTACATTTACAAGGATATATATGCCAAACAAAAATAAGATAAAAATATATACAAATAACAAATGATAAATAATACAAATACAAATATGGCCACTAAGCCCGGTCCATTGCTTAAGCCCAATCCATTCTCCAAATATGTATTCCGGCCCAAGTGACATCAAGTTCGGCCCAAGTAGAGTCGAGCCCGATCCACATTCAAAAACAAACAACATAAAGGGTTAAAGTTGTACTCAAATGCCATAAAAATTCATTATCAAATTAAGTGCGTATACATCATAAACATATAAACAAACACATATATTCAAATACACCTACACAAATATACAAAACGAGATGTATACATACAAACACAGATACTGAATATATATATATATATATATATTCACACACATACACACTGTATATATATATATGCGTGCACTATATATATATGCACACACACCCACACATCTACGCACACACAATGCACACATATACACACGCCCACTGCATATATATGTACACACACACTGCACACCTATATATACATACACTATACATATATATACATATATTTATCTCTGAAAGAAATGGAATAGCCACTGTATATCAAACACTAGGATCCCAAGCATCCAAACAAAGTATTGCAAACGGACATTAACCAAGGATGTATACTACTGCATGTATCGAAGGATTCAGAGCTACTACCAGGAGTAAATCATGGCATTCAGAGAACAAAACCCAGAGCAACCAAAACCAGATTATCACCAAGCCAAAGAGGCCGAGAATGATAGAAATTTGTTCTGATATTTACCTCTCCCGCTTTCCCTTTCCTCTGGTTCTTGCAGCGAAATCTCCCTTTCCTCTCTTTGCTTTCTCTCTTCTTTCTCTTTGTCTTGTGCCGCTACTTCCTCTCTCCCAATTGTGTTTTATTTTGTTTTGCTTCATCAAAAGCCAAAGCCTCCTTCTTCTCTCACGCCTCCTCTCTTTTATTCTTTTTCTTTCTCCAATTTGTGCCACATTTCTCTCTTTGTCTCCTTCTTTTTTTTTCTTTCCCCAATTTGTGCCATACATTTCTCCCTTTATTCCCCCACTTTCCTTTCTTTTTCTCCTTGTCTTCCTCCTTTTGTTGGCTTTTTTCTCTCATGACCCCCATTTCCTTATTTCTTGGCTTTTTCTTTATTTATTTTTTTAATTATGTTATGGCCCCACTTTTCCCCCAAAAGTCTCACCTTTTTTTTCTTTTTTTCTCTTTTCCACCGAAATTCTCCAAACCCTTTTCTTATATATATATTTTTTATTTATTTATTTATTTTTTGTATTTTTGGCCAGACGAAAACCGGTTACTACAGTTGCCCCCCTTTGTATGTCTTTTACGAAATAAAAGGCAAACAAAGGCGTAGTCAACCGAATTTCGTACGGGAATTAAAATGCACGGGATCACTATGGTCATTCCCGGCTTGGCCAATGTCTGTGCAAGAAAATAAAGGGGCGCGGGATCACAAGGCCATTCCCGGCTTGGCCAATGTCTGTGCAAGAAAATAAAGGGCACGGGATCACAAGGCCATTCCCGGCTTGGCCAATGTCTGTGCAGGAAAATAAAGGGGCACGGGATCACAAGGCCATTCCCGGCTTGGCCAAATGTTTGTGCAAGAAAATAAAGGGCACGGGATCACAAGGCCATTCCCGGCTTGGCCAATGTTTGTGCGAGAAAATAAAGGGGCACGGGATCACAAGGCCATTCCCGGCTTGGCCAATGTCTGTGCCAGAAAATAAGGGGCACGGGATCACAAGGCCATTCCCGGCTTGGCCAACTGTTTGTGCAAGAAAATAAAGGACACGGGATCACAAG
Organism: Tripterygium wilfordii; assembly: GCF_013401445.1. NCBI lineage: Eukaryota > Viridiplantae > Streptophyta > Magnoliopsida > Celastrales > Celastraceae > Tripterygium > Tripterygium wilfordii. The sequence continues at coordinate 6,218,055 of NC_052245.1, forward strand.
GCCATTCCCGGCTTGGCCAATGTTTGTGCAGGAAAATAAAGGGCACGGGATCACAAGGCCATTCCCGGCTTGGCCAAATGTTTGTGCAGGAAAATAAAGGGCACGGGATCACAAGGCCATTCCCGGCTTGGCCAAATGTTTGTGCAGGAAAATAAAGGGGCACGGGATCACAAGGCCATTCCCGGCTTGGCCAATGTTTGTGCAAAAAAATAAAGGGCACGGGATCACAAGGCCATTCCCGGCTTGGCCAATGTTGGTGTAGAAAAATAAAGGGGCACGGGATCACGAGGCCATTCCCGGCTTGGCCAAAACTGTTTGTTTGAATTTATGCAAGAAAGTATCCATGAGTGTATGAATGCATGAAGAAAATTGTATTTTATTTTTTTCATTTTGAAAATTCGACTTCGGTTAATTGTGGTCAGCACCATCACCCCTATCATCCTGCCATTATCCCTCATGAGAAGACTGCATCTTTTGATTCCATCCTATCTTCAATCTGCCATGTTACCCTTATTCTTGTATCTTTCATTCTCTTTTTGTCTGATCTTCCCATCGATTTACTGTTTACATCTGATTTCCATCAAATCCGACATACCTTTAATGCTAAGCAAAATCTCCCTGGCCTCCACTAATTCCTTTTAACGCCATTTAATTTCTTTTAACCCTCCTAGAGTTAAGAACACCACAATCTCTTTGGCTCCATCATGCCTTGTAGCGCAATTTAATTTCTTTTAGCTCCTTCGTAGTCAAGAACACCAAAATCTCACAGGTTCCTGCTAAGAACAATGTCCTAATGCACTTGTCATGATTCTTTTATTACTTTACTCAACTTCCAAATAAATTCAATTGTATGGCAATGCTTGTACTACATGAGATTTCTGAAGGCAAGATATACAAGCAATAAAATCGTGAAGAACACAAACAATGAATGAGGAATTCAGAAATGAATTGAATGACTTCAAAGAGTTTTATTTAGAATAGATAGATAACAGGAGAGACTGATCAAGTATATATATGATTCAAGAGGGTTAGAAATAAAGGAAATAGCAGAAATTTTTACAGGATATAAAATGAAATAACTTTGATTCCGCACAAAACTACCCCAGTTTTGTGTGCCCCCATTTTGCAATTATTGAATCTGACTACTTCCATATCAATCGTCTCCTTCGCAGCCTCATCATGCATATCCCTGAACATAACCAATTCACCTTTGTACAGCCTCACTATCTGTCATTCATTGTATTTCCTTATATTCATCTCAAATCCTCGAAAGGCCTCTGCCTCATTCCCCTTAGTTGCTTTCACCACACCTTTCTGATCTCAATATTATTTGAAGCTCCCATGAAGGGTTTTCACTATAGTAGAGACTTTTCTTTTTTCCCTAATTTTTGCCTGAAGCGCCCACGAGGGGTTTTCACTCCAGCGGGATTTTTATGGCTCTAATTTTTTTTTCTAGACCGCCCTTTCGGGTTTTCAATCTAGCGAGCTTTTTTACTCTAATTTTTGCCTAGATCGCCCTTTCGGGTTTTCAATCTAGCGAGTTTTTTTTTTTTTTTCCTATGGGTAATACTTTTTGATGGTGTCTGCATTCACCGGATTAGGCAATTCCTCTCCATCCATTCTTGTCAAAATTAATGCTCCTCCTTCAAAAGTTTTTTTTCACCACATATGGTCCCTCATAATTCGGTGTCCACTTCCCTCGGTGATCCTTTTGAGGTGGCAAAATCATCTTCAACACTAACTCTCCCTCCCTGAAACTACGAGGTCGAACTTTCTTTGATACAATTGCCCTTTACAAATTGCTCGTAATCTTCGTTCTTCAATCAAATTCAAATGCTGAATGTCTAGCTGTATTATCCGCTAAAACATCAATATGGGGAAGTGGAAAATTATCCTTCGGGCTTGCACGATTGGGATCTCTATAATCGACACACATCCGCACTTTTCCATCCTTCCTGGGAACAGGTACGATATTTGCCACCCATTCAGGGTATCTAGCCACTGCTAAAAACCAGCATCAAACTGTTTCTTCACTTCATCTCTTATTTTCAAAAGCATATCTGGTTTCAATCTCCTTAGCTTTTGTTTCACTGGGGCACATTCTGGAATCAATGACAACTTGTGCACAACAATACTTGTATCAAGACCGGGCACGTCCTGATAAGACCATGCAAAGACATCCCGGTAACTATGCAACAAATCTATCAGTTTCTTCTTATTCTCTCCTTCGAAGGCAGCTCCTACCTTAACCTCCTTTTTCTCCATCTCAGTTCCCAAATTAACAACTTCAGTTATCTCTTGGTGCGGCTGTATTAGTTTCTCTTCCTGATTGACTTGTCTTAACATTTCAGGTAAAATCTCAATTTCTTCCTCTGTTTCATAGTCAGATTCAACATTGCTAATGGGTGCATCAAAATCTGGGTCATTAAGTTCGTCCTCTTTATTATCATCATTTTCAATCCTGTTAAAGAAATGAATGAAAGTGGTATTGAGAATGGAGAATAAAACTTGAATGGAAATGAAGAAACATGAATATGGATGACTATCAGGAGATTTTCATTTCATGGAAAAGGAAATATAAACAAAGATAGAACATGCAATCGCCATACTATAAAATCTATTGAAAGCAAAGTAAAGCATGCTCATTACAAAAGACCCAAACGAAGGCCGTGAGCTAGACCCACGATGGTAGTGCACTCGGGATTACTCTTGCAAGTTCTTGAGAGATACTGGGAGCTCCAGACTAGTCCAGTTGCCAAGTTTGAAATTTGAGGGACGTGAGATGACAAGGCAACGTCTAGCATCCGAAATATGTTCCTCTTCCACCACTGCAACTTGGAACTCTTCAAACTGCTCACATATATTTGCCAAAATTGCCCCAGTTACATCAGTCGAGTTTTGAAATGGCAGTTTTCCAAAAACTGCCCCAGTGTCAGTCAAACTTATCTTGTTTTGCATCCCTCCATACACAAAACTGTCATAAAGCCAGGGAATCGGCTTCTTTTCAACTCCCAATTCCTTTCCTTCCAGAAGGGCAAGCCTCTTTGCCTGTTTTTCTGCTTGCACCCGATTCCTGTCAACCCTAGTTGGCTTATAACCCAAACCCCAACGTTCTGGAGGTTTAACCATTTCTACTGGCTTCTTAATTCCTTGTCGATTCTTGCCAAGTCCTTCTCCCGGGCGAAACCCCTTTTTCAACATAAATTTTGCTACATTCTTCGTAACCTTGGATACTTGTGGCATTACGGGAGAAAGTCCTTCCTTCACATAGCTAGCACTAGCAATTTCAAAAGATTGGAATGAGCTCTCAATCCCCTCCGTCGGAGCATCAATAGGAGAACTATTAGACAAGCTGGCAACCATCCATTCTGACTGACCCTTTACTATGTAAACCCTTCCATCATAGACAAATTTAAGCATCTGATGCAATGATGAGGGAACGGCTCCTGCAGTGTGAATCCAAGGTCGTCCCAACAGGCAACTGTAGGTTGGTGAGATATCCATTACCACAAATGGTACATTGAAAGTTTCGCTTGCAACCTGTAAAGGTATTTCAATTTCTCCCATAATCTCTCTACGCGTTTCGTCGAATGCCCTTACTACCATCGGCACTGGTCTTAAATAAGATCTGTCGATCGACAGCTTTTCAAAAGTCTCCTTTGGTAAAATATTGAGCGATGACCCATTATCCACCAAAATACTTGCTAATTCCTTTCCACGACACATGGCTGAAATATGCAAAGCTTTGTTGTGCCACATCCCTTCAGGCGGAATATCATCCTCAGTAAAAGACAACAAATGGGACGCCAACACATTTCCCACAATGCCATTAAAAGAGTCTGTAGGAATCTTGTCTGATACATACGCCTGATTTAACATTCTCATCAAGACTTGTCGATGCGGTTCAGAACTCATTATCAACTCCAAGATCGAAATCTTTGCAGGGGTTTTCTTCAATTGATCCACTATCATGTACTCACTCTGTCGAATAATTTTTAGGAACTCCTGGACTTCCACATCAATTACAACTTTCCTTTTCTCCTCTGGGCGTACAAAAAGACCTTCTTCCGGAATAGAACCAGATCCTTCAACTTCAGGTATTGCTTTCCCTTTTCTTTTGCGTTCAGCTTCAAGATCCACTACCAGATTCCCTTCTGGCTCATTTCTCGTGTAACATCTCCCACTTCGGGTAACTCCACTGACACTAGAAATATTATCTACCGTTTCTCCTTGCTTTCCCCTAACTTCAACCTCATAATTCCATGGCACAGCCTTGTCATTCTTGTACAAAGGATCTATCTTTGGTTTGAGTGGCCCAACTGGTGGCGCATCTTCCACATAATACTGCAAGACAAATTGCGGAGCGTGATTCGGCCTAGGCCCTTGATAATATCCTCCTATGACACTGACTTCATTTGATTGGCCTTTCACCTCAAACTTTATTATCTTCAAATCCATCAACTCTTGTACCTTCTCCTGAAAGCCACAACAATTCTCAATAGCATGTCCATTTTGTCCTCTATGGAACTCACAGGTCTTCATGTCATCAAAAGGTCCACGCTGAACGGGTGTATCCACTGCCACTTCCTCAACTAATCCTTCTTTCCTCAACACCAGAAACAACTGGCCCAACGGCATTGCAATCTCTGATACCCATCTTTTTGTAGCACAAAATTCTTCAATGGCATTCACCCCCTCCTTCTCATGATTAGGCAATGGATTGTTGTTGACATTTGGTTTATTGATTGCACTAAGATCCAGCCATTTCGCTTCAATCATCCCCTGGACTATCCTTTTGAATTGTAAACAACCTTCAGTTGAGTGCCCGGGTGTTCCTCCATGATATAAGCATGTGGCATTAGGATCATACCAATGAGGATATGGAGGTTGGTGGACCCGTCCCGGAACAGGAGCTACTGCTCCTTGCGTTTGAAGTTTTGTGAAACATTCAGCATAGGTTATGGGCAAAGGATCGAAATGCTCAACGGGCCTTCTGGGTCTTTGGTTTTGGAAATTTGGACGAGGGTTTTGGTAAGTATTTGGATTTTGAAAATTTTGGTAAGTGTTCGGGTTTTGGAAGTTTTGGTAGGTGTTTGAGTTCTGCGGGTATTGATTGGGTGATGGCGCGTTGAATCGGGGTGGATAAGGATTTTGGGTATGGCTATGGTTATAGTAGGCTCCTGGGCTTGACATCCTTGGGGAATTGCTTCTAGGGCGATAGTCTGAAGTAAGCGTACCATAAACAGCGGGATCAAAATTCACAGAATGCACTTCAGTCTTTTTGCCTTTACTTCCTTTAGCTGGGTCCGGTTTATCAAGGGTAGGATAATGCAGAGTACCTCTCTTCATACATCGTTCAACTCGTTCTCCTGCCTGTATCATATCAGCTAGGTTATTGTGGCCACCTCCCGCCAAATTGGAAGTATAAGGTTCCTGGAGAGCATCAATAAAAGCATTCAACAAATCCTTCTCTGACAGTGGTGGAATTATCTGAGCTGCCAAATCCCTCCATCGATGAGCAAACTCCCTGAAGCTTTCCCCGCTCTTCATTGTTGTATTCTGCAGATCATAAATGGTAGGGATCTTCTCTTCATTGTACTTATATTGCTTCATAAACACTTCAGCCAAATCCTCCCACGAAGCTACTGATGAGGGATTAAGAGTATTAAACCACCTTTGAGCTGCCCCAATCAGACTATCTTGGAAATAATGCATCAACACTTTCTCATCGCTTGCATATGGCTGCATACGTCGACAATACATCGTTAGATGATCCAATGGAACTCCAGTGTCATCAAACAAACTGAATTTTGGTAGTACAAAATCATGCGGAATATTCAGATTCTTCACAAGGCACAAATTGGCCGGATTCAGCATCCCTGAAACATTAAAACCCTCCATGGCTCTTAATCTCTTTTCCAACTTTTTAATGGCATTCATTGAGTTATTTTCTTCATTCTGAACTCCCTCATTCACTACTCTGGCGGTTACAGCTTCTGCAACATTAGCATCGACTGGGAAGGGATTATCATGCGCATGGGTCTCAACTGGATGAATATATGTCGGATTCTGAGTAGTTGCCTGTTGGGAAACATACTGATGCTGATGCAAACCAGGCGAAGGCTGATTACGAATAGGAGTAAACCCGGGTGGGTAAGTTGGTATTTCCTGGTGCAGATGATTCTCAGGAATCTCCAGTGTTTCAGAATTTTCAGCTGCTCCCTTTCCTTTCATCAGCAACGCCATATTCTTCATTAATAGGGCCATTTGCTCTTTCAGTTCAACTATATCCTGATTCTGACTCTGCTCCCCTGTTTCATGATCCATATTCTTAGTAATTCTTGATTGTAGGCGAGTCTGATAGGGGTGACGGTGTTGCTTCTTGGACGCTATGATTATTTATGATTTTCTGTGCATTATTGAAAACAACGACATTAGTTCTCATTTATTTATTTATTTATTTATTTTTTTTTTAAAATGTGCATTCATATGATTTTTACTTGTGCAAATCCTAAGAAATACAAGACGGTTTAAAACAATTGATCTATTATATGTGCAATAATTATGTATATGAAAGGTATATATGTACATGTATGGATGATTAACGAATGTGCAAGCATATATGGACATGTATGGATAATTAACAAGCATGCACATGGGTACAACCTAGGCTAACATATACATGGCAGGTGTATGAACATGTGTGGTTTAAGAAATGTATATATACAAGTATAATCTAGCTAATGCATTAAGTACATATGAATATGTAAATAAGGGATAAAGATACATGGTATATAATGTACAAGAATATAGGTATGTGAAATAAATAGTTAGGGATAGGAATGCCCCCTTGGTTCCTAAAAATGGGTAATACCGCCTAAAAATGTCTGGAGGTTTAGAACCATGGCTACGGTTTATCTATGGTGCATATGGGTGGTTTAACTAACTAATCACGAGGTCTCTGGATCAGGTGACTTTTGCTCCATTGGATCACAAAAGCCCATCCCTTAATGTTATAAGAGGACGTCAATCCAGGAAGGTGTCTTCCCCCACCCATACAGGGAAGTGAATCCCATGAAAGTGGTAGGTCAACCTTCACTAATCACTAAGTAACCCGGGTATAGGGTTATGTGTGTGTAGTGATATGTGAATGTGTGTGTGGGGGCATACAAACCAATATCCCTAACATTTAAATTCCACAAAGCCCTTTTCTGATGAAGATATCTACAACATTGAACAAATCCATCAAATTCTTCAAATTTAACATACAAATACAAATAGGAACTAACATAAAAACTATACAAGAAAAGCACAAAAATAATCATACAGGCTCAACCCCTTTGGTATAAAAACCAATGTCCCCAGCAGAGTCGCCAGTTGTCGCAACCGGGGTCACGACGCGGACCGATGATGAAATGATGAAAAATGGTTTAGTTTTAGAAAATTGTTTTAGAGTCGCCACCAATTGATATAAGTGCAATTGGACACTAAAAATGGTCTACGAACCAGAAAATAGGTAAGGGGGTCTATTGAGTGTGGGGAAGGTGTTAGGCACCCCACAACTCCCTAAAAGGTTACCTAGATTGATCTGTGTGCTTTTCTTGAAAATTGTTTGTATGTCCCAATTTGAATGGTATTCTGATTTGAAAAGGTAACACAATTAAAGCGATAGACAGGAGCTGAATGTCATCAAGTCCTCCTTCTAATTAACTTCAATTCAGTTACCATTATTTTTACGAGTACAAATGAAACTTAAATTTGAACATAATTAAAGCATAGGCAGGAGCTGAATGTCATCAAGTCCTCCTCCTAATTAACTTTAATTTATGTACTAAATTTCCATGATTTCAATGAATATAAGTGATACTTTAATTTAAAGAGATAACATAATTAAAGTCTAGGCAGGAGCTGAATGTCATCAAGTCCTCCTCCTAATTAACTTTAATTTAGGTATCTAATAAATTAATCTATCATTTACTTTTCGTTTAAATAAAGATAACACAATTAAAGTCTAGGTAGGAGCTGAATGTCATCAAGTCCTCCTCCTATTTGACTTCAATGTAGTATCTATTAATTGTTTATGTGGAAATTTGGTAAATACGTGGTTGTTGAATTGGCGGATTTGTGAGAAACGATCTATGCATAAAATTCTAATATACATCCTAAACATGCATTCTAAACTAACAACCCCTAACATGCATACTAATCAATTTAAATATGCATAAATATAAATTACACTACTCTACATTATTTTCATTATTTTTCCACTATCCTATTACATAACTTACATTTACAAGGATATATATGCCAAACAAAAATAAGATAAAAATATATACAAATAACAAATGATAAATAATACAAATACAAATATGGCCACTAAGCCCGGTCCATTGCTTAAGCCCAATCCATTCTCCAAATATGTATTCCGGCCCAAGTGACATCAAGTTCAGCCCAAGTAGAGTCGAGCCCGATCCACATTCAAAAACAAACAACATAAAGGGTTAAAGTTGTACTCAAATGCCATAAAAATTCATTATCAAATTAAGTGCGTATACATCATAAACATATAAACAAACACATATATTCAAATACACCTACACAAATATACAAAACGAGATGTATACATACAAACACAGATACTGAATATATATATATATATATATATTCACACACATACACACTGTATATATATATATGCGTGCACTATATATATATGCACACACACCCACACACATCTACGCACACACAATGCACACATATACACACGCCCACTGCATATATATGTACACACACACTGCACACCTATATATACATACACTATACATATATATACATATATTTATCTCTGAAAGAAATGGAATAGCCACTGTATATCAAACACTAGGATCCCAAGCATCCAAACAAAGTATTGCAAACGGACATTAACCAAGGATGTATACTACTGCATGTATCGAAGGATTCAGAGCTACTACCAGGAGTAAATCATGGCATTCAGAGAACAAAACCCAGAGCAACCAAAACCAGATTATCACCAAGCCAAAGAGGCCGAGAATGATAGAAATTTGTTCTGATATTTACCTCTCCCGCTTTCCCTTTCCTCTGGTTCTTGCAGCGAAATCTCCCTTTCCTCTCTTTGCTTTCTCTCTTCTTTCTCTTTGTCTTGTGCCGCTACTTCCTCTCTCCCAATTTTGTTTTATTTTGTTTTGCTTCATCAAAAGCCAAAGCCTCCTTCTTCTCTCACGCCTCCTCTCTTTTATTCTTTTTCTTTCCCCAATTTGTGCCACATTTCTCTCTTTGTCTCCTTCTTTTTTTTTCTTTCCCCAATTTATGCCATACATTTCTCCCTTTATTCCCCCACTTTCCTTTCTTTTTCTCCTTGTCTTCCTCCTTTTGTTGGCTTTTTTCTCTCATGACCCCCATTTCCTTATTTCTTGGCTTTTTCTTTATTTATTTTTTTAATTATGTTATGGCCCCACTTTTCCCCCAAAAGTCTCACCTTTTTTTCTTTTTTTCTCTTTTCCACCGAAATTCTCCAAACCCTTTTCTTATATATATATTTTTTATTTATTTATTTATTTATTGTATTTTTGGCCAGACGAAAACCGGTTACTACATTTCATATGATAGATATTACTACTATTGATGGAATTACTTATTCATAATGTTACTTGTAAGGACTAAAGACAAAACATTAAACCAAAATAGGGAATAAAAGGAGTCAGTATCCTAAATCACAATTCACACACCAAGAGGTCCAAGATACCTCCATCACCACCGTTATTGTCTACTGATATCTATAATTACTTATTAAATAATAAACCATCAATGGTCCATCACCGCTCCTCGCCTCCTCCTGCCCAAGTTGTCCCTTTGTAGGCTTGGTTAGCACCAGCACACAGGCCATAGCATGTTGGTCTTTTGGTGGTTCCTGCATTGGCAAGATCCTGAAAAAAAAGGTAGATAAATAGCTATTAGCCAAGTACACAAACTATAAAATGTATATTACATGTTCATCATCAAAGTCTACAAAGTGCAAACTACCTGCTAAGTGCAAACTACATACTTCAATTAGCATTCTCCACAATCCAAATTTATGTTTGTGGTATCGCAAGGATCCTGCAATATGAATATAATGCAGTAAATAAGAGGGCAATACAATAAGCACCAATAAGAATCAAGAAACTAATATTACCTCCGTGTCAAAATCTTTATCAAAATTTTGAGGCTTTGAAGTTGTAGACTCTGGTAAAACAAACGAAATAACAAATATTAAGAACTAAAAAATCAATCATTATCAAAAATTCAAGACCTAGAAAAGTTTCATTTGAATAATAGTTTAATACCTTGACTCCATAACCAATCTCGGGCACACATCAAAGCCTCCACAGTTTTGTGATGAAGCCTACTACGGTGAGGACTTAAAATCCTCCCACTTGCATTGAACGTTGATTCTGAAGCAACGGTCGTCATAGGAATGGACAACACATCCTTAGCAATATCATGCAAAGTAGGATACTTGATGCCATTCGTCTTCCACCAACATAAAATATCAAAGTCATGTGTATTTCTTGGCAAGAGAGACTCTTCTAAATAGTGATCCAACTCCAACTTCACATGTTCATTGGTAGGAGTAGAATCCATGAACATTTCAAATCTTGTAGCATAAGCACCACGCTTGGGAAGTGGAGGCCTTGAACTTGAAGAAGAAGTATGCAAATCTTGACCTTGATTAACTCCCTTGGATAGTTTATCTCTCTTTCAGTACTCTTTAACCAAGTCATACAACATTTGCCTTATTTTTCCAATCTTCGAAGAAGATGTGCCACCATAAACAAGAGGATAATGCTTCCAATTGCCAACAAATAGTTCATGATATCCCAATAATTGTCAAACTTCACCTTCATTTTTGATGCCATAATTTTGACATCAATGTCATCAACTCTAATCCAGTCATCAATTGCCAACTTGATTTGGCAAATATGTGAGAAGAAAGTATTGATAGTTGGATATAAAGTTCTGGAAAACAACTCCACAGCATCAAAAAACATCTCTAATTTCGAACAAATATCCCTAACTTTGGGCCACTCTTCTTCGGTGGGGACTCTTTTATACAAAGTCTCGCGTTGTTTCAAAAGAGGAAACACATCTTTATAAATCAATGCAGTGTTAAGCATTAAGTAGGTAGAGTTCCACCGAGTTTTACAATCAAGTTTCAATTTTTTAGTGCCTGGAACTTTCAATTGACGTGCGGCCTCAACAAACTTTTCATCTCTTTTTGGGGTTGCCATCCAAAATGACACACTATATCAAATTTTTTCAATGCTATCATTGATCAAATCCAACTCATCCCTCACAACCAAGTTCAAAATATGTGCACAACGCCGCATGTGAAATAATTTTCCTTCTGAGATAAGTGAACTAGGAGGAATCTTGTCTAGGATGACTTCAATCATAGCATCATTAGTAGTGCAATTGTCAACAGTTAAAGTAGACAACTTACAGTCCAAATTCCAATCCAACAAGCAATCAACGAAAGCATTTGCAAGCACCTCAGCAGTATGTGGACAAGGAACATATATAAATCTACAAAAAAAATAATAATAATAGTTAAAATAGTATTAAGTCATCAATAATAAATATATGTATAATGACAATTATCTCACAAGACGACTTTGCAATTTCCATGAAGCATTAATGAAGTGTGAAGTGATGGCCATGAATCCTCTTCTTTGATTACTTGACGTCCACATATCGGTTGTCAATGTAATTCAGCTTCCATTTGATTCCATTAATTTCATTGTTTTATCCCTTTGATACTCAAAAATCCTAATGATATCACTCTTGACTGTATTTCGTGAAACAACTCTAAATAATGGTTGTAAAGCATGAGAGTACCTTTTAAAGCCCACATGTTGAACCATAGATAGTGGGTAGTCATGCAACACAATCATATTTGTAAGCTCTTCCCTCGCCTGATTTTGGTCGAAAGTGTAAGTACCAAGCTTCATCGACCCATCATTAGGATTCAATATAGATTGGTTTATGGTCTTTTGTTTCTTATACAAACGTGACTTCATATGGTCAAGCAAATGCTTAGTCCCATTGTTACGTTTCCCCCCTTAGACCTTCTTACAATCAGGACACATTGCCTTCTGTTTCCCACCAACGTACTTCTCTTCAAAATGATCCCATGCAGGTGATTTGTGTTTCCTATTGTTTCTGGAATTTACCTCAATATTTTTCTCAACAGAAGTACGGTTTGAGTTCGACCTTACCTCATTTTTAGCTCCTACATTGGGACTTGTTTGGATAGGAGGAGCACTTGCACTTTCACCTACTGTTGGAGCACTTTGGGTTGTTGGAGCATTTCCTGCTGATGGATTCTCCTTCTCCATCACAATTCTGGAACATAAATCATGTGAAATAATTAAATGAAAAGCAAATCAGCAACCTAAATACAAGTAACAGTCGCAAAACTTGAACAACAGAGAGTAGCAAAAATCTAAAGTATTACTAAGTATTAGATGGCATACACAATCTTCGAATCAAATCCCTATTCTTGCAAGTTCTAATTAGACATTGGGCATATTTCTTTCTTCAATTAAGCAAAAATAAGGAACGTATTTCAAACACTCCAACTCATTTGGATAACAAAGACTAATAATTAAAACACCTTCTATAGAGTACTTCTCAAAACTTTCAGAAAACTCTGATTGCTTTGAATTGGAACTTGCTAAGTAGAAAGCAAACTTTCTTGGCTCAAACGGTAAAAACAATTGCTTTGCAATTTCAACTTGTAAATTGTAATGACAGCATGAGCGCCATACAGCCAGCCTATGCACACACGAGAAACCCATATAGAGTAGAGAACACGAGAGGGTACAAGAATAGCATATAGAATACAACACCTGAGTCGACCAGAACTCTAGAACAAGCAACGAACCGAGTTGAAATCACTAGCACCTCAATCGATTTGTACTCCCCGAAGTAGAGAATAGCAAAGAACCGAGTTGAAATCACCAGCACCTCAGTCGATTTGTACTCCCCAAAGCAGTCGGTTGCAACAACAAGCGAAGAACATACATATGCGAATTTTAGGGTTTCAAGAATGAAAGGTGAAGTCTGAAGTCACGTTACTTCCGTAGAAGAAGAGGGATGTTTTGGCCCTTTTGGGCTATTATGACTTGGACTTGAATGAGAAACTGGGCCAGAAGAAGAAAAATGGGGAAAAAAAAGGCCTAGTCAAAATTTGACCTTTTAAGAATAAAACTAATATGTTTGAATATTTATTTTCTCATAAACTTAAAAAGAAATTATACTAATAGTCAATATGGGTTCGGAGAGTTAGAGTCGCAGTTGTAGAGAATAGATATGTGGTTACTGATTACTGGTGCCATAAACCTTAAAAAAATTATACTAATAGTCTAATATATACATCGTAGTATAAAGTATTGAACTATTTATACTATATAATGTATAGGGTATTAGGGTTTATGACTACTTAGGGTTTAGAATTTAGGGTTTACATATATGATTATAATGTCATAATGATCCAAATTACAACAAAAAAGACATTTTGGTTTTGTTATTTAGTTAGGGTTTAGGAAGTAGGGTTTAGGACTTTAGGGTTTATGACGTATTGAGTATATTTGAGTTAATGAATTGAAATGAAGTATTGAGTATATAATTATATATAATATGGACTAGGAGAGCATATCATATATTTAGTTAGGGTTTAGGGTTTAGGAAGTTGGGACGTAGGGTTTAGGTCCTTAGGAAGTAGGGTTTAGGGTTTAGGACGTACTGAGTATATTTGAGTTAATGAATTGAAATGAAGTATTGAGTATATAATTATATATTATATGGACTAGGAGAGCATATCATATATTTCATTATGAAAAATATAAAAAATAAGTATACTAAATACAAATTAATATTCATATATATATATATGTACAATATGTTATATAATATATATGATATATATATAAATATATATTTATTTATTAAAGTATTAAGTTCGGGTCGGGTTCGGGGCCGGGTATGGCATTACCATACCCTACCCGTCCCCACAACACTTCATCCGGGTGGCACCCAAACCCGAAATTTCAAGTCCCCGTGGGTCCCCAGACCCGCGGGTCGGATTGCCTTCCCTACCTTGGGGAGCACCCGTTTTGTTTGTGAGAAAGAAGGATTGTAAGATGCATATGTGTGTGGACTATCGACAGATGAACATGGTGGTAGTGAAGAACAAATATCCATTGTCGAGGATTCATGATCTGTTTGATCAGTTGAGGGGTAGTCATTATTACTCCAAGATTGATCTCAGATCGGGGTACCACCAGTAGAGGATTCGGGAGGAGGATATTCCAAAGACAGCTTTCCATACACGGTTTGGCCATTATAAGTACTTGGTTATGCCATTTGGGCTAACCAATGCACCTGCAACGTTTATGGATTTGATGCACAGGGTGTTTAGGCAGTATCTGGATCAGTTTGTGATTGTGGTCATTGATGACATATTGGTTTATTCAGCCACTAAGGAGGAGCACGTCAGACACTTGGAGATTGTCTTGTAGACGCTCAGAGAGCATAAACTGTATGCCAAGCTGAGTAAGTGTGAGTTTTGGGTGACTCAGGTGAAATTTTTAGGGCATGTGATACGCAGGAGGGGATAGCAATGGATCCAGCTAAGGTGGAGGCAGTGATAGCATAGAGGAGACCAAAGAATGTAGGAGAGATTCACAGTTTCCTAGGATTAGCAGGTTACCATTGACGTTTTATTGAGGGGTTATCACGAATTACAACGTCGATGACACAGTTGACTCGAAAGGATGTTCCATTTGTATGGACAGAAGAATGTGAGCAGGCCTTTCAGGAGTTGAAGACTCGACTCACATCGCCTCTGGTGCTGGTGATACCAGATAGAGGTATCAGATATCAGGTGTATTGTGATACTTCAGGAGTTGGATTGGGTTGTGTGTTGATGAAGCAGGACAGAGTGGTTGAGTATGCTTCACGTTTATTGAAGCCACATGAGAGGAATTATTCGGTGCATGATTTGGAGTTAGCTGCTGTAGTGTTCGCACTTAAGCAATGGAGATATTACCTTTATGGAGAGAGATTCGAGGTATTCTCAAATCACAGAAGTCTCCGGTATTTGTTTACTCAGAGGGATCTGAACTAGAGACAGCGTAGATGGATGGAGTACCTTGAGGATTTTGATTTTACTTTGCAATATCATCCAGGCAAGGCCAATGTGGTGGCCGACGCCTTGAGTAGGAGATTGGTTATAGCTAAAATGGCTATCCGTGAGTTTGAGTTAGTCGATACGTTTAATCAGTACCGACTAGACATGGAGGAGCGCAGAGACTTATTATGTCTATGGAGTTTGATTGTTCGTCCGGCACTTGTACAACGGGTGTTGGATGCACAATTGGGCGACACATTCTTTGATGACGTTGAGGATATGGAGGGATGGGTCAGAGGCACTGATGGAGGAGTCAGATTTTGGGGTAGATTAGTGGTTTCAGCGGATACGGAGTTACGAGACAAGATACTTAGGGAGGCACATTATTCACAGTTTGCGATGCATCCTGGTGCTACCAATATGTATAGAGATTTACGAAGATAGTATTGGTGGAGTGGCATGAAGAGAGATGTTGCACAGAATGTGACCCGATGTCTTACCTGTCAGCAGGTAAAGGCAGAGCATCGAAGACCCACAGGATTGTTACAGCCGTTTCCATTACCTTAATGGAAGTAGGAGCATCTCATTATGGATTTTGTGATGGGTTTACCTTTGACTTAGCGGAGACATGATGCAGTTTGGGTTGTTGTTGATCGATTGACGAAGATAGCATAAGCCTATTCGTTAGACGGACCCGATTGAGTCGTTGACCAGATTATATGCACGGGAGATAGTTCGGTTGCATGGCATACCATTGAGTATTGTATCTGACAGGGATCCCAGGTTTACTTCACGATTCTAGGGCAGTTTTCAGGATATTCTGGGGATGAAAATGAACTTCGGTATAACTTTTTTGTCTCCAGACTGATAGGCAGAGTAAGCATACTATTCAGATTTTGAAGGATATGCTTCGGGCTTGTGTGATGGATTTCCAAGGAGATTGGGAGACTCATATTCCTTTAGTGGAGTTTGTGTACAATAATAGCTACTAGAGCACGTCAAAAGAGTTACACGGATAGGAGATGTAGACTTCTAGAGTTTCTAGTGGGGGATCACGTGTTTCTGCGGATTAGTTCGGAAGTGAGGGGTACAGAGATTTGGGAGAGCGGGGAAATTAGCTCCGAGGTTTATAGGACCATTTGAGATTTTGGAGAGGGTGGGGATGGTAGCTTATGGGTTAGCGTTACCCCCACAATTGTCAGGGGTACATGGTGTATTTCATGTGTCTATGTTACGGAGATACCATAGGGACCCTTCTCATATATTAGATTGGTCTACCTTGGAGATTGGTGAGGACGCTACTTTTGAGACCCGTCCTATCAAGATTGTGGAGAGGCAGGAGAGGCGACTACGATCGAAGACCATACCCTTAGTCAAGGTGATATGGCAACATTATACAGTAGAGGAGGCGACCTAGGAGTTGGAGTCTGACATGCGAGGTAGACCTAGGTATGATTTTAATTTTGGCGACGAAATTTTCTTAAGGGGGAAGGATGTAATATCCTGACCCAATTTTTGCACCATTCATAGTATTTTCATGCGTTGATCGAGGTGGAGTGAACCTCAGTGATCGTGAACTAGGATTTGGGGAGAATAAAAATAAAATTAAGATAAAAATCTAGAAATATTTTTCATAAATGGGAGTTTTAAAAAGAAAATTTTTGGGTCAAGAATCACTAAAATCGGATTTAAATTGGATTTATTATGAATTTTTAAAGGTAAATGAATTTCCATTTTTGAGTGGCATTTTCCTAAATGTTGCAGGGACTACAGTGAAATTTTGGGGTTAAATATTTAAATACCAAAACTTTTTGAAATTTTCAAATATACCCTCTTCTTACACACAACTCTCTCTCTCTCTCCTATTTGTCTCTCTTATCATGGGTTACCGGTGATTTCGGAGACATTGACGATCAAGCTTGGTACCAAAAGGAGCGTACGGACGAGGCGAGCATAACCCAACTTGAATCGGGTTGAACGGGGCTCCGGTTTGGGAGAAATATGGGATTGAAGTTCCGGCCACCGTGAACTTCCTTTGTTCGATCTGGCCGATTCCAATGACGGTTTGGCTTGATTCAGGTACCTATGAGTTCATCTCTTTGAGCTCTTCAATTTCGTGTAAGATTTGGTAGGTATGGGTGGCCAGATCGCCGGCGGTGATGTTGGCTGAGTTTCGACCGAGTTTAACCCTGTTTGACCAGTTAGACCCATTTGAATCGGTTTGACCCGTTTGACTCAATTTGACCAGATTTAACCTGGTTTGACTCTATTAGACCCTGTTTGACCTTTGACTTTGACCCTTGACCATAGTTGACCAAACCTATTTTCACTGCATTTTCGTATATCGTGTTTTTCGGTGTAGACGGTGATCCCGGTTGAGATTCGAAGCGAGTTGGCTTTCGAAGTCAGGGGTTTGTCAGGGACGTGTGCTTGGTATTTGCTTTCTGATTTCCAGGTAGGGGTTTCCTTGTTCTTGCGTGTGACTCTAGAGTTTCGGTTTCACTGACTCTTATGATGTTATGGTTTCGTCGATATCCGGGGGTGAAAATACGACCTGTTTGCATGTTTGATTTATATTCCCTATTGATTATCATTGTTGGTATGTTTTTTAGAGTGGGGTGATTGGAGGTGGTTGATGTGGAATTTAGGGCCCGTATAGAAGCCCAACCTATTGGATACAGATTTATGACGGATAATATATTTATAGATCGGGTACGTACCTGTAGACTGTCTGAGATACGGTGCATCATAGAGGACGCTCTATGGTGTGTGGACCTGGACTGGAAGACGCCCTATGGGGATTAGGGTGGGTCTAGGGGTAGATTATGGATTATGAATTTTGGTGTACAGATTATGGATTTTTGGAGACCGGTGTTTGGTTACGGTGCTATATAGCCTTATCGGCTACCATATTACTTAGTTGGATTACTGATGGTTGTATATATTTATTGTACCTCATATTCTACATCATGTTCTTTGATTTCTTTATTCTGGATATCGATGTCCCCTTTCTATGCCCTACTGAGCTTCTTGACTCACCCCTCTTCGTTATTCCCTTTCAGGTGAGTTGGATGCGGGTGATGGCGGTCAGTGACGGGATGCGTGAGCTGATGTGTAGCCTCGAGTCGACTCTCCTAGCAAGGCGTGAGATTTTGGTATTGTATTCTGTGTATATTACTTGGTTTGTTTGGCATCGGGTAGTTACATTTTACCGTTCCACTGTTGTGCATGTACTCCGGTGGGTTAGGTAGTTGTTCATATGGTATTTCGGATACAAAACTGTTTCACATCGTGTTTCAGGGGTTATTATTATTAGTATTATTGGTTTAGGAATTGGTTCGGGGGATGGGGTGTCCCCTGCCGATCACATCCTTGTGGGTATTGGTACATTTCGATATACCTTAGGAGAGAGGGGCAAGACAGTAGCCTTACAGAAGAAGTCTTGCACAAGGCCCTATATGCAACCCCATATTCATAGTACCCTTTAGATAGCGCAAAACACTTTTAGCTCCCTTCAAATGAATAGTGGTTGGTGCATGTAAAAACTGACTCAACTTGTTAATAATAGAGATGTCTGGCCTTGTATCTGTTAAATACTGGAGACCTCCTGTCGCAACCGAAATCGCGACATAGGCGAACTTATAAAAAACAATGAAGTCGCCACCAATTGTTTTGGAGGTGCAATTGGTTACCTTTTGAAGTACCGGTTTGCCATTTAGAAAATTGGGCTCGGGGGTTGATTGAATGTGGGGAAGGTGTTAGCACCCCACAACACCAGCTCACGCGGTTACCAACACTTGGCTATATCAGAGGTTACATCAGGTTTCTTCAAAGCTTACAGTTCAGCTATTTCTTCCTTCAACTCTTTGATTTCCTTTCTAGCTTCAGCTAGTTCTTGCACTAGAAGTTCCTCCTCTTTATTCTTTAATAGCTATGTGTCTTTCCTTTTTAGCCTTGATACCTTTCTCAACCGTGTCTCTTCATAGGCACTCTGAAGGTCACATATATCAACAACCGAATCATCTTCTTCTGAGCTTGTTTAAGATCTTTGCTCGCTTAAGGTTACTGGAAAGGCTACTGGAGTATCCTTTTCATCCTCTGATTCAACGTCAGATTCTTCTTCTGTATCATCGCTCCAAGTGGTCTAATAAGCCTTCGACTTCTTTTTTCGATTTGCACACTCTTGAGCAAAATGTCCAAATCCTTTACACTCGAAGCATTTAGAGGACTTTGGATCTTTACTTTTCTTTTAAGCTTTGGACGATGAAGATTCCTCCTTCTTGAAATCCTTGAAGTTCCTGTTCTTCATGAATTTCTTAAAAATTTTTGTTAACAGCAATAATTCATTAGCAGTATCATTAGAATCATTAGTAGAGAGATAAGCAACACCTTTTGATTTTTTCAGTTTTAGAAAACTTGCCTCAAAAGTTTGTAATGAGCCAACTAATTCTTCTACCTTTATTTTATCAATATCTTTCCTTTCTTCAATTTTTGCCACCTTTATTGTGAATCTTTCAGGTAGAGATTTGAGAATCTTCCTTACCACTTTGCTTAATTCAATAGGTTCCCCTAGAGTAAATGATGTATTGACAATATCGCTCAACTTTGCATAGAAGTCATCAAATACCTCATTCTCCTCCATCCTTAAATTTTTGAACATAGCGGTAAGTTGTTAAAGCTTTGACCTTTTAACTATATTGGTTCCTTCGTGTGTCACCTTCAATAGATCTCAAACTTCTTTTGCCTTCTCACAGTGTGAGATCCTACAAAACTCATAAATACTCAAACCAGAAAATAAAGCATTTATTGTCTTACTATTCGAACCTACATTTTCAAGGTCAGCCTTAGTCCAATTCTCATAAGGTTTAAGAATTTTCTTACCCTTGTCACCAATGGACTCAGGTACACTATACCCTGTCACAACTGACATCCAAACTCGTTCATCAATGGACTTGAAATATGCCCTCATGTGGGCTTTCCAATATGAGTAGTTTGATCCATCAAACTGTGATACCAAATTTGTTGATCTAGATTCCATCATTGACACCTACTCCGATACCAAATGAGAATACAATATTCCTTTTCCAAGATTTTTAGTCAACGTAATAGGAAATCAATGTGGAAAATAAACAAATAAGAACACCACAAATTTAACGAGGAAACCCTTAGTAGGAGAAAACCTCAAGTCTATGAGCGACCAGCCTGTCAAAGCAATCCACTATGTGAAGAAAAACTTACAATCTATCGTTACCTACGACTCGATCATACAACTTGACTTAATGTATGCTTTAATCCCAAATCAACACACCAATGATGATTTGCAATTGCTCTTGGCGCCTCCAAGAGAATTTGTACTGAAGTAAGATCCATGTAACTTCTGAGGTAGCCTGCGTTGGTTACTTCGAAACAGTGCAGTCTTGCTCTTCTCTTCCTCTTATGGATCAGTCAGAGAAATCGACAGAGCAGCACCCAAACACAAAATTCACACTCTCATAATGAATACATATATGAATCACTCGTCAAAACATCTAAGAGAGTGGAAAAACAAAACAAACAAAAACAGACTCGAAGCACAAAATATTTCTCTATAGGTTTTTCTCTCTTCAAAGCTTTGATTCTTCACTACATGTTGATTTGCTTTATATAGACACCACGAACCACTTCTAATAATCTCAGATGTTGATCAGATGATTATCTTGAAGATAATTGCTGCATATGTTTAAGATGAAAACCAACACATATATATGCAATTAATAGACATTAGTGTTTATCCAACAACAAAACCACAAGGAGCCCATATCAAACCTCAATACTTTGTTCCTATCACTTCTCCTGCATTAGATAGGATCCATATCAATTTTATCCAAATAAAAACGTGTTCCAAATCAATACAGAGATAGAATTCAAGTAAAACACAAACTGTAGATTGATATCTGATTGTGGTAATCTCTAGAGCTTATCAGAAACTTACCTCAAGACTATTTTAACTAAATAGTTTAACTTATCATACAAGTGTCATATCAGTGTGGGATTTTTAATCCCAACAAAAGATATAGTAGCATATAAGGGTTTTTTTTCTTAAAGTTTTAATGACATGTAATTTTTTTTTTTTTTTTAAAAAAATTTAGCTGAAATTTTCGAGTTACATGTCAAATTTTCACATAATCATTTTTTGACCAAAATTTGTTGACTAAATGCAACATAAGCAAGAAACCTGAGCGGGATTGTTTCAAAATGCTAGGGTAAGTGTTTTGTCTCATTTTGAAACATTTGATGACGACTTTATAACAAAATTTATTTCAGTGATTAATTCATAACTAATCTTATCATTTGATGCGCACAGCTGCCTTCAGTATAGGAGATTGGGCTTTGCCACAATCTCTGATCATCCCCACGTTTTTCTCTTGATTTCTATATGTCAAGGTGACTACACGAGTTGCTCTTCAAGATATGGAAAGAAGATTTTCTTCTAATGTCTCCATAGAATAGAGAACGAATGAACTTTCTTTGAGAATAAAAGGTGATCGGCTAGAATGTTCTTTCAAGCCTTAATTTTCTTTCCTTCAATTATACATCTTTTAATTTGAGAATCAACTCCACAATCTCCTCTTTGTAGAATAGGAAACCAACCTTGATTTTGTTCTTCATAAATATGGGAATGGAACCTCCAATTCGACTTTGTAGAAACGGGTAGAGCACTCTTTTAAGTTTCTGAAGCAAGACTTTAATTTTGGTCTTCACCAAATAGGAAACCAAGCTTTTCAATTTGACTTTAATTGCAAACGGTTAGCTCCTCTTTAATGTTGAAATCAACTCCTTTGAATATACTTGGAAAGCTCCTTTGATTTGCTTCCCTTGGTAGCCGATTCAGTCATCCATAAAAAAATCCTAATTTTATTTTCTTCTTTCCATGTCTTCAAGAATGGTAAGTCCTTGATTTGAGGCTCGAAACTTGAGAGAGTAAGTTCATAAACTCTAAAGTTCAACGGTATTAATATGGAAGACTGTCTCTTGTTTTCATGGCAATACACATATGGAAACTGTTGGTAAAGTGTCCTAAAAACATACCATAGATGATGATAATTCTAAAATTTATGTACAAACATTTTAATGTTGCATTTGTGTTTTTGTTTATCGTCTTCTGTACTGGACAGGAGACGTAACAATACTGGTAGCTTTTGATACTCACATCCCACTAGGCATGCCAAAAATATGTTGGTTATTGAAGCAACCGGCATGATAAACAATGAAGTCGCCACCAATTGATTTTTAAGATACAATTGGACATCCGTTCTGGTCTACGAAAAAAAATGGGCAAAGGGGTCTATTGAGTATGGGGAAGATGTTAGGCACCCACAACTCCCGAAAATGGTTACCTTTGAATGTTTTCCTATTTGGCTCTAATTTGTTTTTTGAAAAATCCCATTGGAATGTAATGAAAAATCCACTTGGAGTAGTTTAGAGAAAAAGGTGCACGGGATCACTACAGCCATTCCCGGCTTGGCCAAAAATGAATAAAAATCCCACTTGGAGTGGGTATTGATGATTTGAAAAAAGGTGTGCACGGGATCATTGAGGCCATTCCCAACTTGGCCAAAGATTGGATAAAATCCCACTTGAAGTGGGTTTGGTAATTTGAAAAAGGGTGTGCACGGGATCATTAGGGTCATTCCCGGCTTGGTCAAAGATTGGATAAAATCCCACTTGGAGTGGATTTTGATGTTTTTGAAGAAAGGACTCTTGAGGATTTGGTTGATGTACCAAAGGGCACACAATCAAGGAAAAATGTTCAATTCAAGCCTTACTCACAATTATGTTCCTCATGAGAAAAGAAAGAATCTATTTAATGTTTATTGAATGGGTCAAATATCTTTAAACCGACCTTTGAGTCCTTAAATAAATTCTCCTAATCCCTAAAAACATATTTGTTTTCCTGGTCCACGAAATCCAAATGTTTTGAATGAATGCCAATGGAAACCCAATATCTTGAAGGCTCCTTGGTATTTAAACAAAACATAAGGGTTCCATAATTTAATCTTGGTGTGTTTATTAATGTGAGACGGCTTGGATTAATCCAGTGACTAACGCGTCGCATTTATTTTCATGGCATTCAAACAATCCTAGCATACGTCTATGTATCATGGCATAGTGTGAGAAATCAAAGTCCTAAGCATGCATTCTAATGCAATCATCATTCACAAAGTCATTTCCTAGCTTCTATATGCTTCTAGCATCCTAGAATATCATGTATGCAATTTTCTATTTTACGTCCACTATTTTTCTACACTATTACATTTTACAATTATGTTCAAAATAAAATAAAAATACAAATAGTATACAAATATAGCCCATGGGGGTCAATGCTCAAACCCAGTCCAATTCCTCCAAGTATGCCCTTCAGCCCAAGTCCTCTAAGTTGCCCCTCGGCTCAAGTGGTTCACTCGACCCAAGCCCAACAAGCAAACACAAAAGATGGGTCAATTGGGTATTCAAAACTAATATGAAATTCAGATTAAATTTAGTACAAATTCCCATACATTATAAACATATGAACTAGCATGTATACCTACACAAACACATACACGTATACCTATAAACCTGTACATATACATAAACACATACCCGTACATAATCGACCCATATCCATATACAAACACCTGTACGCCAATTACATATAGATATACATATTGAGCATATGAACAAGCAAATGTTTGCACAGACAAGATTTTTATTCAATTCCTATATGTACCCATAACCCACATACAAGCAGCAACCTTTCATATATGGACAAACTAAATCAAGGGCTAAAATATTATATCTGTCTTTAGACTATCACATCTTTCTCGATTATGTCCTTAAACTATAAAATTTCTTCATTCTATCCTTAAATTATTGTTTTGTAAATCATTTCTATCCTAAGTCAACTCTCCGGTGTTAACTCCGGTGAAAATGCTTTCGTGGCATTCAAACTCCGGCAAAAATGTCACGTGGATTAGTTTTTAATCAATTTAATTTTACATGTCATATGGAACTTTAAAAAAAATAAAAAGAAAACCAACGAAAATTAAATTCTAAATGAAATAATCTCGATCTCGCAATCCTGTACATTCCGATCTCACACAGAAAATTGAAATTAAAATGAAATCAAACAAAAACAATCCCAATCTCAAAGAAAAGTCATGCTTCACTATCCCCACAAATCTCACTAAAATGAACGAAAGGAAAGCGGGTAGGCAACCCTTGTTTTTTTTTTCTAGAGAGAGGTCAAAGTAAGGCAGTGAAAGAGCTTTAAGTTTTATCTGTAAGCTCGTGGGTAATAGGTCCTGGAGACCCATTTCGTTTTTCGTCTCAATTCGATTCTGGCTTTGAAAGGAAGCGGCATGGCCGCATGGGTCTGCCACCAAAGCAGTTGAAAGGAAGCGTCATGGGTCTGCCACTCCGCTGAAGGCATTCATTTTGTTCGATTTTGTTCAAATCTGGGCATGTTCGAATCTGGTTTTTTTTTTCGTCTTCCATCCTGCCTTTCTTTGCTTGGAACTTTTGTGATTAGCCCAGTCATGAACTACCTGGTTGGAGTTTTGAAAGCGGGAGTGATTGTTGCGGTGTGAAAGAGAATCTGATTTCAATTTCGGGTATCCAATCTTGATGAAGGAGAATGTTCTTGGTGTTCTTCGCGAGAGCGATTTTTATTTTATTT
This sequence comes from Tripterygium wilfordii, assembly GCF_013401445.1. Taxonomy (NCBI): domain Eukaryota; kingdom Viridiplantae; phylum Streptophyta; class Magnoliopsida; order Celastrales; family Celastraceae; genus Tripterygium; species Tripterygium wilfordii. The sequence continues at coordinate 6,242,942 of NC_052245.1, forward strand.
TTCTTGTTTAATTAGGTATACACGTCTTAAACGAATTTTATTTATTTTCTTTTTTAATACACACATGAATGCCACGTCAGCATCTTCACCGGAGTCAACACTGGAAAACTAACTCAGGACATAAATGATGTGCAAAACAATAGTTTAAGGATAGAATAAAGAAATTTTATAGTTTAAGGACATAATCGAGAAAAATGTGATAGTTTAAGGATATATATAATATTTTAGCCCTAAATCAAGTATTCAAACAAATATTACCACAATGAACAAAAGGTTTAAACCGGACATCAACAACAAAGAACAAGCAAGTATCCTTCAAATCCTATACATATTATAGATCATACACATTGGAATAGGACCAGGAGAAATATATCCGAAAGCTTTGCAAAACCAAAATCATGAAATCGAACAGGAGGTATTGTAACAGGGTCCGGTATGACATGATGAACACTGGTATGGGTCAAAGAAATGAATCCGGCTTAAGCATGGAGGCAGGGAGCAACACATGGGTTTTGCAAATAGATATCCAAAAATTTCCAGAGATTGAAGCATACACAAAATGGAAATCAGAACTTAAAGATGAAAGTGTGTGAATCATCACCTTTTCGACCCTAAGCTAGAAGAGACCAAATCTTTTCTTCTCCTTGCTATCTCTCATGACTTCTAGCTGTAGATCCTCTCCTTCTCTTTTGGTTTCTTTTTGTCCTCTGTTATCCCGATTTCTCCTTCTCTCCAAACCCTCCAAAACCCTCGTCTTCTTTTTTTCCCCACCTGCTCTGCCCAGCACGCCTCTCCTCTCCTTCTCTTTTTTTTTCTTTTCTTTTATCCTTCCCTCCTTTTCTCCTCTCACCCGATTGCTCTTTTTCTCTTTTGTCTTTTGTTGTGTGGTTGCCCCTCTCCTTTCTCGCTCAAAACCTCTAAAACCCTATTGTGTGCCCTTTATATTGTGCAACCATCTCCTCATTAAACCCTAACTCTTTTAATTGTCCATTTTTGCCCCTACTTTTTCTCTCCTTTTAGCCAAGAGGACTACCTTTTTTGGTCTTTTTTATTTTCTAATTTTCCATTTATTTATTTTTCATTCCCTAGATATTTTCTAGGGCTTTGTTTTTGGTAATTGGATCAAAACTTAGGAATTGGGCCTTAAATTTTGAGTTTATGGGCCTACGGGCTTTTAAGCAAAGAAACGAGTTTGGATTTCATTTTTCTTCCTTTAATTTTTATTCTGGATTTCATATTTTTATTTTTTCTTTTATTAATATTTTTGGTCGGACGAAAATCGGTTACTACAGCTACCCCCCTTTGTATGTCTTTTATGAAATAAAAGACAGATAAAGGTGTAGTTAGCCGAGTTTCGACAGGAAAGATGAGGAAAGGTGCTCGGGATCACTGTAGCCATTCCCGGCTTGGTTGAAAAATGTGCTCGGGATCACTGTAGCCATTCCCGGCTTGGCTGAAAAAAAGTGCTCGGGATCACTGTAGCCATTCCCAGCTTGGCTAAAATCTGTGCTCGGAATCACTGTAGCCATTCCCATCTTGGTTGAAATCTATGCTCGGGATCACTATAGCCATTCTCGGCTTGGCTGATGGTGCTCAGGATCATTTGGAGCCATTCCCGGCTTGGCTATGGTGCTCGGGATCATTTGGAGCCATTCCTAGCTTGGCTAATAATTTGTGCTCGGGATCACTGTAGCCATTCCCGGCTTGGCTAAAATCTATGCTCGGGATCACTGTAGCCATTCCCGGCTTGGCTGAAATCTGCGCTTGGGATCAATGTACCCATTCCTGACTTGGCTGAAAAGGAGTTTTTTGTTTCTGAGAAAAGGTGCTCGGGATCACTGGAGCCATTCCCGGCTTGGCTTAACCGCAAGATGTTTCGAGCAAGTGATATGCTTTGATTTGAGGAAAATGACTATGTCCAAGCTGTACCTTTTGCATAAACCTGCCATAATACAAAAAGGACAAACAAGATGCAACAATGATGCATGTAATGACCTATTTTGTTCAAATATGAATGTCTCATTAATGAGTGAATGCATGTTCTCTCAAGGCTTTGTCATCCTCAAGCACTCGTACAGTTGCGAATTGCTAGACTAAATCTGCTTCCTTGTAGGGTTTGAATTTCTGACTCTGGATTTTCAATACATCTTATCTATTCTGATTAGTAAAGGCCTTCACTCATTCCAGAACCCCAACTATTGAACTATCTATTTTCCTTTCTTTGCTTATTTGCATGTGTGCCCACTTTTGAGTTCAAGGCCATCAGATCACCTGAATTTTCATTATTCATTTTGTTGTATACGCCTTCTGAATATAATCTTCTCTTTCCTATTAACGCGTACCTCGGCCACAAGTTTTTCATTCAAATCCTTTCCAGCTTAGGACGCCAAAATCCAATCAAATTCCTATCAAAAGTAGTGTCCTAATGCTCTCCTTATATTTTCTGTCAAAACATTATCAGTGATAAATTCAATAGTATAGCCATGCATGTCAATTATTGAATGCAAATGATAAACTTTTTGGAATATGGAATGAGAATTGAATTAGAATATGGAAAAGGTGGTCACAAGTGACAAAACCGAAGAAACGAATTTCCTCACCATTTTTATTGAAAAGGATGGGAGCCAATCGAAAAACTTTAAACGAAGATATGTGCAAGAATGTAGAGAAGTCAAAAGAAGAAAGGACAAACCATGCTTCTCCAAGATGAAATATGTGATAATTGTATAAAAGAAAAAAAATAAAAAACTAAATTTTTTTTGCAAAAACACCCTCTTCTTACATGATTCTCTCTCTCTCTCTCTCTCCCTTCTATTTCTCTCTCTTACACGAGTTCAACGATGAACTCCCATTTTCGGAGACTGTGATGGTCAAGCTTGGTACCAAAAGGAGCGTATGGACGAGATGAGCATAACCCAACTTGAATCAGGTTGAACGAAGCTCCGGTTTGGGAGAAATCTGGGATTGAAGTTCCGGCCACCGTGAACTTCCTTTGGTCAATCCGGTCGATTCCAGTGACGGTTTGGCTTGTTTCAGGTACCTATGAGTTCATCTCATCGAGCTCTTCAGTTTGATGTAAGGTTTGGTAGGTTTGGGTGGTCGGATCACCGACGGTGGTGTTGAATGGGTTTGGGTCGAGTCTGGCCGAGTTGACCCGATTTGACTCGGTTTGATCATTGACCATTGACTTCGACCGTTGACCATAGTTGACCGAGCATATTTTCACTGTGTTTTCGTATATCATGTTTTTCGGTGTAGACGGTGATCCCAGTTGAGATTCGGAGCGAGTTGACTTTCGGAGTCAGGGGTTAATCAGCGACGCGTGCTTGGTATTGGCATTTCGATTTTCAGGTAGGGGTTTCCTTGTTCTTGAGTGTGACTTTAGAGTTCTGGTTTCATGAACTCTTATGATGGTATGGTTTTGTCAGTTTTCGGGGGTGGAAATACGACATGTTTGCATGTTTGATTTATATTTACCTGTTGATTGTCACTGTTGGTGTAATACCCCAAACTTCTTTTTCTTTTAGAAATTAGGTAGGACCAACTTGTGTTGAGTATATATATATATATATATAAAATCATTAGGAATTAATACCAAGTGATTTGGGGGTGTACGAGTGGTTTTAAAACTGAAAATTTTGACTACAAAGGTAACTGTTCGGACAGCTTTTAAAAGCCGTTCGGATAGCCATAGAAGAAACTGAGACAGAGGTGGTTTTTAGGCAGAAGTGTTCGGACGGCCATCCAAGGTGTCCGAACAACTCCCTAAAATCAGCACGCGTGAATTGTTTTAAAAACACCCATTTCGCGATTTCTCTTCAAATACCCGACCAAAACAAACCCTAAACCCCATTTTCTCTCAAATTTCCTCCCTCCCATCAATCTAAGATCATCAACCAAGGTAAGATTGTCATCTTTCAAATTGTTTTAAGTTGGATTCATGACTTCTCTCTCTAGCTTACATATTCTTAAATTCCCCTCTTTGTTCTAATCTTTCAAGGTTTGAACCCAAACTCAAATCCATGTGTTCCTACATCATGTGAGGCCTAAAGGAAGCTTGAATCTCTTCCTTCTACTTGTTTCTAATTGTTGGGAAAAGGTGTTATTTGATTCAGGAGCTATGACATCATTCATTTCTACGTCCCTTGGACGTGCATTGAGTTTGAGTAGAAAGCATAGAGTTACGGATGCATTGAGTAGAAAGCGTAGAGTTGCTAGTTTGTTTATACATGAGTGGGGAATTGTAGAGACAATAAGTCAATTTGGTTTGGAGTTGCAAAGTGTAGAGGAAAATGTGTATTTGGGTAGTGTGACTTCTAGACCAATGTTGATTCAAAAGGTGATGGATGCACAAAATAGGGACCTGATTTTTGATACATTTGAGGAGGACACCGGATGGGTTCGGGGTGATGATGGAGGTGTGAGGTTTGCGGGGAGATTGATAGTACCCGATGATAAGGAGCTACAAGAGGAGATCTTGAAAGAAGCACACCATTCTCGATTTGCTATGCATCCCGGAGGCACGAAGATGTACCAAGACTTGAGAAGAAACTTTTGGTAGAGAGGCATGAAGGCCGATGTAGCTAGATTTGTGGCAAGATGCTTGACATGTCAACAAGTGAAGGCGGAACACCAAAGGTCGACGGGTTTGCTACAACCCCTACCGGTGGCACAATGGAAATGGGAGATGATCACTATGGACTTTGTGACAGCATTGCCGATGACACCTAAGCAAAATGATACTGTTTGGGTGATAGTCGATAGATTGACCAAATCAGCTCACTTCCTACCGGTGAACAAGACGAACACCTTAGAGTCATTGAGCACATTGTACGTGCAAGAGATAGTGCGACTCCACGGAGTGCCACTGTCCATTGTGTCGGATCGAGACCCGCGATTCATGGGTAGATTTTGGAGCAGTTTGCAAGAGGCCTTAGGGACACAGTTGGATTTCACTACGCCATATCACCCGTAGAATGATGGGCAGAGTGAGAGAACTATCCAAGTTTTAGAGGATATGTTACGTGCTTGTGTGGTAGATTTTGGTGGTAATTGGGAGAAATACCTACATTTGACAGAGTTTGTGTACAACAACTCGTACCAAAGTAGTATTGGGATGGCACCATTTGAAGCACTTTATGGGAGGCCTTGTAGATCACCATTATGTTGGGTGGAGGTTGGAGAGAAAGTAGTATTGGGACCTGAAATGGTGAAGGAGGCGAGAGACGGAATTGAAAAGATTAGAAAAAGGTTGATCACGACTCAAAGTAGGCAAAAGTCCTATGCGGATAAGAGGAGAAGGCCATTGGAATTTGCGATTGGGGACAAGGTATTTTTGAAGGTTAGTCCACGACGTGGCATTCAAAGGTACAGTAAGCAAGGGAAGTTGGCATCGTGATTTGTGGGTCCTTTTGAAATCCTTGAGCTGGTTGGACCGATAGCATATCGTTTGACTCTTCCACCAAAATTGGCTAAAGTTCATAATGTGTTCCATGTTTCTATGCTACAAAAATATGAGCCGGATCCATCACATGTTTTAGATTGGACTACATTAGAAGTGGAGGAAGATAGAAGCTACACTCTTCAACCGATGAGGATTTTGGATCGAAAGAACAAGGTTACACGATCAAGTACCATACCGTTGGTAAAGGTCTTGTGGATGCATCATGACACGAAAGAGGCGACTTGGGAGCTTGAGTCGAAGATGAAGGAGAAATATCCGCATTTATTCACAAGTATAGGTGACGAAATGTCTTTAAAGGGGAAAGGATGTAATACCCCGAACTTCTTTTTCTTTTAGAAATTAGGTAGGACCAACATGTGTTGAGTATATATATATATATAATCATTAGAAATTAATACCGAGTGATTTGGGGGTGTACGAGTGGTTTTAAAACTGAAAATTTTGATTACAGAGGTAACTGTCCGGACAGCTTTTAAAAGCCGTCCGGACAGCCATAGAAGAAACTGAGACAGAGGTGGTTTTTAGGCAGAAGTGTCCGGACAGCCATCCAGGGTGTCCGGACACCTCCCTAAAATCAGCACGCGTGAATTGTTTTAAAAACACCCATTTTGCGATTTCTCTTCAAAAACCCGACCAAAACAAACCCTAAACCTCATTTTGTCTCAAATTTCCTCCCTCCCATCAATCTAAGATCATCAACCACGGTAAGATTGCCCTCTTTCAAGTTGTTTCAAGTTGGATTCATGACTTCTCTCTCTAGCTTACATATTCTTAAATTCCCCTCTTTGTTCTAATCTTTCAAGGTTTGAACCAAAACTCAAATCCATGAGTTCCTACATCATGTGAGGCCTAAAAGGAAGCTTGAATCTCTTCCTTCTAGTTGTTTCTACAACCTTGGTAAGTTTTCTTAAACCTAAAATGTAGTATTTAGAGATTGGGTGATTTGGGATTCTAGGGTTTTATGGGTTTTACTTTTTTATCTCAAACAAAAATCAAATTCACGAGATAGCCATATAATGTTATGGGTTTATATTCAGTGGTCCACAATTTTCATCTTTTTTTCATGTTCAACTTGATTTTTGTATGGGACAAAAAAAATATCGTTACACTCGTAAACCTAATCAAAACACATCCATAATTTTCTAAAAATAAAATAAAATTTTTTAATGGCCTTAGAGCCATTATAGCGGGACCTGTTGTAAAAAATTTACAGCAGCTCCCAGCCACCCTACAATGTAAACATTAAGGACAAGGAGGTATGCCCAACTCTTCATTATGGATGATTTAAATGATGGTGGTATTTTCTAGGTGAAACCTAGTTTAGTCATATTGTTGCAAGTTTGACAATTACAATGTAAACATTAAGAACAAGGAGATATTTCCAACTCTTCATAATGGATGATTTAAATGATGATGGTATTTTCAAGGTGAAACCTAATTTGATCATATTGTAGCTGGTCCAAGAATTACAATGCAAACATTGGTTTAGGACAAGGAGATATGTCTTAACTCTTTGTTGGTATGTAGCTGACACAAAGTGAGAACAAACAAAGTGTTATAATACGATGTTCACAATAAGATTGTTGTTATTTGTTGACAGACTATTGTATTGAAAGCAGGGGTGTTCAAAATCAAACCGGAAGTGAAAACCAAACGGAAGAAAAACTAAAAATTTTATTTCGGTTTTTCAGTTTTTGATTTGGTGTTGGTTTTAGAATTATGATAATTTCTGTTTTCAGTTTCACTATAATTTTAAAAAACAAAATTTAATTTGAAATCAGAAACCAAAACAATTGATGTGTTAGTAAATTACATAACACAGACAAGGCTGCATGGGACAGGTTGTAGGAGGAGTTCCAAGGTAGTACTAGAGTGAGGCTGCAGAGATTGTTGACTCTAAAGAGAGAGTTTGAGATGTTGAAGATGAAGGAGAGTGATTCTGTTAAAGATTACTCAACTAAGTTGGTAGATTTGGTGAATCAAATGAAGCTTTATGGTGAGGATGTGAAGGACCATAAAGTTGTTGAGAAATTTCTCGTTAGCTTGCCTGAGAGGTTTGAAGCTAAGGTTTCAGCTATAAAAGAGTAATGTGATTTGAGTCAACTCACTATAACAGAACTTTGTAGTAAACTTCAAACTCATGAGTAGAGGACTTCTTTAAGAAATGAAGACGGAGAGAGCCTTCCAAGCAAGGCATAAAAGGAAGCATAATTTAGCTTCCAAGAATGCCAAGAAGAAGTTCAATGATAAGGGTTGGAAAGGAAAGGCAGCTAAAGGTGCCAGTTCAGGGGAGTCGTCGTTCGTGGGTCGTCACTCATTGTCCACGATGCCCCGCTGCTTCAGAACCAATTTAGGAGGAAATGGAAGAGTTTTGGGAGAAAAGGGCGCCTTAGGTATGACTTATGATTTTTAATTTGATAAAAAAAGACTTTTAATTTGGTTAAACTCAGCCGTTAGATATAAAGGATTGTCACCATTTAAAAGATTCCACATAATTTCACAATTTCAATTCCAACCCCAATCCCATCAAACTCACAAGTCAAAACACCACCAACCGTGGATCTTGGCCCAATTTTGCCATATTTGAGGCCCATAACCGTATCGTCCAAGACTCCGGGGTTGGAGAGGGATTAACCATACTCGTGCTCCCCAAAGCAAAGCAACTCCTGGTCTGAGCGAGGCTGAGAGGTCGAAAAATGTACTCAAACGCAGCATTCCAGTTGTTCTCTTCAAACGAAAACTCCAATTCAGGGTCTTCCGATTCTACAGAGCCTTGTCTCCCTCCTCCGCCTCCATGCATCGAAGTGCTTTCTTCAGAGGCATTTTTCCGTAACGCTGTTGTTTTTATCTGATAGATAATTTAGTTTATGAGTAATTGTTTAGTTTGTGTTAATTAGGTTTCTTCGTCTGTGAAATACACCGTGGAGCCTGTGAACTTAGGTGAACTCACGCTGCTCAAGGTGATCACTCTATTAAAGCCAAAGAGAGAAAATTTTCATTTTCATTTTCGTTCTTATTTTTTATTTTATTTTTGTTTAGTTTCAGAATCAAATTAAGTTGGAGAATTTTTTTTGAGCTTTATTGTTTCCTTAATCTTAATCGCATTTAAAAAATAATTGAATTGTAGGGCAGAGTTAGTACGAAAGAGGTTTTTGCGTTACCTAATTCTGATTTGGTACCTGGCGTATACGAAGGTCTGTACAAAGAATTCCTTCTCTATTACTTTGTACAATGATTTGCTATACTCTGTACTTAATTTTCATGCCAGTTTTTTTTTTTTTTTAATGTTTACTGTTAAACATATATGTGAATTAAAAATTTTGCTTTATGTTGTAGGGGGATTGAAGCTGTGGGAAGGTTCATTAGATCTGGTGAAAGTTCTGCATAAAGAGGTTCAGCTTGGAAACCTGTCATTTTCTGGAAAGCGAGTATTAGAGGTGAGCATTTTGTTGCTGCAATGAAGTTTCCTGTTGCCATGGTTCAGTTTTCATTGTTTGTTTCTGTGAAAAAGGAACCGAGAGAGAGAGATACAAAAACCCTTGTTTGAGTGAATATGCGTAAGTAATTCTTCACCTCATGCTTCAGTTATATGTAGATACTAAACAAGTAGAGCTAGGTAATGCTAGCTATACAATGTGAGACTAAAATGAAAACAAATAAAGCTATACAAAACTGTACAAAGGAAGCTATACACTCATATATTAACACTCCCTTCAAGTTGGAGCATATATGTCATATGCACCAAACTGGTTACAAATGTATTTAATTCTAAGACCTTTGACGAAACTAGTAGCAATACATCCTGACAAGATCCTCCCTCTGATGAAAGGACAATCAACTTCTACGTATTTGGTCCTTCCGTGAAAAATTGGATTGGATGCAAAATGTAAAGCTACCTGATTATCACAAATTAGTCTAATCTGTCCTTCCTCTTCAAATTTCAACTCCTGGAGTAATTGTTTCAGCCATATAAGTTCACATGTTGCTAGAGTCATGACTCGGTACTCAGCTTCTGCACTTGATATAATGATATGGCAACTACATCTTGTTTCTTAACATTCGGATCCATAGGCATGTTAGCAAGCTTACAATCTAACATGCCAGTCTCTTCCAAGATTTCTAAAGCATACGTCCTATGTGCAATGACAACACCTACATTAGATTGAGCTACCTCAATTCCTAGAAAATATTTATTTTTGTCCAAGTCTTTAGTCTGCAAGTGATGGAAAATATGTTGTTTTAGTCTCTGGATGCCATCCTGATCACTGCCTGTGATGACAATGTCGTCCGCATAGACAACTGGATATATGCGCTGACATGTAGAGTTGTGCTGATTGTAAACATAATGATCTGCTTCAGTACGAAGCATTCCAAATTCTTGAATAACCGAGTTAAAGCGTCCAAAACCATGCTCGATGAGATTGTTTTAAACTGTATAGAGAACGGCACAATTGACACACTCAACCAGACTACCTCTGAGCAACAAACCTAGGTGGTTGCTCCATACACATCCTCTGCAAGTTCATCAACCATTGCCTGCTGCCACCCAAGATGGAAAAGGGATTCACTGGTGCTTTTAGGAACAAAAATATAAGATAAAGAGGAAACATGAGCATAATAGGGTGAAGATAATCGATGGTAACTCAAAAAATTATAAATAGGATGCCAATTCCAATAAGATCAATTACTTTTTCGAAGAGCAATAGGAAAGCTATCAACAAGAGAGAGGGCTGTGGTAGGTGTAGCCGGTGGGACAGGGAGTGAGTCACCAAGAACTCTGCTGAACCTGCAGGAGTTTCAAGGGGACGATGATAAACTTGAAGAGGAAGAGAGGCAACATCCGCAGGCCAGGAAATTTAGGGAAGGGCTAAGACTTCAGAAATAGAGAGAGGCTCAACAGTAGAGACAAAGAATGGAGAATGCTCAAAGAAAGTTACATTTGCTGAGAGAAAATACTGATGAGTATCAGGGGAATAACAACGATATTCCTTTTGATGTATGAAATATTCCAAGAAGATGCATTTCACAGCCTTTGCTGTGAGCTTATCCTGCTCAGATGTGTAATTGTGAACAAAACAAGTACATCCAAAAACACGAGGAGAGAAGTACATCCAAAAACACGTGGAGGGAGAAAATGCAGAGGTTGTTTAGGAAAGAGAAGGTAATGAGGAATTTGATCATGTAACTCGGAGGAAGTCATACGATTATCAAGTAGCAAACAGTAAGAAGAATATCCCCCCAAAAAGGGATAGTAACATGACTATGAAGGAGTAAAGTGCGAGCCATCTCAATGATGTGACGATTTTGTGTTCAGCCACTCCATTTTGTTGAGGAGTGTGGGCACAAGATGATTGATGAAGAATTCCTTGTTGAGACATAAAAGAAGTAAAGGTTGTAGAAAAATATTCCTGTGCGTTGGCACTACATAAAACACGGATAGCAACATTAAATTGTGTTTGAATTCAGCACAAAATTTCGGAAAAATAGAGAATAACTCAGATCGATTTTTCCTTAGAAATAACCAAGTATATCGAGAATAATTATTAATAAAGATGACAAGATACTGAAAATCCTAAGTGGAACTAGTACGATTCGGACCCCAAACATTAGTGTAGAGTGTGGACAAGTTTAAAGGGGATGCAGCCCGGTTATTGAGACACTTTGGAAATGAAGCACAAGTATGTTTTCCAAGATGACAAGAAACACACTCAAAATATGACAAATTAGAAAAACGAGGGATCATCTTTTGAAACTTGGAGAGACTGGGATGGCTCAAATGAATGTGAATAAGAGCAGGAGAATCAATGGAGATACAAGCAGCAGGAGGTATATGTGATGTGAGATGATAAAGGCCTTAATGGTTGAAGAAAGTGTAGTTTCAGAAAAGACGGAGTAATTTACTGTGCATGGATTTATGGGGGTTTTCAATTTTCTGAACTTCTGCATATAATTGTTATTCTAATAGTCTATGTCGTTACCAGATGTGTAATAAAACATGGTGATGATTAGGTATTCTTTTATATTTTGTATTTCAAAAAATATGAAATGATGCTTGTCCACTTCAACGTTTACTTGCATTTGCTCATTTTTACCTAGATAAATGATTACAGGGGTCCAAAAGAAAAGGGGAAAAACAGGAAAAAAAATGAAAGGGAACGGATAAAAGTTAAATTGAGAACAACCGTAACTAGCAAAATAACCATATAGATTGAATAAATTTCTGAAAATTTACTGAAGCCTATATTGGAATATTGAGTCTACCTCCACTCAGTATTATTTTTGCGCAGACTTTGTCCCCATGATAATGGTAGTTCACAGGTGAAGTTTTACTTAGAAACAAGATTGCTCTATTGAGGGTTCCAGCTGTCTGTAAATTTCTGGTTTTGATGCTTGTTTGAATGGTGTGGATGTGTCATAGACATTTCTGCATTGGAAGGCCATTTCTATTTAATCACTTTGTTTCACTTTCGGTTTTCAGCTTGGATGCGGTCATGGACTTCCTGGGATCTTTGCATGCCTTGCGGTAAATCAACACGCTTTTGACTTTGGCATTGTACTCTTGCTCATTTTTTTCTGCCTCAAGTCCTCATTCTTCATTCAACTTTTCATCCTTCGTTAAGCTTCATGTTTTATTGCAATAGGGTGCAGCTGCTATACATTTCCAGGATTTTAATGCTGAAGTACTGCGGTGTCTCACCATTCCCAATCTTAATGCCAATCTTTCGGAAGAATTTCTGCCTTTTGTTACGGATAAGACAAATTATGATAGTGGGTCAGAAGTACATTTTTTCGCTGGAGACTGGAGTCAAATGCATCAATTTCTTCCTCATCGTCATGATGAAGGTAGTTTGAACTGCAGTTCGGAGCAAAGTCCAATAGCTGGTTATGATATTATTCTGATGGCTGAGACAATTTACTCAATTTCAGCACAGCAAAGTCTTTATGGACTTATAAAGAAGGTGATCATTTATTCAAATAAAGTCTCTTTCCATCTTTTATTGAAAACTTACGGCTCTAAAACTTTTTATTTGCAGTGCTTGAGTCATCCTCATGGAGTTTTGTACATGGCAGCAAAGAAACACTATTTTGGAGTGGGTGGGGGAACACGACAGTTCTTGTCAATGGTGGAGAAAGATGGTAAGCTAATGCTTCAAGGATTCATTGCAATATTGCAATAATGATGAGGAAGCATATCATGTTGGTTACACCCTCCCTCTTTTGTTTTGTACAGAGGCATAAAATTTGTAGATACCAACTTGCAAAAGGATGCAAATTATTTTTCTCCCTCATAGTTAATTTGCTTAATAGATAATTGTTTTGGTGGTGATTCCATGCTTGGGATCCGAACCCTGCCCATTAGTTCGATTGGTTAGGACCTTCCACTCAACCCATGGGCAGTCTTCTATTTATTATTTTTCGTACTTTCTTCATTTTGGGAAAATGCCAGAGAAGAATGCAGGTTACTTGAGACTTGTGTTCACATGAAGGAGAGATGTTTGGCATCTCCCCTTGCAGGGAAGAGCAGCCGTTGTGCTGGTGTCACTCTTATCCAGTGGAAGACTTGGGGCTACCCACCTTGGTGGATCTTTTGTTCATGGTTATGTACAATTTTTAAATATGGGCCTTCGTTTCTGATGTGCTCAATGCAAAATTATGTTGCTTGCTGGAGATGTTATTTATATGTGTGTTTGCATCTGCTGTATATCATTCTTATTTCCTAATGATCCATGCATCAATCATTTTTATCGGATGTCCCTGTAGCTACCCATGAATATCTGCTTTGCTGTAAAAGATTATATGCTAAATGCACAAAACATAGTATATTAATTGTCTCCTGGCAACCCGTCCCTTGTTTCTCCAGGTTTTATGGCGGCAAGCTTGGTTACAGAGGTTACTGATGGTTCTTCTAATGTTCGAGAGGTATGGAAGCTGTCACCGAAGTAGATTTGATCGTTACTTTGTCTTGGATCTCAATATCCAGATGTGGCTGCAAAGTTGGCAGCTGTAAGATAAGAAGCTTAATTTGGGTTTAGGTAATATGCCAACATATATTGTAGGGCAGTGTATACCTTTTGTAGTGTTCTTTTTTCGGACATGAATCCATTTTGACCTATTTACCACAACAGATAGATGTTTATTTCTTACTCCAATTTTTTTTTTGCTTGCTATAAATTCAATCCGACTCTTAAACATGTCGAACATCAAGGTTTGTGACACGATTTTCTCTTGGTTCGTGCAGGTTCATAATTATTTTATTTTATATTCAATCCGACCTATGGCAACCTCTCACTCATGACTCACCCACAACAACTGCAACAATTCTTGTTCAGGGTCATTCTGTCAGCGTTCATGCCATATCGCCCATACCACTAAAACTCCCAGCCAACAATTCTTGGTTATGTCAATAGAACTAATTCTGGCACCATCAAGCCTACTGAATCTACATTGGATGACTCCATCGCAAAACATTCATACCTGACAAAGTCGAGACCAGTTTATCCACCCTATAATTGTTGCATCAATCCACCCTATAATTGTTGCATCAATCGCTGGAGGTACTCCTATTGGAAAGTGAGTATCCAAATCCAGGAGGGCACAGGTTCAAGTAAGATATAAATATCTTACGTGAAGCTTAAATACGTTAAACTTGAAAATATTAACCAATTTATGACTTTTTAGATTCAAGAAAACCAAAATCCCTAATAAAGAATGATGAACAAGTCCTTTTTTATTGCAGGTAATTGATTACTTTTGCTATGGAACGCTAATTGTTATAGATTATGACAAATCACTAAAACAATTCTGACAATACAAACCTCAATTGCCAAGGTTCGGTAATACATTTGTAATCATTTTGCTTTGATTCTGGACAAGGATTAATGGAGCTGTTCTTCTATTCACATCCACAGCGTCAGATCACCATATTTTGACAACAAGGGTTATTTACTCTCTTTTTTTCTACAGTTTCCCATGTGCTATGTTTGTCAATTTTCCTTATTATGGGCTAGTATTTTTTTTTTTTTCCCGCTTGAATCCTGAATCAATTGAGCATAACTGTGAGGGTAAGCTCCTGGGAGTGGCTTCAATTGTGCATAACTCTGAGGGTAAGCTTCTGGAAGTGGCATGACTTCACATTTATATGCCATGTGCTGCCGCATGGGAAAAATCCACAAATTATATGCCAATGCCTCTAGGTCATGATGAGTATTACAATTGAAGTCCACCACTGTCTAGATGTCAAAAGGGAACCAAAACCAAAACCATGGCAGAATTTATGCAAGATGTGAGATGTCTTGCTGATGAGCTTATGCTCATAGACCATCTAATGATGATTTAACACTATTTATCATGGATAGTCTAGGAGAGGACTATACCTGCATAGTGGGTTCCATCATAACTTGTGAAAATTCGTTCAGTTTTGAGGAATTAAAAGATGTTCTTGTAGCCCAAGAAGGGTTCATCCGGCGACTTGCTTAAGCTCAAACACACACAATTGCAACTGTCAACTACCACCAACGCCAATCTGGCTCAACACAACAGCATTCACAAGCTAGGGGACAAAATGTCACTTGATCAAATTGGAATAGATCCATAACTCAGCAAAACTAGATGCCTCATGTCCTGGAAAGGCAGTCGCCCTCCATCTTCATAGTTAAGAGGCCATGGCCGTGGACAATCTAGGCCCGTATGTCAACTCTACGACAAGCCTTACCATATGGCCAACAAGTGCAGAATGTTCAAAATCTTCACCAATTATCCAAAACCCATTTGCAAACTATACCTCTTCCTCTGCACCACCCAACTCTATGGCACAACCAACTCAGTCATGCCTCCTGGACTCCGGTGCAAGCCATAACATGAGCCATGATCTCTCCAACCTATTTATTCACTTTGAATATGATGGCATCGACGAAGTAGGAGATGACACAGGTTTGAACATCACATACATTGGCACTACTACTATTCACACACGGACACGACCAATCACGGTTACTAACACTCTGTGTTCCCTTACTTCATAAAATTGTATTATCCGTACATGAGATTACTAAGCATAACAATGTGTCGCAGAGTTAATGGCATCTACCAATTTGACCACAACAATAGTACCCGTTTTGCTGCTTCCTTGGCTCTTATTGGCACTAAAACAACAATGGATATGTGGCAAGATAGGCTGGGTCATCTATCCCAAAAATTACTCTCATCTATTCTACATAATCTCAAACTTCCATGTACTTGCACCACAACTCCGTTACTATGCACTTCATGTTAGTTAAATAAAAGACGTAAGGCAACCATTTGGACAGTCATCTGTTACAAAGCTTGAATCAATACATCGCCATGAAAGACTCTCCAAATCTTGCCTACAAAATACACAACAACCGAAACAGTGACTTGATCGAGTCTTTCCGTAGCTTCAACATGGCACCGTTTCAATGAGAGAGAGAGAGAGTTTTAGCAACAAAGCGAGCCGGTGACTTGATTGAGCCTTTCAATAGTTTCAACATGACATCGTTTCATTGAGAGAGTCTTAGCGACAAAGAGCGGTTCTGGAGAAAAAAAGGCTGCTTGTATTCCCCTCGCTTTCGCTCCAGAGAAAGAAAAAGAAAGCAAGAGGGCAGAAATGTAATTGACCATTCTGTGAGTATTTAAATGTCCAACAATTTTTTGTTTGGATCTAAATGTCCAAAAATCCGTCTCTTAACTAATTCTTTATATTACCTTCTCAAACACCATTTTTTGTCAATTTACAACTTCTCTAGTTAACAATCACTGCATCAGTATCTCTGTTATAATCTCTACTTCATTAAAATATTAATTTTTTCTTTCTTTATTGATTTTATATTATCTAAGAGAGGAGTGGGATGTAGGAGTGAGGAGTGAGGAGCGAGAAGATATAAAAATAATATTATTTTAATAGTTCAGAATGCAATAGTGACTATCTAACTCTAATACATTCCGATGCAACTAGTTTTTTGCCCAAATCTGAATTTTCTGTTATCTAAAATACCTACTTGCATCAGTTTAGAGAAATTGATGCAATTGCTCTTAGGTACTGCCCTAGAATTCTCCCTTTTTGAATTAAATTGAATTCAGATGGATCTATAGCCAGCTATAAAGCCCACCTAGTGGCAGTGGCCCAGGGCTATGCTCAAAGGCCTAGCCTTAACTATACTAACATATTCAATCTTGTTATTAATCCTCCTACCATTCGTACAATTTTGTCTTGTGCAATTTATCTATACTGGACTCTTCACAACTTGGATGTCAATAATGTATTTATCCATCCCAATATGTTCGAGACTATCTACATGAAACACCCTAAGGGTTTTGAAAATATAATATATCCAAAAATCCATCTATGGGCTTAAACAAGCCCCATGCGCATGGTACACCTCCTTGTTCATCTTTAAGCAACATCATCAGGTTATATCTATACTTCTATATCTATCTATCTATCTATACTTATATATAAAGCAGAGGCTCTAACAAGGGTTCATATTATTGTGATATCTGGATTGCTAAGACTCTTTGTTTATGCTCACGTGGACTCTTTCACTGCTTTGCATCTCTGAATCAAGGCACCTGCCGTTTCTCTTAAAAGCCAAGCCAAAAAAAAAACACTAAATACAAAAAAAAAAAATGAAACGTCTTCTTACCTGTCGGTTCACTGATTCTCTCTGTAAGTTATTTTTGTCAAACATGGCATCCGAAAATTATACCAACAAGAACGCCGTCTTCAGAAAGCTTAAAGTGACATCCGAAATCGATTGCTCTTCCGTGCATCGCAGTCTTGGCGTGCACATAAGCTTTGTTAGGTAATTTGATTTGGCTTCTTCTTTTTGTGTTTAGTCGTCTTATTTGAGTTTCGCATTTTGTTCCCAATGCCATGGTAGGATGGCTGTCCAAATTTGTATTTTCTCTATTCGATCAGAGAAATTGCAATTTGTCATGAAATTTGTTTTTGAAAGCTCCATTGGAGGGCTGGGTGATACCTTCACCGCTCCCATTAGAACTTCACAGTTCAAAAGCCCGCTGATTTTGCAAGGTGTGAGGGAATCATATGGGTGGTTGTTTTCTTTAAGTGTTTTTGGACTTTGGATTACATATATGTATTTTTCACAATTTTCAGCTTCCACTGGATAATATTAATATTGTATCAATGGTGGGTTTTGTTTTACTGGTATGAATGTTGAAGAGCATGTTAATTTTATTGGATGGATTTTGATTGAGATTTTGTGTGTGTTCAAGCAGGGATTTACTCTATTAGCAATATCAGTTTCTATGATCCCTTTGCATTATCGTAAATCAGTGTTCTTTTCAGCACTTTACTTAATACCTGTCGGCGAAGGTGGCATGTGTGCAGACTGCATACTTTTGCAACCGATCAGCTTGATGAATACAAACCAGAAGAAAAGGAGTCCAAGAGCTCATTCTTGAAGTGGCGGTATTTTGGTCTTGCTTTTAGTGCAGCTTTTGCAATTTCCTTGCTTATTTAATCCAGGTAGGCAACATTTTGGACATTTTTCGTCCATTACAAATTCTTAAACTCAAGATGCAATGAGACGTTGCTACATTTTTAGTCTTATAAGTAATAGTCTTTTGCATATATAGGAAATTATTGGATGGGGCCCAGGATATGGTGTGCTTACTGCAGCGTTGGCGATGGAATTGATAGTACTATCTATCTATACAATATTACTATTGGTTAGTTCAGAACATTTTTTATTATGTTTTGAGGACGGTCATTGTTGCCCCTGCTACTTCATTTTTGCTATACAAAATTATAATTGTCAATAACATTCTTTTTTTATAATAGGCAAACTGATGCAAACTACTTCTTTTTTTTACATGAAAAAAAAAGAATTCAAAGATCATTCTTTCATTGGATACTCTCTCACAACTATCTACATTTTCCTTGCAGTTTATTTGGATATATAGACCTACATATGCTCATGTCATGTATGCGACAAACATATATTTTTGGATGCACTATCATGTCAATTGTTCAGTTATATTTGGGTTCAAGAAGGGTACAAAGTTGGGCTATCGAAAGTTTTTTCCAATCAGTATAGGTGTTTGTTGCCATTTTTGGGGGTTATTTATTTTTGTACATCTCATGAATTTTTAACTATGATTTCTTTGTTTCCTTATATCTGTTTGTCATCAATTTGAATACGTTTAACTTCTTTATACTTTATTCGGTTCTTTATAGGTTATGAATTATTTTTTTTTGTTATTGAATTGTATTGTTGTTTTTCATGTGTGATTACATTTTGATCCTGCTTTGTTATGATGCCTTTGCTGTTGTTTAACATGGCTATTGTTGGGATGCCTTTTAATCCTCATTAATCTGGCTACTTTGCTTAGATTGATTTACTCTTGATCCTTAATGTTTCTACAGTTTGATCTTTTATGGGGGAAGCTCTCTTTTTAATAGGAACTCTTTGCAAAGTATGTTTTCAGCAACCTACAGTGTACATAATTCAGGGGTCACAGAAGAAGTTTAATCGCTATGCAAGTGTAGGTAAAATGCTTGTGACGGAGGTGCCTGCATCTTCGACAATTTGAAGAGGTTTTTTGTGATTTGTTTAAGGCAATTTCTCTTTATTCAAGCAAGGCGACATATATAAGTAATAGAAGTGCTGCTTTTAACTGGGTCTTTTGACTTCAAGTTAATAAGCTTTTTTGTGAACCATATGCTACCCTTGGGGCATATTAGAGCATCAAACCTTATTAACCAGTATTCGTAAAAGACGCACGTAGCGCGGGTGTGCACCTAATACACCACTATACTCTTCGTATCTCATCAAACGGGATTTTCCTGGGATATCAACGATAGTTGTTTGTTTTTAGGGATGAGATGGGAATAATTGGGCGCATGCCTTCGCCATGTGTCTATGCTTCAAGCATAGGCTGTTTTTCTTTTTCTACAGGTAAAAAAAACACCTATTTTATTTCAATTTCATGCAATTGTGTTTTTCTTTCCTCTTTTTCTTAACTTCCTGCTAATGACTTTTTTTTTTAGGTTTTGTGGTCAAAGTTCTTGGATCAGACAATCATTTGCGCTATTTGTTAACTTCTCACTTATTTTTCTTGAGCACCCAGGTAACTCTGATTTTGAGGGCCAATTTTTATAGTGAACTTGATAACTAAGTGACCTTTATTTGTAAAATGGAACTGTGTTTTTGAGCTTCTGAATTTTTTTGAGCTTTTGTTTGCATTTGTAATTTGCATTTTTATCATGTAAAGAGCTTTTGTCCCCTTCAATTCCATTAGTGATCTTTTGCCTCCCCATTTCTTTTTCTATGCCTTTTCCCTCTGTTTCATTTTGGTGAAGATTGATCTTTTTTATGTGGTCGATGGTCGCACTAAAGAATATATCTCAAGAGGAACTTATTGAATAGGAATATTTTTCTTTCTGAAAATGTATTACCAAATGTCTTATAAAGGTTTTTTGCTCTTCTTCTGTCACTCAAACTAACAGTGCCATAGTTCTGTACGATTCAGCCCCCTGATTTTTTCCGTCCTGCTTCGCTTTAAGAAAAGCATAAGGTAAACCAATATTATTGTCTCCTATTTCTTAGTTCTTATACTTGAACATGGACAAAAATAGTAAAATGAGGCTCAATTTGTAGTTGACTTTGTTTTCTTTCTGTTTTTGACGCTCGTTTTGAAGGCGTCTTTGATGTTGTGGAACTTTGTTGCTATTCTGTCATTAGCCTCTCAAATGTTGATCACATCCTCAATTAGAGGTATGAAAAGCTTATTGTGAACAAGTGGGTGTTATGGGATATTAAGAATTGAAACATGTAGAAACGAAACCAAAATGAGGAAACAACATTACCATATTACCGATCAATTGAATGATACATTACCAATGAAGAACAGAAAAGAAGATTGAATGAAAAAGCCAAGCCCAGAGTAGTCTCTGTCTCCTTAAGACTAAATCGCCTCCCCACCGTCGGTTTGCTTCGAGGAATACAGACGACAGTCTCCCAGGATAGAATGGCCACAGCTCTGCACGGAATGGAAGCTTCAAACCGGGCAACTCTCGGAAACAACAAAGGCAGCTCTCAACTCTCTCTAAGAACAAATGCAAATGCTTTTAAGGTGTGTTTTGTGAATGGTATGAAGGCCTCTATTTATAGTGCTTGGGAGGTATCACTGATTGGACGAAAATGGATTGGAAGCTCATCTACACAGATAATTCCAATATTTCTTGAGAATAATCAAAACACAGATAAAATTTAATCTGTTTGTTCTACACAGATAAATGTGTAATCTGTTATTTGTTTATCTGTTTTGAGCCCCACGGGCTGGGCTGGGCCGAGACAAAGTTTCTGGATTGGGCTGGAAGTCTGCTGGCCTGTGGGCCAATCAAGGAAAGATCTGGAATAGCCTGAGAGCCCATTGGTCTGTAGTCCAAAAAGAAAGGAAAGGAAAGACCTGGACTAATCTGGCCCATCACACACACACACGCGCGAACCGAACCGGCCGGACGGCGGCGGCGGCGCGCGCGTGTGGTCATTTTTGCATAAGGTACATTCTTTCCCTCCCACAAAAGCTTGGGTGCCCTTGGACCCAAGCCATTAGTTCAACCCTCACTCCTATAAACAAGAGTTGGTTCACTAAATCCTCCAATGTGGGACCTTTATTCTTCCTCAAACTTAGTCATGCCCAAATGGCTTACTTTGAAATAACATTTCATTCACTATATTCATGGCTTTGAACAAGTGAACACACATGATTATTCTACACATGAAACTCAATAAATTCATGTTTAGTTCCAACATATCCAATGATTGGATCTCATTTCAATTCATGGTCAAAGACATGAATTTCCAACAATCCCCCCCATGAATGAAATGCAGAGATGCTATGCAGACTCGACTTAGAGAGATAGAGAGAGCTTTGGAAAATAGCTGCGTCAGGATAGGTAGCTTTTGACTTTGAACCTTCCCTAGTAAAATATCATCGGGTTTATTCGCTAACCAGTGAACGCGATGTCTTGAACTGTTCAGCTTTTGTATAAACCAAGACAACAATATTTACACAGTTTCTTTTCCACCATCATTGGTCCCTTTTACATTCTGTCCATTTTGGCCCTGGACATGCCTGGTAATTCATGAGTGCTCTAGAGAGATTAATCCTATCACTCTCATAGAAGCGGCCCCTTCACACTCATATAGGTGATTTCTTGTTAGAAGTATCCTGCCATACTTCAGTTGAATTTTCAACGTACAAGAATCATTAAAATCATAGATTATCCTGAACCCATGACAGGTATCACCATCTCATCATAGGAAAGAGTTAGGAATAAATTCCCTAGTGATTACTTTAAGTTCCCCGACAATTCGGTTGTCCCATTGAACCTAGATCTTGGGATCTCCAATCAGCTAGGTTGGGTTGCCAGTGTGGCAGAGCTTTAGGTTATGGACTTTAAACCCATTCCCCTCGATGAATTATATACTTGATCTCTAGTCAAGCCTTTTGTCAAAGGATCAGCAATGTTGTCCTTTGATTTAACGTAATCAATGGATATAATTCCATTTGACAAAAGCTCTCTTACGGTCTTATGTCTACGACGAATGTGTCGAGACTTACCGTTGTATATTTGATTTTGTGCCCTTCCTATTGCAGACTGACTGTCGCAGTGTATGCAAATAGCCGACACAGGTTTTGGCCACAAAGGAATATCCTCCAAAAAATTACGAAGCCATTCGGCTTCTTCTCCAGCTCGATCTAGTGCTATAAACTCAGATTCCATAGTAGATCTAGCTATACACGTTTGTTTCGAGGATTTCCATGATATAGCTGCACCACCAAGTGTGAAGACGTATCCACTAGTGGATTTAGCATCTTCCGAATCTGAGATCCAATTCGCATCACTGTAACCTTCAATTACAGGTGGATATCTTGTGTAATGTAGTCCATAATTAGTTGTGTACCTCAGATACTTAAGGACTCTAGCTATTGCTTTCCAGTGATCCTCTCCAGGATTACTAGTGTACCGACTTAGCTTACTAACTGAGTAAGCAATGTCCGGACGTGTACAATTCATTAGGTACATTAGGCTACCAATGATCCATGAGTACTCCAATTGAGATACACTAGGACCTTCATTCTTTTTGAGATGAAGATTCACGTCTACAGGTGTTCTCGCTGTGGTACTGTTATCTTTGTCAAATCTATTGAGCACCTTTTCAATGTAGTGTGACTGAGATAACGCGTAACCATCCATTGTTTTGGTAATCTTGATTCCAAGGATGACATCTGCAAGACCTAAGTCTTTCATGTCGAATTTGCTTGCTAATAATTTCTTAGTAGCTTTAACAATATTATTATCACTACCAATGATAATCATATCGTCCACATATAAGCAAATAATGACATAGTCTGATGATGTGTTCTTCATATACACACATTTATCACATTCATTAATGTGAAAGCCATTTGACATCATCACTTGGTCAAATTTTTCATGCCATTGTTTTGGAGCTTGTTTTAGTCCATATAGAGACTTCACAAGTTTGCATACCTTCTTCTCTTTTCCTGGAACCACAAACCCTTCGGGTTGCTCCATGTAGATTTCTTCATCTAAATCACCATCCAAGAATGCCGTCTTCACATCCATTTGATGGATTTCTAGATTGCGTAATGCCGCAAAGGCAATTAGAAGCCTTATAGACGTTATTCTTGAAACAGGGGAATAGGTATCAAAATAATCTACTCCCTCTATTTGTTTGTAGCCTTTAACTACAAGTCGAGCCTTGTATTTATCAATTGATCCATCAGCCTTCATCTTTCTTTTAAAGACCCACTTCAAACCCAATGGTTTACTTCCAGAAGGTAAATCCACTAGTTCCCAGGTGTGGTTTTGAATGATGGACTCAATTTCATTGTCTATTGCCTCCTTCCATGATGGAGCTTCAGGGGTAGACATTGCTTCCTTGAAGCTTTGAGGTTCCTTTTCTATCAAGAATGATAGAAAGTCAGGACCAAAAGAAGTAGAAGTCCTTGTTCTTTTACTTCGTCTTGGTTCTTCTTCAACATTTTGATGTGAAGTTCCTTCTTCCTCATTTTGAGTCACAGCTTTATGAGTTCGTTTAAGAGTGCTCATTTCATGTGTACTTTTGTGAGGAAACACATTCTCAAAGAATGAAGCATTTCTAGATTCAATAATTGTATTCTCACGTACTTTAAAATTTTCTGATTTATGAACTAGAAATCGATATGCACTACTGTTGTGAGCATATCCAATAAACACGCAGTCAACCGTTTTAGGTCCTATTTTGATCTTTTTCGGATCAGGGATTGCAACCTTTGCCAGACAGCCCCACACTTTTAAGAATTTGTAGGAAGGTGCTCGACCTTTCCACAATTCATATGGAGTTTTATCCATCTTCTTGTGAGGTATCTTATTCAGAACGTAATTTGCGGAAAGCAAGGCTTCCCCCCACAAATTCTGGGGTAAACTAGAACTTATTAGCATTGCATTCATCATTTCCTTTAACGTTCTATTTTTTCCGTTCAGCTATCCCATTTTGTTGGGGTGTGTACGGCGCTGTAGTTTGATGAATGATTCCATTTTCGGCACACAGTGATTGAAATGGTGACTCATATTCACCACCTCTATCACTTCTTAACGTTTTGATTTTCTTGTTGAGTTGGTTTTCAACCTCAACTTTGTATTGCTTGAATGCTTCTATAGCTTCATCTTTGCTTCTTAGCAAAAATACATAGCAATACCTCGTGCAGTCGTTGATGAATGTAATGAAATATTTTTTTCCACCTCTTGTTTGCACAAATTTTAAATCACATATATCTGTGTGAATTAAATCCAAAGGTTCACTATTTCTTTCAATTGAGTGAAATGGTGCCTTTGCCAATTTAGCTTCTACACATGTTTCACACTTTTGATTCATGTCTAAGCTAAATTTAGGTATTAGGTTCATGTTAATTAATCGACGTAAAGTCCCAAAATTAACATGTCCTAATCTACCATGCCATACATTACACGACTCAAGCAAGTAAGTAGAAGATGCAATATTATTAGCACGATTCACAGTCATTACATTCATTTTGAACAGACCGTCAACCAGATAACCCCTCCCCACATACATCCCATTCTTAATAAGAGTAAATTTTTTAGATTCAAAAACAAGTTTGAATCCTTTCTTGCTGAGCAGTGACCCTGACACTAAATTCTTGCGAATTTCAGGCACATGCAGCACGCCAAGGAGAGTCAGCTCCTTTCCGGAGGTCATCTTCAGAACCACATCACCAACACCATCAACTCTGGCGGTAGCAGCATTTCCCATGCAGATATCCTGATTCACTATGGGACGGTATGAGGAGAACATCTCCCTACTAGAACACACATGGCGAGTAGCTCCAGTATCCACCTACCATTCTCTGGGATTTCCAGTTAGATTGCACTCAGAGATCATTGCACAGAGGTTCATCTCTTCTAGATCCTGTTCAACTCCAGTAAGGTGTGCCTGTGCCTTCTTTTTCTGATCAGGTTTCTGGCCTTTCCTTGAGCGACAATCCTTGGCTCGATGCCCCTCCTTGTCACACACAAAGCACTTGCCCTTGAACCTTTTAGAGTCATTCTTGTTGACTCCACCAAACTTCCTCTTAGAGGGCTTGTTTGTCTCCACCACTTGGCCTTTGCCTCATGATGCTTGTACCCCTTCTTCTCATTGTTACGATTGTCTTCCTCAATCCTTAACTTCAGAGTCAAGTCATCAAAGCTCATCTCTTTTGTCTTGTGCTTGAGATAACTTTTGAACTCTTTCCAGCTAGGTGGGAGCTTCTCAATAACCGCAGCCACTTGGAATGACTCACTCAATATCATCCCCTCAGCCAGGATCTCATTTATGATGACCTCTAACTCCTCTGTCTGAGTTACCACTTTCTTAGAATCCACCATCTGGTATTCCAGAAAATGAGCCACCACGAACTTCTTTGATCCAGCATCCTCTGTTTTATATTTCTTCTCTAAAGCCGCCCAGAGTGCTTTAGACGTGGGGAAAGTACTGTACACACCGTACAGACTGTTAGTCAGACCATTGAGGATGGTGTTCTTGCACAGATAATCTGAATGCTTCCATGCATCCACCGCAGCTACAGCAGCAACATTCTGAGTGTTGGCATCTGCGTCATCCAACTTGGGTGCATCCTCTTTGAGAAATTTGGCCAGATTCAAGGTGGTTAGGTAGAAGTGCATCTTTTGTTGCCACCTCTTGAAATCTGACCCACCAAATTTCTCAGGCTTCTCACCATACGGGTTAACATGGAACGTTGTTGGGACAGCAACGGTGACTTGCTGAATGCCACCAGCAGCATTCCCACCATTCACTCCAGTGGAGTTCATTGTTGGCACGACAGGGATGTTTCCTCCAACCACGTTGGCAGCCATGTTTTCTCCCACGTTAGTCATAGTGATAACTACAAATTAACACACCAGAAATTAGTAAAAATTTCAATTCGAGGAATGAACCATAAACATAAACGAATTTAGTCTTAAGATTATTGTGAACAAGTGGGTGTTTATGGGATATTAAGAATTGAAACATGTAGAAACGAAACCAAAATGAGGAAACAACATTACCATATTACCGATCAATTGAATGATACATTACCAATGAAGAACAGAACAGAAGATTGAATGAAAAAGCCAAGCCCAGAGTAGTCTCTGTCTCCTTAAGACTAAATCGCCTCCCCACCGTCGGTTTGCTTCGAGGAATACAGACGACAGTCTCCCAGGATAGAATGGTCACAGCTCTGCACGGAATGGAAGCTTCAAACCGGGCAACTCTCGGAAACAACAAAGGCAGCTCTCAACTCTCTCTAAGAACAAATGCAAATGCTTTTAAGGTGTGTTTTGTGAATGGTATGAAGGCCTCTATTTATAGTGCTTGGGAGGTATCACTGATTGGACGAAAATGGATTGGAAGCTCATCTACACAGATAATTCCAATATTTCTTGAGAATAATCAAAACACAGATAAAATTTAATCTGTTTGTTCTACACAGATAAATGTGTAATCTGTTATTTGTTTATCTGTTTTGAGCCCCACGGGCTGGGTCGAGACAAAGTTTCTGGATTGGGCTGGAAGTCTGCTGGCCTGTGGGCCAATCAAGGAAAGATCTGGAATAGCCTGAGAGCCCATTGGTCTGTAGTCCAAAAAGAAAGGAAAGGAAAGACCTGGACTAATCTGGCCCATCACACACACACGCGCGAACCGAACCGGTCCGGCTGGCGGCAGCGGCGCGCGCGCGTGTGGTCATTTTTGCATAAGGTACATTCTTTTCCTCCCACAAAAGCTTGGGTGCCCTTGGACCCAAGCCATTAGTTCAACCCTCACTCCTATAAACAAGAGTTGGTTCACTAAATCCTCCAATGTGGGACCTTTATTCTTCCTCAAACTTAGTCATGCCCAAATGACTTACTTTGAAATAACATTTCATTCACTATATTCATGGCTTTGAACAAGTGAACACACATGATTATTCTCCACATGAAACTCAATAAATTCATGTTTAGTTCCAACATATCCAATGATTGGATCTCATTTCAATTCATGGTCAAAGACATGAATTTCCAACAAAGCTTTCCATTATGGCTATCAAGGATAAGTTGTTAATGTTGCTTGAGTTTCCTCTTTTCTTGGAATATTGTCTTCGGGATAGTTGTTGTTGTTGTGCCTCAAGTGTCTAATTCCATCTAAGGTGAGTTTTTGCACCAGTCTATGTGCTGAACATTGATGGTGATTTGTTGTATTTCATCATCGTTGAATGGTCCGTTTTCAATGAGTTCTTGGAGAATTAGATATTGTTCATATGCCCTTTGATGTAGCCTTTATTTCTGGGAAGTAGCACTTGTCGTTGTGTTCTTTATATGATGTTGAAAGAAGTGAGACATGGAGTAGTATGATGTCTCTCATCAACTTGAAATCATCATCTAAAACCTTAAAAATTTTCTTTGCAATTCTCACCAAACCTGAATTTTTTTTTTTTTTAATTTTAAAACATAATAGGATCCATCTACTTACATTTGCTTGAATGAAGATCAAACGGAGCCTAAGATCAATTTTCCCCCAAGAGCACTCTGAAGCCCCCCTCTTGCTTCATTTTTTCTTTTTTTAAATGAAGATAACCTAATATTTTAGGAGATGTCAATGAACCATTATTATTAAAGGTTGCAAGGGCCCAACTTGATTTGGGTCCTTTCACATATATGTATAGTTGAGCGAATTGAGTCCTTTCACCATCCAATGAAAAAATGATCCGATCATATGGTGATTTTGACCATTTAACCGAAATATGTAAGGTGCATCAGCATCATTAATAGTTCTGTCAATTTTGCCGCCGGTAAAAATGAATGCAAATATGAAATTGTAGCTCCTTATTTGTTGCAGAAAGAGCTTCGAATCATTGCCTCCATTACAATCTAATAAATGTTTCAATGGCTTAGGAGCTTCTCTTAGGTGCTCAAGTTTTATCCGCCCATGCCTACAACAAAGAGAGTGTACCAGAGCTCGAGATCTAGCAGTCTTCAAGCGTTCTTCAAACAACAAAAATAGCGCCACAATAAAAGGTTAATAATAGGACACATCAAATGATGACATTTGACCCTACGCGAGCCCAATCAAACTAACCACAACCATGAGATAAAAGGCCAATACAGCAAATCCAATGGACAGAATTGACGCTGACAAAGCCTACCCACGCGAGTAAGAAAATGAAGTCCGAACTCACCCACGATATTCCGAGTAAACTTTTAGTTTTAGAGTATAGAATAGATAATAGATATTAGTAACATTGATGACCTTGTTCTAACATTTTCAACATTTCTCTTCTACAAGGTTACCACTACATTGGCCAAAAAATTCTCCTTCAAGGACTTGGTGACTTATCCTACTTCCTTAATGTTGAAGTTATATTCACACTCTCAACAAAAAGTATGAAGATAGAAATGACTATGAAAAAAGTAGTCAACTCACTCCTACCAACTCACTTCTCTGTTGGAGTTTATTTAATTATTTAGTGAATGAAAGGTGTAGAATTATGCTACATGTAAACAAGTATATCACCTATGCTATGTGTATGCCTTTGTAGTTAATTGTGTGATTGAGTAGTTTTTTTTGTCTCTTCTATTTGGCATATATTATGGTCATATATGTATAGTATTTAACGATATGTGAACCTGTGTATATGTATGTACCCTTATAGCAGTTCTTTCATTTTAAAGAATTGTTTGAATGGTTGTTTATGGTGTAACTGTACTTGTTCATGGTCTTTAACAATTGCGATTTTTCAATATTTTCATGAATAGTTACAACTTGTGTGAGGTATCCAGTAAGTTAACAATTCGTGCAGTTTTTGCATATAGTTATTCATATAGAACATATCTTTTGGAGAGAGACACGAACATTGATCCTCAAGGGATTAAAAGAGGAGATTGCTTTCTTTTAATCTAAGAATTTGTTGTACCCTACTAGACAATCACCATTGAAACTGCTAAGCAATCTTGAGAGTAGGGTGTAAATTTGTCTTTAGGACATTGCTTTTTGCAAGCCTCATTACCTAATTCTATTCTTATTTTTTTCGTGTTCGTCGTGTTCTTCTTGACTCTTATACTTGTTCCATGCAAATTTCCAACAATTTAAAGACAAAATATTTCTACTATGAAACAAGTGACGAATGTTGTGTCCAACAAAGATCTCTATGTTTCAACTTCAATCCCTCAACGAATACCATAAACTATGCAAGTTCAAGTTCTGATTCCTATGAAGGCTACAGGAATTCATACTGAAAAACCAGAAAAATTCAAAGGAGATGATTTCAAGCATTGGCAACAAAAGATGCACTTTTATCTCACCACTTTGAATCTCACCCATGTCTTGAAGGAAGATTGTTCCCCAATCCCATTAGATCAATCACCAAAGGAGACATTCTCTGCAATGTCTTGAAGGAGATGATTAATGGACTAGAGGATTCTTTCTGTTAAAGTTATAAGTCATTTTCTTGTAATTAGTCTTAGTTTAAGTTAGTGTGGTCTAAGTCATCTAGAATTATGTAGAAGGGTAATATTGTCCACAAGTTTCTAGGAAGTGCAAGTGTAAGAAATATCTGTGTAAGTCTAGAAACTTTAGACTCCTCTGTGTAGTATAAAAGTCATGTAAAACCTTATTTGTAATATAAGAAAGATAGAAGTTAAAAGAAAAGAAAAAGACGTTTCTTCTTGCTCGTTTGTTCTCTCCAATTCAAGAATAATCCTGATCTTTAACAGTGGTATCGCAGCAGTTCTTCTTGCGGGGCTGTGTGAGATTTGATCAATTGTGGTGAAAGAAGAAGAATTTCAGAAGACCCAAGCCATGTCTGCAACAAATCTTCCAAATCCTCCAATCTTTTCAGGTGAGGGTTATGATTTTTGGGCTGTTAAGATGAAGGGTTTTCTTAGAGCTCACAATTTATGGGATATGATTGAAATTGGGTTTGATCCCGATTCTCTGTCTGACTCTGCAACTATAAAGCAGATGAAGGATCATTCAGAACTCAGCCAGAAAAATTTTAAGGCCCTTACCTTCATCCACTCTTCAATCTCTGATGAGATTTTTACTAGAATTGTGGACATTGAGTCTGCAAAAGATGCATGGGAGAAGTTAAGGGAGGAATACCAGGGAAATGAAAGAGTTAGATCAGTTAAGTTACTAACTCTAAAAAGGGAATTTGAATTACTAAAGATGAAGGATGGAGAGACAGTAAAAGAATATACTGATAAGCTTTCTGATGTAGTTAATAAGATGAAGCTGTTGGGAGAAAAAATTTCAGATCAAAGGATTATAGAAAAGATTTTAGTTAGTCTGCCAGAGAAGTTTGAAGCTAAGGTTGCTGCTATAGAAGAGTCTTGTGACTTGTCAAAGCTCACAATTTCAGAACTTTGTGGCAAGTTACAAGCTCAGGAGCAGAGAATGAAGATTAGAACAAAAGAAGTTATTGAAGGAGCTCTTCTAGCCAAGCAAAAGAATTGGAAGGCTAATTCCTCTTCTAGAAATAGCAAAGGACAGTCACAAGAAAAGAGTTAGAGAGGAAAAGTTGTTGAGAAGTCAGGAGAACCACAAAAGAAGGGCAAATTTCCACCTTGTGGAATTTGCAAGAAAACTAATCATTTAGAGAAGGATTGCAAATTCAAGAATAATAATTTGCAATGTTGGCACTGTAATAAGTTGGGGCATATTTCTAGAGACTGTTGGAAGAAGCAGTAGGCTGCAAGGAAACAAAACCAGAGCCAACAAGTTAACTACATTGATGAACAGAAGCCTTCTCATGAAGATCATCTTTTTGTGGTACAAGAAGTAAATCAGGTTGTTTCTGATGCCATTGATTCTAGTCTCTGGCTACTTGATAGTGGTTGTACAAGCCACATGGCCAAAGATGAGAGCTTATTTGCTTCTCTGGATAGATCCTTCAGGACTAAAGTAAAGCTTGGTGATGGAAGAGTTGTTGAAGCACAGGGAAAAGGCACTGTGGTAGTGAACACCAAAAAAGGTACAAAGTACATCTTTAATGTTCTTTACATTCCCAACTTGATTAATAACTTGCTTAGTGTACCTTATATGCTACGAAGAGGATATGTCTTACATTTTGAGGGCTGCTATTGCACTATTTTCAACCCTAGTGGTGAAATAGTGGCAAATGTGAAAATGAATGGCAACAGTTTCTCCTTGAGGTGTTCATCTGTTGTGCATTCCTCATGTGTTGCCAAAACTGACATTTCAGTTTTGTGGCACAAAAGATGTGGACATTATAATTGTAACTCTTTAAAGTATGCTTTTAATAAAGACTTGGTCAGAGACTTAGAAGCTATAGAAGAGTCTGGGGTGGTTTGTGAGGCTTGTTAATTAGGCAAGCTACATAGAAAAGAATTTTCTACAAAACCAGCTTGGAGAGCGAAAGAAAAGCTTGAGCTGATACACACTGATGTGTGTGGCCCCATGAGCATTGAGTCTTTTAGTCAAAACAGATACTTCATTCTGTTTATTGATGATCTAACTAGAATGACCTGGGTATACTTCTTGAGTAGCAAGGCTCAAGTCTTTAATATTTTCAAAAAGTTTAAGGCTCTTGTGGAGTCACAAACTGGTTTGAAGATTAAAACTCTCAGGTCAGATAATGGGAAGGAGTACTCTTCTTCCAATTTTAAGGAGTTTTGTGATGAGGCTGGAATTGATCATCAGTTTACTGTGAGCTACACACCTGAACAAAATGGTGTATCTGAAAGAAGAAACAGAACAGTAATGGAGATGGCTAGATGCATGCTAATGGAGAAAAAATTGCCAAAGAGTTTTGGGTAGAAGCAGTATACACTGCTGTATATCTCCTAAATAGATTACCAACCAGGGCTGTTAATGGGATGACTCCCATTGAAGCATGGTGTGGTTCTAAGCCATCTGTCAGTCATCTTAAAATATTTGGCTCTATTTGCTACACCCTTGTTCCTGCTGCAAGAAGGAGTAAATTAGATGAGAAGGCTGAATTGGGAATTTTTGTTGGATATTCCTCACAATCCAAGGGATACAGAGTGTTCAACTTGCAAACCAAGAAAGTTATTGTTAGCAGGGACATTAAATTTGATGAAGAAGCTTACTGGGATTGGAATAAGGAAAATGTGGTGAACTCCTCCTAGCAACTTCCAGAGTATTCTCAAGCTGAAGGTGGCAGCAGCAAGTTTGATGTCTCTGGAACTACTGATGAAACATCAGTAAAGAAGTCTAAACCTCTATCTGAAGTCTATGAGAGTTGCAATCTTGTGCTAGAAGAGCCTAATTCCTATGAGGAAGCAAGCCAATACAAAGAATGGCAGGAAGCAATGAAGGAGGAAATCAGTATGATCAACAAAAATTCTACTTGGCAGTTGACTTCTAGACCTCAGAATCAGAATGTGATTGGAGTCAAATGGGTGTACAGGACTAAGTACAACCCTGATGGCTCTATAAACAAACACAAGGCAAGATTAGTGGTAAAAGGCTATGCACAACAGCCTGGATCAGATTTTGGAGACACATTCTCACCTGTAGCAAGACATGATACAGTGAGAATGCTCATTGCCTTGGCTGCTAAGGAAGGCTGGAAAATCTTTCATCTTGATGTTAAATCAGCATTCCTTAATGGTTTTCTTGAGGAGGAAATCTATGTTGAACAACCTCCTGGATTTGTGGTGGGGGGACAGGAGGAGATGGTATATAGACTTACTAAAGCTCTATATGGGCTGAAACAGGCCCATAGAGCCTGGTATAGCAGAATAGACGACTATCTTCTGCAGCATCAATTCAGGAGGAGCTCAAATGAACCAACATTATATATCAAAGATGCTGAAAATCAGAATTTGATCGTCTCCCTCTATGTGGATGATTTTTTCATCACTGGAAGTTGTCCTGCATTAGTTGAAGCATTCAAATCAGAAATGAAGAAGGAATTTAATATGTCAGACCTTGGTGAGATGACTTATTTTCTAGGAATGGAGATTGAGCAGACTAATAAGGGCATCTTTCTTTCACAAAGAAAGTATGCCTGGGATTTATTAAAGAAGTTCAAGATGGAACACTGCAAAGGCTCAGTCATTCCAATGGCAACAAATACTAAGCTATCTCAAGCAGATAATGAAGAAGCTGCTGATGCAAAGACTTACAGAAGCCTAATTGGAAGCCTATTATATCTAACAGCCTCAAGGCCTGACATGATGTATTCTGTCAGTGTGTTGTCAAGATTTATGCAGCATCCAAGTATTATTCATTTTGGAGCAACAAAAAGGGTACTAAGGTACCTGAAAGAAACTCTAGAATATGGCATCTGGTATGAAAGAGGCAAGGGCAATGCACTATTAGGGTATACTGACAGTGATTGGGCAGGCAATGTGGATGATTACAAAAGTACTTCAGGTTATGTTTTCTTTTTTGGCTCAAGTGTCTTCTGTTGGAACTCAAAAAAGCAAGATATTGTCGCTCAATCCACTGCTGAAGCTGAGTATGTGGCAGCAGCCTCAGCCTCAAATCAGGCTTTATGGTTAAGGAAGTTGTTGACAGATATAGGACAACAGCAAGGTGAAGCAACTGTTATATTTTGTGATAATAAATCTGCAATTGCTATTGCAGAAAATCCTGTGCAACATGACAGAACCAAACACATGAATGTCAGGTTTCATGCCATCAGAGAAGCTGAAAAGAATGGAGAAGTGAAGCTCCTGCATTGGGACTCAGAAGACCAACTAGCTGATATTCTTACCAAGGCATTACTTACCAGAAAATGCCTTAAGGAGGAGAGTTAAAGTTATAAGTCATTTTCTTGTAATTAGTCTTAGTTTAAGTTAGTGTGGTCTAAGTCATATAGAATTATGTAGAAGGGTAATATTGTCCAGAAGTTTCTAGGAAGTGCAAGTGTAAGAAATATCTATGTAAGTTTAGAAACTTTAGACTCCTCTGTGTAGTATAAAAGCCATGTAAAACCTTATTTGTAATATAAGAAAGATAGAAGTTAAAAGAAAAGAAAAAGACGTTTCTTCTTGCTCGTTTGTTCTCTCCAATTCAAGAATAATCCTGATCTTTAACACTTTCTACAATGTCTATTCATCAATCAAGACATCAAAATTATCGTGGGAAACTTTGGAGAAGAAGTACAAAGATTGTTGGCATAAGGACGAAAAGGTTGGAAACAAAGGCAAAACCAGCCATGCAAATGTGGCTGAAACTGATGATTTTGGGAGTGTAATCCTAGAATCTAACACTGTGACTGATTCTGAGGATTGGTGGATTGATACCAGTTCCACTAGGCATATTTGTGGTGTTTTAAAATATGTTTTCCAACTACCAACAAATTGATAATGGTGAGAAATTGTATATGGAAAATTCTTCTGCATCTGTGTTGGAAGGAAAAGGAATTGTTGTTCTCCAACTCACCTCCAAGAAGAAACTGACTTTGTTGGATATCTTGCATGTGCTTGAAATTCAAAGAAACTTAATTTCTAGTTCTTTTTTAAGCAAGAAAGGTTCTAAACTTGTATTTGAGAGTGACAAGTTTTTGTTAACCAAAGGAACAACCTTTGTAGGGAAAGGCTATATGAGTTATGGGTTGTTGGAACTCAATGTATCTGCTGAAAATTATCAATAAAAATATTACGAGTTCTACGTATATTGTTGAGTTATGTGATTTGTGGCATTCTAGATTCGAACATGTTAATTACTGTTCCATGCAAAAGATAATCAATTTATTGCTCATGTGTTACAAGAATGAGTCCCATTCTGATACGCCTATTCTAATCTAGGGTTGATTCTTGAGATATTTGTAAAGTATGATCCTCTTTGTTCATAGCATAAGCACACGTGTCGAGGTTTTCAGCAAATATGTGTCACCGAACACTTAAATATGGTTAATTCCATGTTAAATAGTTCTGGGTTACCACACAACATGTGGGGGGAAGCATTGCCTACTGCCAATATTATTCTGAATATGATTCCGCATGAAAAGACATCAAAGTCTCCTTATGAGATTTAGAAAGAGAGATTACCATTCTATAAAAAGCTAAAAGTGTGGGGGTGTCTTGCAAAGGTACAAGTTCTTTTACCGAATAGGACTAAACTTGGACCTAAGACAATAAATGGTAGACGTGTATAGCATGTTCAACTATAAAATAATAATTCATAACCTTAAATAAGGCTGGTGAAGAAGCCGAATGGCTTAGAAATTTTTTGGAAGATATTTCAATATGGCCAAAATCAGTCACGGCCATATGTATTCATTATGATAGCCATGCTGCATTAG
Organism: Tripterygium wilfordii; assembly: GCF_013401445.1. NCBI lineage: Eukaryota > Viridiplantae > Streptophyta > Magnoliopsida > Celastrales > Celastraceae > Tripterygium > Tripterygium wilfordii. The sequence continues at coordinate 6,278,235 of NC_052245.1, forward strand.
CTAGAGCTAAAAATGCTGCCTACAATGGAAAATCTAGACATATGAAACGTAGGCACAATACAATTAAGCAATTGTCTCGAATAATGTTATCACTTTGGATTTTATACAATTAAAGGACAACATAGTAGATTCACTTACAAAGGGATTGCCAAGAGAGTTAGTAGTATTTACTACAAGAGGAATGGGGCTAAAGCCTATTAATGAATAACCCGGGTGGTAACCTAACCTAGTTGACTGAAGATCCCAAGATCTAGGTTCGATAGGCAAACTAGCAAGGGTAATTCAAGTTGAACACACATTTCCATTCTTATGATAAAAAGTTTGTTGTCTGCAGAAGTTTAAGATATGTTCTACATTATGACACTAGCATCTTGATTCAAGAAAAGTATGGCAGAATAATTTTAACTATTGTCACCTATATGAGAGTTGAAATTGGGTCGCTTCTATGAGAATTATATAGCCTGATTCTCTAAAGCTCTCATGAATTAGGATATTGTTTAGGACCAAAATGAACACAACCATATGAATCAAACATTGTGTTTGGATGAGTATGTATGATATCTATTGTCTTGGTTTACTAACAAAGCAAAAATAGTTCAAGACTTAAGTTCACTATTTTGCAAGCAAATCCGATAGATACTCACTATGGAAGGTTCAAGTCCATAAGACATCTCTGTTGATGCATGCTCATCTGTCTCTCCAAATATTGTTATTATTGTTTATGACATTCTTTCATTCATGTGGGGGTGTTGGGGTTTATTTAATTATTTAGTGAATAAAATGTGTAAAATTATGCTACATGTGAATAAGTATATCACTTGTGCTACGTGTGTGCCTTTGTAGTTGTGTGATTGAGTAGTTTTTTTGTCTCTTTTGTTTTGTATATATTATGATCGTATATGTAACGACCCGTCCAGGAGGGGTCTGAGAAATTACCAATTTGTCCAAAACATAAACTATCTATGCAAATCCTCCAAAATCATTTAATATAATCTCAAAAAATGAATAAAATGCATTTAGAAATCCATTAAGACAAATTAAAATTTAACAAAGCGGAAGTCTTTAATAATCAAACCCTATACTACCCATAAGCCACAACTGTCTCCATGGAAAATCGCACACGCCTCGAAAACTGGCCGTCATCTTCGTACTTGCCTGAAATGGAAGAAAAAAATAGAGATTGAGCTAAATAACCCAGTAGAGGTAAAATACCCGATAAGCACTCGGATATCCATGATGTGAATACCGAGAGAGAGAATCACAACGATAATCACATATGATATGACAAAGAGTAGAACTAGTCTACAAATACAACAATCAGCTCAAGAGTAATGCAAGAATAGGCAGGAACAATAGAAACATGCTCATGCCACAATCACTACCCAATATGCATATATATAAGCATGCAAATTATCTATACAAAACACACATCTCCTCCAATTGCGCGTAGCGCAACAAAGCATCCACATCCAAACATCGGCACACGGCAGTCTGGATTTCCACTCGGAGGCCGCGACAATCAAATCCCCATATAATCACGTGGGAACAGATAAAGAGGAATAAATCCCAGACAGTGATCACGTCTCAAGGTGGTGTGTCGCGAATCACAACCACTGCACAAATCAAAGTCAAACAACAACAACAAGGCTATCACATCCTCCCATCTCCATAAATCCACAATCCGAACACACAGTCAACATATATTATGATGCATGTATTACAAATAAGTTTTTCCATGCACCCAAAGCCCATTTTCAAACTAGTTAAGAAAAGATTTTACTTTCTTAGTAAAATAGGACACAAAGCTCTGCGAAGAGTCCTAATCAAATCAAACATTTTCCCATAGCAAAAATTACGTATGCCTATCTACATGTTGAAAAGATTATAGTCAAGCACGGAGAAATGCGAACCAATGAAGAGACAACAAAGATCGATTCAAGAGGCAAGTATTTAACACGTAAGGAAAACACATAAAAATGTAGAACGCGAAGTATCGGGTAATAGAGACCAATAAATGAAAAACCCCTACCTCAAAAGCCGTACAAATCAAATATGCATCTATAGCGTCAATTGCATCTCTCCAATCTCCTATAAATGTACCGGCTAATAGTTGGTTATTAAATGATTCAAAATAATTACTAGCTGCTTGAAATAATTTTTTTTTAATTATTTAAATACTAAAGCCTAAAATCTGGTGGCCTTAACATTCTAGTAACCCATTATCATCACACTCGATCAATATTTATTTAAGTGGTAAAAGGGGTAGGGCTCGGCATCGGGCCGGGCTGGCCCGGCCCGGCCCGATTTTTTTAGGCCCAGGCCCGCCTAGGCCCGGGCCCGGTTTTGATATTCGGGCCTCGGGCCGGGCCAAATTGGTAAAATGAGGCCCGGGCCATAAACTTCGGGCCTCGGGTCGGGCTCGGGCCCGGGCCCGGGCCTTGACTTTTTTTTTGACTTTTTTAAAAAAAAATACATATTACTTATAATTGATTAATACCATAATTGTACTTTAATTTTTATACAATTGAACAATATTTTATAGAGGGTGAAAATTGCATCATATATACTATATATACATCCCAACTAGGTTGGCACCTATATACAATATACTATCAATCATTTGCATCACTCTCATAATTATTTAGCTACACATACAATTTATTATTTATGATTATTCTTCAATCTTCAGTAGCATCGGTAGAACTATCTTCAATCCATTCTGGTCTTGATAACTTTAAGTTGTTCATTTCTTCAGTAAGTTCAGCTTCGCATATATGTTCTTGCAATCTTTGATTTGCCAAACTCCAGTCTTTAAGGCACACTAATGCTTCTACAGTTGCTGGACCAAGGCTGCTTCGAGTTGTAGACACAACTCTCCCACCTGCACTAAAAGCTGCTTCTGACGCTACGGTCGAAACTGGAACGGTTAGTATATCACGGGCCATTTTGGAGAGTAAAGGGTACCTGCCCTGTTGTACCCTCCACCAGGCTAATATATCAAAATTAGGATTATCATCAAAATCAATCACAGATTGATCAAGATACATTTTTAATTCAGAAGTTGACCCACTAGATGATGTAGATGAGTGAGTTCGTCTGCTTTTTAGCAATTGAAATCCTCCTAAGAATCTAGACGAAGACGAGGAAGAAGAACTCGAACCAGTAACATTTTGTGATGTCCTATGCTCTCCTAGTTGATTTTTGTATTCATCATATAATTGAGTCAAACAATTATTTATTTCGTTCATTTGTGTTTTGACTTTTTCTTGATCATTAGCATATAATGTTTCTAACCATACTTCTAATACTTCAATCTTACACCTAGGATCCATAACCACAGCAATACTAAATAAAATTGGTAAAGGATCAAAATATTTTGAAAATTTTTCTCTCATTGCCACCAAAGCATTTTTAAAAGCATCTAATTGTGAATATTTATCAAATGTCATACAAATATGTGTTAATTGCATAAGCACTCGACTAGATGTAGGATAATAAATTGAACAAAATATTTTTGTAGCAGTATGAAAAACATCTAAAAAAGCTCTAATAACTTCAGCAATTGCCCAATCATAATCACTAGGTACTTGTAAATTTGAATTACCATATTTTTCTTTCATTTCTTGGCAAAATAAATCTACGACCCTCCTATATTTTATTGCCACATTTAATAGTAAATATGTTGAGTTCCATCTATGAGGCACATCTAGTGGAATGTTTCTCCTCTTCATGTGCAATTTTACACAACAATTTTTAAACATTTCTTATCTAGATACAGATGAATTAATGCATAGTACAACATCTCTAATTACTTCAATCGAGTTATGTAAAATGTGTAAACCATCTTGAACTATCAAATTAGAAATATGAGCACAACAACGAATATGAAATAAGTTTCCACCTACAGGTAGCATAAGATAGCGTCTCATTGTTCTTTGAGCAACTTCATTATTACTAGCATTATCTAATGTAATAGAAAATATTTTGCTACTAATGCCTAAGTATTCAAGTTCTTGTAGAATTAAATTCGATATCGAGAATCCAGTATGAGGGGATTCTAACATTTTGAAACTAATAATTTTCTTATTCAAATTCCATTCATTATCAATATAATGGGCTGTCAATGATAAATAACTCATTTTTTGGACAGAAGTCCATATATCAGATGTAAGACATATTTTTCCATCAAAATTAATAAAAAAATTATTCAATTCAAGTAATCTACTTTGAAATTTATTTATAATATCTCTTTTAGCAGTTGTAGCGGAAAAACCATGATATTGAGGATTAATACCCCTTTGAATCATACCAGTAAAATCATGCTTTTCAACAAAAGTAAATGGTTGCTCGGCCCTAACCATATAATCTATTACCTCTTCACGTGCACGTGATTCATCATATTGAAAATTAGCTACATTTCCAGTTGGATCTATATTTAATTGCATTTGTGTTCTAATATCTACATTACTATTTTGTCTACATTTATCAGAATGACGTATCAAATGGCTAGTACCTCCAGTAGATGCACCACTTAATAACTTACCACATGTTAAACATTTTGCTTTCACTACTTTCACATTATTAGGATTTGTAATTATAATTCTTTCAAAAAATCTCCATGCACCACTAGGTGGCTTTTGGGTTTTAACACTTCTAGTTGTACCGGCGGAAGTAGACTCATTTGGAATTTGAGTACCGGGAGATCCTATGGATTCCCTCACAATAACATCCTCCTCATCAATAGTGGTAGGAATCGAAGGGTTATCAACATTATAAGTATGGTCCATACCAATGTAAATTAAATGTGCAATAAATTATAAATAAGAAATTACCCAACGAAATCAATTCTTCACAATAAGTTGAAAATGAGTTGCCAAATGTCGAGTTGTCAATAGTGTTTGTACAAATTGCAATTCACTTTAACCTAACAAAACAAATAAATAATGTTAGACATATAATCTAATAATCATAATGGTATTACTGGTATATATATTAATATATAAGTTATATTGCAGATTAGTATTGATATATAAGTATATTGCTGACTAATATATATATAAGTAATTTGTTGACCCGTACTACAATACATATAGGTAATTTGATAATTGTATATAATTGGTTATAATTTGGTAATTGGTAATTGGTAATTGGTAATTGATTATGATAAAATAAATTAAATAACAGTTAATCAATAACAAGAAGTCAGCAATTACCTAGCCACGGAGTCACGGAGACGGAGCCACTCAGCCACCTAGGTGAAGACTGAAGAGATAAGGGTCAATCGGTCATCAAGGGAGATTGGGAGAATAAGAGATAAGATTACAATCAAAATGTCAAATGCCCAACCACTTAGCCGCTACCTTCTGTCCCTTGGAGAGTTGGAGATAAAGGCAAATAGGCAATTACCTAGCTTTGTGCCTTCGTTCACCACTTCGATCGCGTTATTCGCGTGACGATTTCAGAGTTGGGCAGTATGGGTACCACCGGCACCGAGACACAGAGAGCAAAGTTGGTTTTAGAGAGAGCACAGAGTCACAGAGAAGGAGAACTCAGAAATCACAATTGAGAATCTGAGAAAAAACTGAGAATCTGAGATGTGAGATTGAGAAGGTTGAGAGTTGAGATTATGAGATTGAGTGAGTGATTGTGATTTGTGAGAAGGAGAAGGGGGTATTTGTAGCCTGTTGGAGTGTTGATCCAACGGATCCAATGGCCAACGGTCGGAACTCGAGGTCTCTACACTACGTCTCTAAGTTTCAGACTCTCAATCTCTCTGTCTCTCTGCAACTGTGACTCTATGAGACTGTGAGTCCGTGACCGTGACTTTGTCACTGTGAGGCAGCAAGCCAACAACGGTAACCTGCTACTGCTAGTTCACTAGTGCTAATTGCAGTGTTGTGGCTACACCTAACGACCTACGGCTACGGGCTATGATCTCAGTTTCTCTCACTAATCTCAGTCTCACAAACGCCAAACGGTAACCTGCATACCTGCTACCTACGACTGCGAGTGATTGAGTTAGAGTGACTTTGAAAGTGAATTTGAACAGCTGTGAAAGGGAATTGATCACTTCAGAGAATCAAATCAGAGGCCTGAGAATCATAGAGATGCTCATGACATCAAGAGTTCAGAGATTTAGAATGCAGATACATGGTACATCATTGGGCTCGGGCTCGGGCCGGGCCAAAATTGGCCCGAAGTGTCGGGCTTCCGGCCGGGCTCGGCCCAAAAAATCGAGCCCAGGCCCGCCCGAGGCATCGGGCCGGCTGTATAGGCCCGAGAAAAATTCGGGCCGGGCCGGGCCGGGCTTTGGCCCGCGGGCCCGGGCCGGGCTCGGGCCGGGCCTAGGCCCGCGGGCCAAATGGTGAGCCCTAAAAAGGGGCCACTACAATCCCTCCTAATAGTCAACTCTATTTGTAGTCTAAAACTCTAAATTGGTCACTTGGACAACCAAATCTCACGGCCCACTGTACCACAATTTTAAGCCCATACATCATGCTTTCTTCTTAGCTGAGCCAATCACCAAACCTTTATTTCTTGGTTAAGTCCACGTGGGGTTCAGCCCATAAGGGACCTTCCCTTCATGCAACAGAGTTGAACAAAGTCACAAACTTAGATCCACCGAGCCACTGCCCTGAAACTCGACCGTACCGATGCACAATCAACAGCGACATTCACGGTCGCCAATGATGTGACTGATATCATCTTAGGCCAGAGATCTCCCTTATGGTGTTTGCTTGACCTGAATCTTTCCATGACCACCATGGATGGCCGTGTAGTGTACAATGATAACTAGAGCGAGAAAACTCACCAACTCACCGTGTACGTTTCTCTCGTCTTCGACAACCACTCTGATCCCCTAGATGACTCGTAGATGTCTTTCAATGCAAGGGAAAGGAATTTATTCCGTGAGGTTTGATTCGAGATTTAATTGAGCGGCTGCGGCTGTTATGTGTTTTTGTCTTTTAAATTTTTTTTTATAAAACAAAAGGTGAAGAAGGGGTAGGTATACCGTACCCACTAGGTTTAAGTATTTTCTATAATTTCAATTTTAACCATTTAATTTCCTTCAAATTATTCTACCACCCCATTTCTTTTAATTTGTCTATTTACCATTATAGGTTTTTAATTAAGTTCAATTGCACCCCTACTGAAAATACGGGGTTTTACAGTATATGTACAGTATTTAACTATATGTGCACTTGTGTATATGTACCCTTATAGCAGTTCTTTTATTTTAAAGAAATGTTTGAGCGGTTGTCTGTGGTGTAACTGTACTTATTCATGGTCTTTAACAATTGCGATGTTTTAATATTTTCATGAACAGTTACAACTTGTGTGAGTTATCAAGTAAGTTAACAATTCGTGTGGTTGATGAAGTAGTTTTACATGTAGTTGTTTCACCGGTTCATGAAGTCGTTTTTGCATACAGTTATTCATATAGAACATGTCTTTTGGAGAGAGACACAAACATTGATTCACAAGGGATTAAAAGAGATATTACATTCTTTTAATCTAAGAATATGTTGTATCCTAGACAATCACCATTGAAACTACTAAACAATCTTGAGAGCAGGGTGCAAATTTGTCTTTAGGACATTGCTTTTTGCAAGCCCTCATATTATCCAATTCCATTCAATGTTCATGGCGTTCTTCGTGTTCATCTTGATTCTCATACTTTGTTCTATCTACAAATTTCCAATAATCTAAAGACAATTTTCTACTATGGAACAAATGACGAATGTTGTGCCCAACGAAGATCCTTCAACTTCAACTTCAATCCCTCAACTAGTACCAAAAACTATGCAAATTCAAGTTCCGATTCCTATGAAAGCTACGGAAACTCATGCTAAAAAACCGAAAAAATTCAAGGGAGATGATTTCAAGCGTTGGCAACAAATGATGCTCTTTTATCTCATCACTTTGAATCTTGCCCATGTCTTGAAGGAAGATTGCCCCCCAATCCCATCAAATCAATCATCCAAGGAGACCTTCTCTGCAATTGAAGCATGAAAACATGCTGATTTTCTGTGCTGAAATTGCATACTCAATGGGTTAACAACTAAAAAAACAGACACATAACAACATTGGGTTAACAAACACTGTCCCGAGATGAATCCAGACAAACTAGACAACAAATATAAAATAAACACAACACCTACGGACAACATCTAGGCTCTTGACTTTCCCATAATGAAAAAGACAAATCTCCACCTGATTTAGGAGCCCATCACTGTGCATCACATATTTGTTGTTGGAGTACATCAAAAGATATTTTTGTCGATATGATGAAGAATCCACAATAAATGAATGAGAAGATCCAGAATTTCACCTTCATGAAAGACAACGTGGTGAAGATGGAAGGAGGAAAGACATCTAGAGGAGGGGAAATAATTGTATTAATGTTTTGCTATAATTTTATTTGAGAGGAGAGAATTGGTTTGTCTTCTTTCTCCCATGGCCAAATTCAAACTCTCCTTGGCGTCGGTGTTTTATTCTTATTCCATGACACAACGATCATCAGGATCTGAAACTAGGAGAAGCATACATTTCCTTGCTCTCAGGGTCACACATCCACCTTTTCTCTGTAAACAGGCCAAGGAAGCTCCATCTTCCTCTCTTTCTTCTGCAACCTCATCACCGATCCCCCCTCTCTCTCCGTCTATGTCTCCTACGCTCTCTCCCACTCCCAGCTCTCCCAGGCCCTTGCGCAGCCCCAATTCCTCCAATCCCTTGTCTCCTTCCATCCTCACTTCCTTGTATCCCCTCTCGTTCGTGACCTCTCATCCTTGGAGAAGAAAGCAATAGCACGCCAGGTAATCGAGTTATCACTGCTCTATGCTCTGATGATTATGTTCACCGTTAGTTCGTTGCTAGGATCGCTGACACTATCTCATCTGGCTCGCTCACGTCAGGTCTACGTGGTACGTCTACACGATTCTCTATTCTTGCGGTGATTTCTGTATCTTTAATCTACCTCCTAGGGAATGCAATTTCGTTTTCTTTTTCTGTAAGATTTTATGTTTTGCTACAAAAGAACTGATTGCAAGTACAGGAGTGTAGCCTTGTAGTAATTTTTTGGTTTCTATGCTCCCTATATGAAGTTGATCTGGAAACCAAATAGCTAGAGGAAAATGGAAAATCGTTTTATTTTCGTACTTTTTTTTTTGATTTGATAAATAGAATGTGATTAAATCACGATTCTCTCTTCATTCCTTTTTTGCTTGATTTTGATGGAATTAAGTAGAGTTTATTCAGTAAATCAAGATTAAATCACTAATTGATTTCTGGGTTTTTGATTTGGGAAGTAACATGGCACTCAACTTTTGTCCAGTTTTCGACAAGTGTTCGGCCGTCCAGAAACAGAGCCGTTGTAGCCGTTCTATAGAAAACTTTATTTCTGTTTTTTTTAGTCAAATAATCCAAAATTAGTTCTCTCCTTTTAGCTGTAATGAATAATCAACAAAGCATGTGCAGCTGGCTACATGAGAAAGTTGAAAGAAAGAGAATAAAGAGATCCATCCATTCTATGAATGTTGAAATTTCCAACCCAAACACCTAAACAATATCGTCCTCTTTGGTCATCTATATCGAGCCCGTAAAACTTTTTTCTTCATGAGTCTTTGTCAATGATAGTTAAGTCCAGAAAAAATACTGTTGAAGTTAGAGGATCTAAGCTTTACTTATAAAAAGAGAACCAATGAGCCTAACAGTTTAACAAATTTGTGAAATGATGTAACCTTGAATGGATTGCCACAATTTACTGCTATCTTGGATTTCTTTAATGTCTCGTAAGGAAAGAATGGGTAAAAGAGCTTGTATTCTAGGATCCCTGATGTCTAATCATCTTTGAACATATCGCCTTTGATGTTTACACCTGTCCTCATTTGTTCTATCTCCTTATCCACATTGGGAACAAATCTACATTAGGAAAATTGTGGGGACCTCTAATAGTCAACCACAGTCAACTAGGGGTTGTGAATATAGAATGCAGTGCGATACTATGCCAAAGAACTAGAGGACCCCAGAATTACTTCCAATTTGATTTTGCTTTCCATATGTTTTCATAGAATCTTCTTGCCTTACTAATCCTCATTTATGATCTTGCAGCCTTACTGTTTTCGGTTTGGTAATTGCTAAATACACATTAGTTTTACTAAGTACACACAAACATATATTTTTGTCCATGATATGACAATTGAGTTAAACATTTTTTTTATTAAACAGAGAGAGAGAGTGGTGGAGCTTTGCATTGGAAAACTAAAGAATAATGCAGAGGCAGTGACTTGACTCCGGACAACTTTTGATTTTTTTTGTGACAATTGAGTTAAACTTTTTTTTATTGAACAAAGAGAGAGAGAGAGAGAGTGGGGGACCTTTGCATTAGAAAATCAAAGAATAATGTAGGGGTAGTCAGGCCTAACTTGACTCCGGACATCTTTTGATTTTTTTTGTATGACTACACCCTCCCCACTCTCTCTCTTTCTCACCACCTGTGAGACGGAGCCCCCCCTCATCATACATCTATGCTCCAACTCTATATATGTCTATGTCCATAGCCTCAACTCTTTCTCTCTCTCACAGCTGTCTTTCTTTCAATACTCACTCTATGGCCCCTCCTCTTCATTTATCTTGGTAACATCGGTGTTTCTCTTCAGTACTCCACGCCATTATACGGGATGCTAGGGCTTCTACAACGACAATATCTTTCCTCAAAGTTCGTCATCCTCTCTTTGATCCCAGAAAAAAAAGGACTTGCTTGTGCACAAAATATTTGTTTATTTTTCTCTTTTATCTCTAACAGATGATGAAGAGGAGATACTAGCAAAATGGGCTATAAGGGACGAGGCCATGTCAGTCGAGCCATCTACGTACGTACGTTTGTGTTTTTTTATTTAATTTTTTTTATGGTTTGACATGAATCATGAAATTAATATGGCACACTAGATACTTCTATTTATTTATTCTAAGCAAAATATAATTAAGTCTCCATTGTTCAACAGCTATGGATTCTCAAGCACCGCCTTGTTCGGTAGGACGGATAGAGTGCTCAATCCCTAGCCTGCTTGGTTTAAAGGATTTAAGAAAAAATATATTTAGTTAACCTTTGATTAACTACACTCAATCGACCTTCGGACTCAATTTTTTTCTTACGGATATAGATCATTTGGAAGAAATGAGAGCTTGGGCCAAAGATCTACAATTGTCAAGTAGTAGTTCTAGTGATAAGGTAAGTATAGATACTGAAGAAATTTATTATTTGGGATACAAAATATTTTGATTAATTACAGATATTCAAGTGAAATTTATTGTTGACAGGATTATACTATCAGAAATGAAATGAAAAAAGAAGAACTTGCAGATGATTGTGAAGAGAAAATTGAAGTTGACATTACAAATCCATTTTTAACCGAGGTGGTATAACAACTACGGAAATAATATGTCTTCTATTTTGAACATCTTTAGCAAACCTGTTTAAGTTTATAATAGTTATAAAATATTTTTAGGTGTTCGATTCACATCAATTGTTGATTGATTGGGTTAAAGAAACAGGGCGTAATGTGGGATACATCATCGTTACAAGAAGCTCATCGAGCTCATTATTATTGTTGCAATGCAAGGCAGTGGCAAGTACAGAATGAAGAGAACCTCAACGAAGTCAACAGGCACGAAAAAGCTTGATTGTCCTTTCAGACTTAAAGGGTTGAAACTACGTGGAGCTGATGATTGGATGGTACAAGTGCTATGTGGAATGCACAATCATGCCACTGCATCATATATGGAGGGGCATTCGTACGTTGGTCGCCTTTCTGACTCTGAATTTGAGATGATGGTAGATATGTCTAGCGATCATGTCAAGCCACGAGACATCTTAGCATCGTTGAAGAAACGAGATGCGAAACATGCGTCCACTATTAAAACAATATACAATGCAAGACAGAAGTTCCGAACTTCTGAAAAAGTCAGTAAATCCCACATTCAGTCTCTAATGTCATTCATACATGAACACATGTACATTTTCTATTATCGAACCGATGATATAACCAACGAGCTCTAGGATTTGTTCTTTGCTCATCCAGACTCGTTAGAAATACTACGTGCATTCTCACATGTTTTATTAATGGACGCAACATACAAGACGAACAGGTTCAGGATGCCTCTTCTTGAGATTGTCGGGGTGACTCCAACAAATTTGACATATTGCATAGCATTCGTGCTCTTGAATTCTGAGAAGGAGGACAATTATACATGGGCTTTAAGATGTTTGCAGTCAACAATAAAGGAAAGCATTGCCCCAAGAGTTATTGTCACCGATAAATAGTTGGCGTTGATGAAATCATGTGCCCTGGTATTTCCTGATGCAAAGAAACTACTTTGTAGATGGCACATATATAGGAGTGTTTTGGCGAATTGCAAAAGATTATTTCAAGACAAAGAATCATGGGATGCATTCTACTCATCATGGAATACGTTGGTGGAGTCTGAAAATGAGATTGTCTACGTGTACAATTTGTCGCACCTAGAGGTAATCCTACAAAACTATGCATTTGTGCTTAATTACATTAAAGATGTATGGTTGACACCATATAAGGAGATGTTTGTCTCTGCTTGGACAAATACGTATTTGCATTTCGGGAACTTGACCACTAATAGGGTCGAGAGTCAGCATGCAAAGTTAAAGAAATACCTGGGATCATCACAGTCAGACGTTGAGTCCATAGTATCTTGCATTCATCAGCTCGTCCAAGCTCAGGCCACATCAATCAAGGCTAGTTTGGAGAAAAGTAGACATATCGTCAAGGATCGGTTCAACACAGATCAATTTAGGGAATTACGTGGTTTTGTTTCGATTGATGCGTTGAATCTAATTTTCAATGAATCTGAGCAATCTAAAGTTGTCAGAGAAGATTCGTACGCTTGTGGATGTAAACTTCGTACAATCTATGGACTACCTTGTGCGCATGAGCTTTTAATATACATAAACGATAGTCAGCCTATACCACTTGCGTCAATCGATGCATTCTGGAAGAAACTTGACCTATCGCCATGTATTTCTCTTAGAGATGATGACATCGATTGTATTGTTGAGCTACAAATGTTTGCAGAACAATTTAAGCGCCATTCACGACCAGGAAAGTTCAGTCTATTGCGAAAGATCAGGAGATAATTAAACCCTCAACGACTATAGTACAAGATCCGGTTGTTTTGAAAAGTACACGTGGACGCCCCTCTTCGAAGAAAAAAGCAGAATTACATACTCTTTGTAATCCTATCACACCCGATTCTGTAGAACACGATTTTCTTCAATCATACCAACAAAGTAGACACAATATTTCAATGGGACGTTGATCCTCGAAGAAAAAGACAGGTGGAGTAACTCATACAGATTCCCATCAACTAGGGAGACATAGTTGCTCATCCCTATACGTTACTCCACCACTCCCTACACAAAGGAGTTCCAGATCGAGTAACGTTACGCATGAACATATTTATGTTCGTCAGTTTCCCCCAATATTACATCCTTACATTGGGTCTGTACAAGATGTAATACCTTATGGAAATTGTGGCTTTCGGGCAATAGCTGTTTGTCTTGTATTGGCGAACATGCATGGGATACTGTCCGTCGTGACTTGATAGGTGAGTTGAGCGCATTCTGGCATGAATGTGTTGCAATGTTTGGTAGTGAAGAGCATGCATTGGGTGTTCACAACTCACTGAACTTCTTTGAATTAGATAGAGTAGCACCAGTTCAGCACTGGACGACAATGCCAAACATGGGTCTCTTGATTGCTTCGAGGTACAATGTCATACTACACGTTCTTAGTTCTGCACAGAGCTTCACATATTTACCACGGCGATCAACTCCTCCACCGCAGTATCAGCATGTTGCTATCGCTATCGGACACGTTAATAATAATCTCTACGTCCAGGTTTCCTTAGTTGGGGGTTACCCGATGCCTACCATTATGCCTCAGTGGAATTACTTCAAGTATGAGTGCGCAGCTGCATGGGTTTTACCGTATATGGAACAACTTGATGTATACATGCAGCATACTCGTTCTAGGTTTCCTCCTAAAACTATTGTGATAGAAGAAGATTAGTAATGTAACAAATGCTATTATGCTTAAATAAAGTATTTGTTAATAGACTCTGATGCGAGTGCTTTAATACATGAAAACTAAAGAATTTTTTTAGCGTCAAAAAATGGCTTGAATTATACCAAAAAAATATAAACACTTAATAGTATTTGATTGATCGAAAAAATATAAACACCTAATAAAAACCAATGAACCGACAACCTCCGCGTTTTTTTCTGAATTAAAATATTATAATATTAGATTTCATAATTTTTATATTAAATTTTGTTATTAAATTTAATGTGATAAATAAATCACACGAGTTTGTCACACGAGGGAACAAAGTGGCTCGAAATACGATGATTTGTCAACTGCATGTTTTGTCAAATTCATAGATATCAGTTATTGAAAAGATTAAGAGAGAGAAAAACTATGTGTATTTAGGAAAAAAAGAGAATAAAAAAGTGTAATGTAGTACAAGTCAAACATCTAATCAATAGTTTTGAAATCAATGCATGTGCACTTAGTAAAACTTGTGTGCACTTAGCATCACCCTTTGGGTTTGTATTGAATTGTCACTCAAACAATCCCTATGACATCATAAGGGACAAATATACCCTCACATTAAGTCTTGTTACAGGTCTTCAATTACCAAGGTAACATAGGAAGTGACATAGGAAGCTAAAATGTTCATGTTTCCATTTTTATTATTTTTAACTCCTCTGCTGACTGTGTTACTTCTTTGAAATAGTGAAGAGATCCAGAGTGAGATCCTTTATATTCTGTACAATGTCTCCGTCCTCCAATGTGCCCCTAAGGATATTGATGCAGAGGATGTTCTCATTGACTTTTGTCCGAAGCTTTTTCATCAGTCAGTAGATGCGCTCGGTAAGACTGAAAATGATTCCGTTTGTTTGAACTGAATTGGTTTGTCAATTTCATAACAATTACTTTTTAATATGTTGCAGTTTCTAAATCGTGAAAATTAAATGCTATCAAAAGTCCTGAGTTATAGAGACTCCTTAATTGCTCTTCATTATAGCCATTGGGGGCGATATTGTGGGATATGGCATGGCTAGACTATAGGTAATAGTTATGTACACCAACACTGCATAGGCATGCTCTTCTTTCGGATTGAATTTATGGATATTTTTCCACTTTCATGAGCTAACACAATTTGTATTTATTTACTCCAGCATCGTAGACAATATTGGCTCAAAGAAGGATATTTGGGAATACATGTAAAAATGAGAACAATAGCCTGAGTTCTGATGAAGCAAAAAATTTTATGCAGACAATGGATGAAATAGAAGGGGTTCCTCTGTGTGCCTTATTTGCTGAGGCCATTAAAGGTGCACTTCTGTTGCCGGACACCAAGTCCATATCAGCCCCCTATATCTCATTTTCCATTGTTTGTCATGTTAACAATATTGCAGAGTTGGGCGATAGTAGAGGATAACTATGTAGCAGCGCTTTTGGTATGCTTGTTGCTACAACTTGCGAAAGAAGAGGGCAACGGGAACAACATTATATCAGTAGTAAATCTCATGGCAGGAATAATTAACATTTTCGCACCTGCTTCGGACAACTTATGTTTGCATGATATAGGCAATGCAGTTTAGGTTGTTCCTTACAATTCAATCATTCTTCGTTGTAGGGTTTCAAACCCGTATCACTTTTAGTATTAAGCATACTAGTTTGGTGCACTCTGAAACACTCTCTCGCGATGAAGCTTGAGTTGTTGTGCAATCTGATGCGTCAAGTTTCCATTATCAGCATCCAATGTGACGATTTGTGTAGAGTTGTGCATTTTGGGCCTCCTACAGTCACACTTGTTGCTTCATATTTCGTGTTAAAAATATTTACCAGACTAACGGAACAAATAAATAGGAAACACGAGTAGTTAGAATGATCAATGGACTGCCTAATTTCTACTGTGGCTCTACTAGAAGGCCTAGTTTTCCATATTGACATCAGAATGGCTAGGAACTGTGTCGTCTGCCTCTCGGTGATCATAGGGTGGGAAAAACTGGGAGCGTAGGAGACGAGATTCATTACAAAGAATAGGTGGTGCGGGTTGATAGTAAAAGAGATGGCAATGTCTTTGGTAGTTCCATGCTTAGCTTCTAAGTCTTTCATGAATCATCATAAATCTGCTATTAACATAACTGTTGCATTGGTAAAGCTTCAGAAGGTTCCAAGGTGGCAGAGGTTGGTGTCTAAAGATATAATTGACAATCTTTGGGCTATGTTTTTGCCTTTTGGTAGTTCCATGCTTGGTTATCACCAGAAACATATTCCAGTGGAAGACCGGTGAGGGATAGGAGTTTTTCAAGGCGTTACTGTTGGACATATGGTTCTACATGTCGAATTTTGATAATATTAAATCATTTGTAAATGATATTGAAACATTAAAGCAATATTTGATTTATGTGAATTGAATTTGAATGAATATATCTCATTGATTATCTTACATGATTATATACTTTAAGTGAGGCTTTTGTCTAATACCATGTGAATTTGACATGTACTCATGCTTGATATATTGCTGGAAATTCAGAATTACAAATGAACTAGAATGGACTAAGTTAGAGTATCGATTCTCCAATTATCATATCCTAACCAACTTAGGTCCAAATGACTTGAAACTTGAACCAAATGCACATGAAGGTCTAATATATGTTCTAGGACAATAATCATGAGAAATTAAGTGCATCACTTATATATTTGGTCATATGCTTAAATTCCATCAAAACTAGGTTTATCCTAATTTTGTGCATATGAGTTCTTTGTGAACGTGGTGAACCAAATGAACTCCGATTTAAATGAAATTTTGTGTGCACCTTAGTTTCATCACTATGAACATATTTGAATAAGAAAAGTCCAAGAGAAAATGTCATTTACACTGAGTTTGTAAAATGGCATTGAATTTATACTTAAAATTTATCAGTTTCTCTATTAGTGACCTATTTGTTTGATTGAGTGACCACATGATTTTCGATTGTTATGAAATTTTATACTGGCATTTTAATACATATAAAATGATTTATCATACAGTAATATGAATTTTATGGATTGTTTTTCAACTATAATTAACCTATGATCTTCATATGAAGCTCTTTTAGCTTACATGCAATTGGGGAGTTATACCTCCTATTTCCTTGTAGGATAATCATCATTGTGGTCTCATATGATTCAGAATTCAGTATGTTCGAGAGATTTGAAGTCCAGTTTCTAAGAATGAGCTTGGCGCTCTAGGAAACTATGGAAAATCCTATTCTCACCAAACTTACCACTAAGGACTGGACATGATGATCGAAACGAGCCTTAAGGCGAAGCATTGGGGTCATATGGAAGGTATTCAAGCAATTATTGGAGTCAAAAAGACATGAAATGAAGATGTGCAAAATTCTTTACCCGAGTAGAAAACCAATCGATCGGTTTGGGTTCCCGATCAATCGGAAGTGGATGGCAGCACTTCATCTTCTATGACAGAGTTGATTCGCGATCAATTGGTGACCAAGTCCAATCGATCGAAACACGTGCAGGAGCACCATTTCGTGAATGTCAAGAAAAGAAGGAGAGAAAGAAGATACTTGGAGGATAAGAGGCTACATCACCTATATTTCTTGTTTGACATTCTCTTATTTAAGACTTGAGCTTTAAAGGGATTCCATTGTTGCAATCAAACAAGACTTAGTAAAGGAATATCTTACTTGATTCTTGGAGCCAAAATGAAGGGACAAGATGGTATAGTACAATGTGCATCCATGGCTGAGAATTAAAGAGAGTTTGAATTATCAAGATTTACAAGTACATGTAGATCCAATGGTTGATATCAAAATGTGTCAAGCTCTCACCTTTGGAGAAGTGGGCAACGGTTAGAAATCCTATGGCTAGGATTTGTTTTATTCAAACCAATCAAGGGTTGAGATTTAAAGAAAGATGGAAGACAAAGATTGAGAGATTGAAGATTGATCCAATGGTGGAGATTGTGTAGAGACAAATGAAGTAGGGTTCTCTCACACTTGGAAGAATTTGGAGAAGCTATTGAGAAAAACTAGAGAAATTCTTGCTACTACTTTCATCAATCTTCATGCTACCTTGCTATTGCTACATCAAGTTTCTATTTGTGAATCAAGCACTCATTTGCTATTGAAAATCTTTTCCAACTGAGCCACTATATTCAAGGTCTTCTCACTACATTTGCTTTTGCAAAGAGAAGTTCCTATATCCTTTTTGGCTCTACTTGATTGTATACCAAAGCACCTCTTAAACCTACAATTCCATCCATACCCGTGAGGTCTTTGTTGTATTGAGAGAGTTCCACACCAAATAGTCTTGTGCTAATCCTTGTGTGAACCTTGTTCGTCAATCACTGTACAAAGTCCCTTAAGAGGGCAACTTGTGTTGTTGAGTTTGGGGGTGTTCAAATAACCCTTGTGTAAGGAGTTTTGTGGGTCTCTTAAAATCACATCTTAGTGGAGTTGGAAAATCTTAGATTGGTGAATCTAGGTAGTACACTTAGGAGAATGGTCTCCGAACTACTATAAATCGCTGTGTTGATTTTGCTTGTTTACTTGTTCCTATTTGCTACTTGTTTCAAATTGCAGGTTTTTCAAAAAGCCTAATCTGTTCGGGATTAGCAGGATGACTTAATCTTTGAATTTTGATATGAAATTTTGATATAGTGTTTATCAAGGTGTTGTGGCACATTGCACATAAAATTTCGTTGCATTTAAACATCATTTGATAGATGAAATTTGTATTGCAAAATCTGTGCGCAGTGTGTTGTTAGAAAAATCTGTTTTGTGCAATTCTGCGTTATTTGATATTTGATCATTACCATATTGTATCACATCTTACACTGGATTGAATATTGATTAGGATAATTATTAGAGTCCAAATTTTTGTGCTATTTGTTAATTGACATTAATTTATTTGAATTTGTAAAAAGAGATTCCAATTGAAATAACAGGTATGTTCCAGTTTTACATTTGAATTCAATGAAAAGTTTTGGTTTGGTTTATTTAATCCTGATTTTTTTTTTTATCGATTCGATACACATAAATTCAAATGTGTTTGTGTATACTTGGATTAGGAATGCAAACAGGTAACCAAATAGTCTTTGAATACACAGTTATATGTAACTTCAGATTTATTGGATTTATAATTGGAGCTGGAGCTTGACTAGTTGAGTGAAGATGACAATATACTTGTGCTTTATTTACAATTCACATGATGCTATTGCAGGAAAGTGCTTATGCACTAGCTGACGAATCTGGAACTCTCCTTGGCCCAGTTAATTAGGAACCACTTTTTCTTGCTGGCTTCCATTATTGAAATTTTTTTCCCTCCATATCCTAGGATCCTAGTTTACATCTTGATCATATAGTAATTTCTAGTTTAATTACCTTGGTCATTCTTGATAAGGAAAATGCTTCAATTAATACAAAGATAAGGATACATGCCATCAGAATTACAGCTTGAAATCAACTGCTTTCGATCATCTTAGTAAATACAACTCGATTTAGTTTTATATTTGAAGCTTGAAAGGGTACAAAGAGAGAAGAAGAATAAGGAGGGAGTAGCTAGCATAGATATAATTTTAAGTCAGTCTCTACAACGATAATAGTTGGAGCAACCACGGTTGTAAGAATTAGATGAGGGAGGAAGACACCCACTCTTACTATAAGCTTCACCACCGGCACCACCATTGCAGACTGGTTGGTCTCTCTTTAAGGCACCTGGTGATATATACTTCTTTCCTTCAAGAAACCTTCGAGAAATCTCCGACTCCATCAGCACTTCATACCCTTCATTACACTCTGCTATCGAACCATTGCATACCTCTCTAATCGGCGTTGAAGCAACAAGAAACAGGAGGCTCATTAGAAAGCAGCAGCCATGGAGGGACACAAATTTTGTTTCCATTGACACTATTATTGTGCTTTCTTTTCTGTAAGCATTCTTTTGACTTAGTTTTATAGAGCTATGATGTGGGCTTTTCTTTTTGGAGCAAGTGGGGAGTGGAAGTGGATGTCGCACTTCATCACCAAACCCCCCCACCCCCACACACACACATATATTATTTAGTTTCTAATGTTCACATGCTCCCCATCCAAAGTAGTCCTTGTTAAAAATATTCTACAAGGCATGATTATCACCCACCATTTCTCTGGTTCGCACAAGCTTTTATTATAATTGGTAACTTATGTACTCACTTTCTCATCAACAAGAGGCCATGGGTTCTAGTGGGGGAGGCGAGATCATTTTCAGAAATAAAATACGTTCGGGTCCAGGCTCAAAGTACACAATACCTTAGTAAGTGCAGACGAGGCTTGGCCCTGAGACATTTCCCCACATTAAAAAATCCCTCACATTAATCATATCTTTTATCCCTCACATGTTCGTTATAGGTCACCTCAAGACTCGATACCATTTGAAACATCGCTTCTTTTAAAAACTCAAACTTGTTGGAGGGGTGTACCCTTTATCTTTATATTTTCAGTACTTTATGAAAGTTTGTGTGCTCACAAAGATCGTTAATCAATGATATGGAAACGACATGCCGAATAAGTACAAATACACGAACAACACAATTTTAACAGGTAAACCCAAATGGGAGAAAACCTCAGGTCTATAGAGACCAACATTTGAAACGATCAACTAGCTTTGATAAAAGTTACAAAGACACACTCACTCTAATCCTTTGAATCAAAAGAACCAACTTGATTAAGTGTACGTTTTAACACAGTCGGAGTCCACCGTGATTGTAGTTTTTCTCAAAATCCACCAAGGATTTGTGCCGAGACAATCTCGCTCAAAATCCACCAAATTCAAACCAACCTTGGAATCCACCAAGTGTCTTTAGGTGAACTTGTTCAAATCTAGAATCCATCAGAAATTCTCACAAGTATTTTTGGTGTTTTTCACTTACAATGAAACTCTCTTTTTGATCACTTATACATTGATCCATCACTTAAATACAAGAGAGCATGAAACAAATACACAAATACGAAAATGTAATAGGACCGGTCGATCCGGTCTGGATCGGTTGGTTGACCATTTCTGGTCAAATGGTTTCAGAAACAGAATCAAACCGAGCTCTGGCGATCTAGTAAGTGGTTTTTATATTTTTGTTACTAGCGATTAATCGCACCGGTTATATATATATATAAGTGGGGGCCACACATTTATTGTGGGACTCACCACATCTATGGTTGAAAAACAAGTCCATAAACTTGGTCCACACTTTTGGTCCACATAGGAGAATTTCTGTGTATATATATATATATAATACTTTAATATCTTTTAATATACACCATTGATTTTATTTTATGTCTAATGATCTCTACCATTGATATTATTACACATCTCATTTTTTTACCTGAAATTGAAAATCACTACAATTCTAAATGACTCTACTCTTTAGAACATATTTTTCGTAGACTCTCAACCCTATAGCCTTCATCACCATCATCGTTACAATGCACGCTTGTTACATCTCCCACAGTCCCGATTGACTATTAGTCTCTAGCCCACAACACCTTCCGGTCTCTCCCTCTACATCAAACATGAACGGAACAAGTTCTTTCTACTTTCTTGATTTTTTGTTCAGATCTTATTGACTTATTGTGCCTCAGTGCCTTGCTCATCTCAAGATAGGCTTCAAATTTCTGTTAGCGGGCTCTGCTTACTTGATTAGTAGTGTTTTTCAATTCTCTGTTCACTTGATTTCTTTTATTGTAGTTGCTTCTGAACCACCATCTTCATGTCATGCTTTGTTGTGCTTTTTTCGGATCTCTATTCACTTGATTTCCCATTTTGTAGTTGCATATATCATGAATTTCTTTTACCTTTGTCTTTATCATGCTTTCCACCCTTGCTAAGAAATCATCAAAATAAGATTTTTGTGGCTCAACTGTGTCATGATTGCAATTGCACTCCCATGGCACTCCTATGTGAACATAATTTATTGTTTTATTTTATGTTTTTACTTTTAAGTTTGAATTTGATTTGCTTGAAACGTCTGCAGTGTAGGTTGTGACTTTTCTTGGGGTAAGCATTGACAAGCAAGAATGGACTTTATAATGTTGTATATGTAATGGATTTGGAACTTATGCTAGCTGTTGGTACTATTTCGTTGATTTACAATCACTTGTCTGATGGTGTTTGTGCTATTTTTTTTTACTTCAGATTTGCTTGCTCACGGGTTGTGCAATGATTTATTCACGGGTTATGTGACTATGTCATATGCCTAACTACTACTAATATGGTGACAATGAATGAATGAAATCAAAATGACTTTTCTGTTATGCTCAAAGCATGAAAATTGAAACCAAACCGATTAAATTGATTAACTGTAATTATCGGTTTTGGTGATTTTGGTTTCATAAAATACAAAACTATAATTTCCGGTTTGGTGATGATTTGACCTTAACGGGTCGGTTAACCAGACCGTGCACAACCCTAATAAATTCACTATCACTTAAAGAGATTTTAACAACAAATATAGATGACCTTTTATCTCAACAAACATATGTTTCATAATTTTTTCAAATATGTAAGATAAAGTTATCCTTTTTTTTATCCATACACGGTACTTTAGACAACGCATAAGTGATTGGAGTGTGTCCAAACAAAACTTAATCCACACATCTAAATAATTACCCATGCAACAGATAAGAACTATTAAATCAGATCCGATCAGAGCAACCTACTTCAAGGTTAGTTTCCTGCAGTGATACAACAATAGACAAAATAATGAATGATCATCCAACTGTCATAATAACTAGGATTAAAAATTCTATAATCTCCCACTTGACAATTGCGGGGTCAAAACCAATTGAATAGCCTGATGATCATTGCAACAACTAAAGCTCACAAACCTATAGTCAAGATTAAAGTATTGTGCACTCCACAACACATATGCCAAACTAGTAATCAACAAGATTAATGCACTGTGCACATCACAATAAAAAAACACAAATAGGAGTCAAACATATGGCAAATGAAGTCCACAAAAGAACAACCAATTGTCCAAACTCCACCTTGACAAAAATATATCTAGTCAGAACAACTCCCCCTAAATATATCAGTGCAAACAAAAGTGTCCCAAGTTTAAAAACCAACTAAAAACAAAGCAATATCAAAGTTAGAACCAATGATCCCCTTTTTTACCCCATGCATTGTTCAATTGATCCGCGCCCTTTTTGCAGTCTCCTTGAGAATAACACCCCATTCCTCTTCGATGCTTCGAATGGCAGTCAAATGCCCTTGAAGATCCTTATGCTCAATCTTTCTTGGCCCAACTCTTGAGTTTTTTTTCGTTTTATCAGCCATACGAATTTTTATTGGGCAAATAACACCCACTTGAGATTAGTAACCTGAGTAGCCAATGCAGTGAAGGATTTTGAAAGAATGGAAGAGGATTTTGCAACTCAAGAAGTCTGTGGAACATTAATATTTTGGGAGTTTAGATTTGTATGTTTTGTGGAGTCCCTTTGGTAGTCCCACTTTGGTCTTTCGTTCTTTTATAGGAAGATTGATAAAAATCTCGAGGTCACTTTGGCTATGCTATGAAACTGAAGGAAATATGTTGTATTACAATAAATTTAATTTTATGGGTTTTGGTTTATCAATGAAAGTTAAAAAAAAATAAAATTAATTTTGTAAAGATATACAAATTCTTGAAGTTAGTATTTATTATTGAAATCAAGACGCGTGAATTTAATTCATATATGCAGTTAGGAGTACACGTGGATGCGCGCAGTTTTAGAGAAAAAAATATTCTCTTTTATAAGTACAACATATTCTATTCTTTTTCACACACAATTTTCATAGAAAAAATATTGAAAATCAAAGAGTGTTTTGAGAGAAAAAAGGGGAGAGCTTATGTCGTCTGACTAGTAGGCTCACCCCCTAGTAGATTTTTGTTTGCTTTTGCAGAGATTCTAAAGGGAATACTAAGGAAATGACGTAGGCGTTCCAAGTTGTACTCGGACTCGATTTTAAATCGGACAAAATATTGTTGCCCGTATAACATGTAGGCTTTTTTTATAAACTATAACATGTAGGGTTGTAGGGCATCATTAGTTAATTGATTTGTGCCTATGCTAAGCCAATCCTAAAATGCTTCCATTAATGTTTCAAATTGACTTCCGCAACCAACAATTATTTGGATTATTTGGTATTATGAGATATGATTCATATTTATCTTTCTGGAAGGGAATTCAATTTCGAACTACCACATTGAAACTTAGATCCCAAGTACCAAGAATTTACCCAAATGATTTTGATAATAATATTTTAGTTGCTCCAATGGTATGACCAATATAGTAGGATTTACCTAGGATTAAAGCTATGTAAATTACCTCACATAATGTTTAAAGAAAAACTAATTTTTTTACATGAAAATCATAATTATTTTTTAGGGCTTGCTTCAATTGATATTTTAGAAAGAGAAGTGAGGAGAGTTAAGGTGGTAGGAGTAACTTCACCTTGCTTGAATTGTATGAGAGAGAGTAAAGTGGGGTGAACGATGGGGAAAATTCTCCCTCACTCTCTAACTCAATATTTTGTAACCCCCAATTTGTTGATAAAATATTCAGTGGTTCCTACGCACCACATCATCAGCTTGACATGGTGAGCATGCTTCACTGGATAATCGACACGTGGCTTCTCTTATCTCATTCAACAAAAAAAATTAAAAATCAGAAGATTAAAAAAAGCAATAAGAAATATCAGGGTCTTCATCTTGTCACCATTATCGATTGCAACGCTTGAATCTGAAATCTTTCGGACTTGAATGTCCCCATAAGGTCCATAACAAGAAGATGAAGAAGAAGAATATGAGGGCAACAAAAAATCATAGCAGAATATACAAAAAAAGATTGATGTCAATGAAAGGCGACGAGATCTGGTTGGGGACAATGGTGCGAGTGAAGGAGAAGGTGAAGGTGAAAGACGTAGACCTAGTTGGCGAGGAGATCTGGTTGGGAGATGATGGTGCTAGGAGATCAGAGATATGATTTGTGGTTGTGTATTTTTTTAATTTTTTAAATGTACGAATATTAAATGTGATATTTCTTTTATTAAAAATAACAAGTACAAGCCACATTATAAAAAATTTGTTGACTGAAATTTAAGATGCCATGTATTGATTACTAAGTGGAGCATACGCACCATGTCATGCTGATGATATGATGCTCAAATACCAGTGAATATTTTCTCCAATTTTCGGGTGTTTGTAGGTAAGATAAATGTTTGTTTCTTATTTCTTAAAACATCTATAAAATTTTTTCACTCATTAAAACTTTAATAATGGTGTTTAAATGTAGTAGTCTCCCTCCCATAATTCTCCTTCACTTAACTATCCCTCCCTTAACTTTCTTAACTCTTCATTCTTTAATCCTAGCAAAACTTTAGTGTGTACTAAATAAATTTATGCGTGCATCAAATAAGTAATAATCCACAAAGATAACCACTACCAATATTGGATAAGAATCATCAGGACCCAAATTCCATGAAGTACATTCTAAAAAAGGTTAGTATAAAAATATTCAATAAAGACTAAAGTAGAAGGAAGGTCTCTTTCGGGGGATTGTTGTGAAGGAAATGTCAAATTCGCCCTTCAACAACTCTCACAATTCACCTACTTTGGCCAAAGTATAAACTGTTACCACTCAACAACATGACAGGACGTGGTGAGAACATTGTGCACTCATTTGCTGTACAATCTCATTTCAAGTTATCACACAATGATTCTTTAATTTCTCCTTCCTTTATGGTTTGAAATATTGACTTTTCATTACATATAATATTCTTGGTGTGGTTTGGTGGTCTTATTATTTTTCATAATTTTAACCCTACAACTTGGTTGAAATTTGAAGCCATGACACCTAGTCACAACTGCTTTTAAGTTATCCACAGTAATTGTCGATGTTAAATTTGTATCGAGGTATAAAATGTGTATAAGGTAGAAAGATTCAGGAAAATGATAACACAGAATTTACGTGGTTCGGCAACTTGCCTATATCTACAGAGTCTGATCTTTTATTAGAGTTGAGTCTCGATGAATCTTACAAATGTGGAATGATATATATTTATAGGCTTGGGATTTTGTCAGTTGATGCGGTTATGACAGTTCTTAAGACAATTTAACTGCATCTGGTAACCTCTCCTTGTAACTGCTCCTGGTAACTGTCGGTAACTGAACTATCAGATAAACTGCTTGTGGATAAGATTCTTTTGTCTAGGAGCTACCAATCTTCTAGAACTGTACATTCGGAGTGTGGAGGTATTTGCTCCACAAATACCCCCAGCCTTTTATTTACCTAAATAATTTTAGGATAAATTTAAAGTTTTTTCATGTTTATCAGGAAGTAGTTTCCTAGTTGGATTAGGATGCTCTCAGCAAGTAATCTCCTAGTTGGATTAGGAGTCTTGGTATCCTCTATAAATAGCTGCACGGTGTGAAGATTTTTTTTTTCTTTTCTGAACTTCACATGCTTCAAAGGTCGTCTCTTTTCTGCTCTTCAAGAGGTAATTCTTTTATCTACTTCAATAGGTTTCGCCATGGGTAAGCTCAAGGATTTGATTTCTTCTCCAGAGAACTTAGCTGCATTCAAAGCGAAGCACAAGATTTTACCTACATTCAACATTCGGGTTCCCTTTAATGACAATAGGGATTCTAATCCTGAGTTCATCAAGGTTTCCATTTTCCTATTATCGGAGTGCAAAATCCACATTCCATTCTCGTCGTTCTTTCAGGAATTTTTCATGTATACAGATCTTCATCCTTCGGAGTTAGCTCCGAATGCTTATCGGATCATCGGTGGTTTGATACAAATGAATTCTTTCTTGAGGAAAAACTTGCTACTATCGATCTTCTCTGTTGCTACTGAATCCTCAAGAATAAGAGTTCAGATGGCAAGTATTACTTGTCTCTAAAGTGTGATTTTGCATTAATCCATTGTCTTTCAAAATTCCAATAAAGACGTGGATTATATGCTCATCTTCGGGCATTGGAGCGGCTTTACCTCCCGTAAAGGGGAACCCCTAGGTATGCCTTTGTTCTGATCTTTGATTTTCTTGTGATATGTATATATATTTTTTACTGATTTTTCTATTTATTGCAGGTCGTATTCCCGCACTCCCGGATGTGCTTAGTGAAGCTGTGCAAGAGGTCCTTGATGACTCTTATGCTAGCTCCAGGCCTGGTGGTAAATTTTGGAGATCTGCCCCAGTGTTATTTGGCTGTAAACCTTCTTATCGTGGTTTTGTCCCTCTCCCCCATGGTGTATCCATTGAAGAAGTGTGTGAATACTCCAAGTTACCCCCAGCCTGGTAGCGACAATGAAAACATAAGAGGAAGCATTCTTTAGGTACAGTTACTCTTCCCGTCACTTTTCTTCTACCGTGGTTGGATCAGGGTCTGAAGGTGAGAGTGAGGAAGACCAGGATGATGATGAACTTCAGGATACTTCTAGCGAGCATTCCTTCTCTTTAGGTATGTTTTCCTTTGCTTAATTTAGTTATTATTATATTTTTTTTATATGTGTACTTTTATATACGTACCATCCATTTCGCATGATTGCAGAAGTTCTTCCGAGCGGGTCTTCCGGAGCTCTGAGGAGCGTGTCCATCCCTTATCTCCCTAAGACTAAATTTAGTCCCTGGGAAAACATCTTTGGATCTCCTCAGCCTATTGGAGGATCCTCAACCTTATTCGCCAACTCTTCTTTGGCTAAGTCGACATTGTCTTCTCCGTCCCTAGGGACTCGTCCTAGTCCTAATCTCCCTTCCTTTGGAGTATCTAGTGGTGCCGATGGCTCTTCTTCTACGTTTGCACCCTATACTCTTGGCAGAACCGCTTTGAGTCCTTCATCTTGGAATAATACCAGCAGTATGTTTAAAGGTTTTGTGGATAATCCCATGTCTCTGCACGTCAGATATTCACCTTTCTTCATTGAGAAGCTCTGTTCTACTATCTCCAATGAGGATAAAGAATTCTTTAATAAACTTCCCAAAGGTGAAGACTTTGGCTTGCAGATGCTTTTTGAGGTTTTCCTCTTATTTACTCTTATTCATTAAATATGTGTGTGTATGTGGATTAATTCGTACTAACCTTTTCTTTGTTTGAATTAGGGATCTCAAATGTGCCTTCACTACATAGTTGATTTGAAGCATCAACTTTTTGAAGCAAAGGCAGAGCTAGTGAAATCAAAGACTATGCAAACTGAGTTTGAGAATATCGTGCAAGAGAAATCCATTCTTGAAGAGAAAATTGCTGAAGCCAACGAAGAGATAGAGAAGACCCGAAGCGAGCTTGGCAAAGCCAAAAACCAATTGTCCAGAGTGGAGACAGAAAGGACGAAAGCGGTTGAAGAAAGCATAGCCCAGTGCTGCAAGAAATATACGGAAACTCTTGCTGTTGAATCCAACAAAAACTTTGGACTTGGGCGTGGTTGTACACTTCTCGCACTCAAGATTCCTCCAGAATATGAAGCTTGGTCGGAGGACTTCTTCTAGTGGCCCGCCCCCAACCATCGTCGCCCAAGCCTAAAGAAACTTCGTGAAAATGGCATTGGCCTGGGCACCAATGATCCTAGGACTACTTCGGCCACGGATCCTAGTGGACAATAGGAATATGTTTCTGATTCTGCCTCTTCGGCTTGCATGTTTAATTAATTGTATGAATAAAGCCTTTTGGCTTAGACTTTTCTTAGTCAGTTTCTTTGAATAAAGCCTCTTTAGCGAATTTTTTTTTGGAATAATGCCTATTTGGCTAAGACTCATTTGTCTTTTTCTTGGAATAAAGCCTCTTTGACTAAGACTTATTTGTCTTTTTCTTGGAAGAAAGCTTCTTTGGCTTTGTTTTTGTATAGCCTTTTTCCATAGGTATTTATTCAAAAAGTACCTTATTCATTGCATAGAAGGGAAAAGATTACAATCTTTAGATGGACCAACTTTCTAGAACTACCCTTGCCCTGTCTAAGATAGATTTAACACAGGCTAAGAGGTCCAAAAGAGACACCCAGAGCCTTTGTGGGTCTTGAGCCATTGCCGCTACCCAAGCCATGTCACATATCTGGATGAGTGAGTGCTGAACAGTTTGCAGAGTGCCTAGGAGCTCCTTGTTGCAATTGTTAGCAGTCTAGAACTCCCTCTTCAGATACTGTAATTGCTCCTTAAGATCCTCAGCTTGGTCTTCCGCATTCCTAGTTTGGAATGATTTGAGAACCTTTAGTTCTTCGTCATCCTCGTCGTCTTCAATTTCAATTACTTGCTTCGGTGGATTGTTTACTGGATGCTCAAGGATGACCATGTCCTCATCCTCTTGGTATTCCAACTTAGCATTTTTCTAGAGGGAGGCGTCTGTTG
Source organism: Tripterygium wilfordii (assembly GCF_013401445.1). NCBI lineage: Eukaryota > Viridiplantae > Streptophyta > Magnoliopsida > Celastrales > Celastraceae > Tripterygium > Tripterygium wilfordii. The sequence continues at coordinate 6,307,700 of NC_052245.1, forward strand.
GATGTTTAAGATTGATCAAATCGTTATCCTCCTTGTTCTCTATCATAGACCTTTTCTTTGGTGGGACATTGGCGGGACGTGAAGAAGAACTCATTGTTATAACAATTGTTTCTTTCTTTTTCTCCGTCTCTCTGTGCCTTTCTCATGTCCATTTATAGGTGGAAGTGATTAGACGGTTGAGCTGTGATGAATAACAACCAAGACGTGTGGAATACCTGCTGAGACGATTGAACGACAGTTTTGAAGTAATTTCTAGCCCTCTTTCCAACCGCAAGTAACCTCTAGCCTCTTTTCCAACCGCAAGTAACTTCTAGCCTCCTTTCTAACCACCTCTTAGTGAAAACCACTTGATTGATTTTTTGATTAAGATTCCCAACTTGTCTTGGAATCAAGAATCAATATTCTTAAAAAATTGAAGCCTGAGTAAGAATCAGATTACATGGCTGAATCGTAAAACTTTCATAAATTTCATTAAAGAAGTAGCAAGAGGTAGCTAAATGCAAAATTAGATGAAGAGGAAACTTATTCTTTTATTGATGATACGCTGCCGAAGGCTTAATAAGCCATAATCGACATTACACATAAAATCTCCTTAGGTTAGAGATATTCCAAGTTCCGTGGACACTTTTGCCATCTCACCTAACTAGCTTGTAGGCTCCCTGGCCGATCCGTGCGTTGACCTGGAAAGGTCCTTCCCAGTTCAGACTCAACTTTCCATCAGTTGGATCCTTAGTCTGAGATAAGACTTTTCGTAAAACGAAGTCCCCAATTTCAAAGCTTCTTGCCCTAACATTTTTATTATAGGATCGGGACAACACTTGTTGGTAAGCAGCCAGCCGCAAATCCAGGTTCCTCTCCATTGCCAGATCATTGTTGCCTTCCTCAAACATTTGCATTAGGAGAGTTTGAAACCCTGTTTCTAAGGGAATGATAGCCTCCGCTCCATAAGCAAGCACAAATGGGGATTCTCCCGTAGACTTGTGAGGAGTGGTTCGGTATGCCCATAATACTGATAAGAGTTCTTATACCCACCTTCCTTTGGAAGACTCCAATCTTTTCTTAATTTCGTCTAATATGATCTTGTTGGACGCCTCTGCCTGACCACTGGAATAGAGATTATTTATCCCATATCCGCCACAAAATTCTTTAAATTTGGCACTTGAAAATTGAGTTCCGTTATCACTGTTCAAGGCATGAGGGATTCCAAACCATGTTATGATATTTTCCCAAATGAATTTCCTTGTTTCTATATGTCGGATTGCTGCCAGAGGCTTTGCCTCGATCCATTTAGTGAAATAGTCAGTGGCGGTAATTAAGAATCTTCTATTGCCAGTAGCTCGCGAAAGCGGTGCAACAATATCCAACCCCCATTGGGCAAAAGGCCACGGACTTGTAAGAGGACAAAGATTCCCAGCCGGTTGGTGGGGGATTGGTGTGAATTTCTGACACTTCCCACACTTTTTTACGTACTGCAAGCATCCTTCTGCATGTACGGCCACCGGAAGCCTTGGGTGATTGCTCGAAATACAAGTGTCCTTCCAACTGCATGTGCTCCACAAAAGCCTTCATGAATCTCAAACAACAGGTCCTCCACTCTTCCTGGGTGAACACATAATAAGTATGGACCTGAGAAAGACTTTTTATAAAGCTTCTGATCAGGAGACAACCAGAGGAGCGCTGCTTTGACTGCCAATTTTCTGGCTTCTTTCTTATCTTTGGGAAGAATGTCATCCTTTAAGTAAGCAACGATGGGATCCATCCAACTTGGCGTCTGCTCTTCTGCGCATCGTATCTCTTCTAGCAACTCATCTATGCTTGGTCGTTCAAGCACTTGTACTTGGATAACCCTCTTCACCCCTAGTTGGTCGACCGATGCAAGGGTAGCCAAAGCATCTGCATGATCGTTATGCTCCCTTGTAATTTGTATTACTTTATAGTCGTGAAGTCAGTCGAGCAACTGTTCAGTTTTTCCCATGTAGGCCGCCATGGTTGTCGTCCTAGCATTGTAGAGTCTAGTGAGTTGATTGACTACCAATTGAAAGTCTGAATAAATCACCAACTCCTTTGCCCCAAGTCTTAGAGCATTCTGGACTCCTTGAAACAAGGCCTCATACTCGGCTTCATTATTTGTTGCTGGGAACCCTAATCGTATAGCCATATCTAATACTTCTCCTTCAGATGCTATGAGCACAATTCTTGCTCCGGATCCTCGTCTTCTTGAAGAACCATCAACCTGTAACTCCCAAAGATGCAAAGGAGTTACCTGTACCTTCCATATCTGGTTGGCTTCTTCAAGCCGTTGCTCCGTGGTGAACAACAAAATCAGCTAAAACTTGAGCTTTAATGGCAGTCCTTGGGACAAACTGTAAATCATACTGAGTCAATTCGACTGACCATTTGGCAATCCTTCCAGACATGTTCGCTTTTCCTAACAAGGTCTTCAATGGATATTCTGTCACCACTTCCACTGGGAATGCCTGGAAATAATGGTTCAACTTCCTAGAAGCCATTACCAATGCCAAGAGAAGCTTTTCCAGGGGCGAGTACCTTGTTTCAGCATCTAGCATTGTCTTGCTTACGTAGTAGATTGGGTACTGGACCTTTCTTTCTTCTCTTATGATTACAACGCTGATGGCATGATCTGACACTGCCATGTATAGTTGAAGCATGTCTCCTTCCTTAGGAGTTGCTAATAGTTGGGGTTTTTGCAAGTAACTCTTAAATCCAAGAAAAGCCGCCTCATATTCATCATCCCATTGGAAAGCTCTCCCCGACTTAAGCAATCAAAAGAAATGGCTGAATCTATTTGAGGATCTACTGATGAACCTGGTAAGTGTCGCCGTCATTCCAATTAATTTTTGTATCTCCTTCACCTTGGTGGGTCACTCCAAGCATTGAATGGCCTTGATCTGTGCTGGGTCAGCCTCGATTCCCTTTTGTGTAACTAGATGGCCCAGGAATTTGCCCATACTAACTCCAAAAGCGCATTTGCTAGCATTGAGCTTTAGGTCATTTCTCTTTAAGACATCAAACACCTCTTGAAGGTGCATCAGATGGTCCTGTTGAAATTTGCTTTTGACCACCATGTCATCTATGTAAACTTCCATAGTCTTGCCAATCAGAGGTCCAAAGAGTTTTGTCACCATCCTCCGAAATGTGGCACCTACATTCTTTAAGCCGAAAGGCATTACTTGGTAACAAAATATTCCTTTTGGGGTGATGAACGAAGTCTTCTCCTGATCAGACGGATGCATTGGGATTTGATGATACCCTCGATATGCGTCCAGGAAGCTCATCCTTACCATTCCTGATGTCATATCCACCAATTGATCGATTTTAGGAAGCGGGAACAAATCCTTTGGACATACTTTGTTCAAATCAGTGAAATCAACACAGACCCTCCATTTTCCATCCTTCTTTTGGACCACCACTATGTTTGAGAGCCATTCGGGATATTGTACTTCCCTGATAGCCTAAGCTTCCAGCAAGTTTTCTACCTCCTTAACGACGGCCTCCGTATGTTGAACGATTGACCTTCTCCCCTTCTGAATTACAGGTTTAAAACCTAATTTGACATTCAACCTATGGATTGCCAATTCTGGATCCACCACTGGCATCTTATAGGAAGTTCATGCAAACACGCCCACATTTCTCCTTAACAACCCAATTAAGGATTCCTTCTCTGGTATAGGCAAGCTAGTCCCAACTAGAAAGTATCTGTCAGGACTTTCTGGTGTAACTTGAACCTTCTCAAGCTCTTCCATCGACTTTTTGCTGGCTCCTTTCCAACTTCCTCCAAGACTGGAGCCTCTTCTCCCATCATCATTATTCTTCTTGTTTGCTTTGCTTTTGCCATAATAAACTCTTTTGAGGCAGCTTGGTCTCCTCTTATTTCCACCACTTTGTCCCCGAAGGGGAATTTGAGCATCTGATGATAAGATGAGGGAACAACCTCCATTAATTGAAGCCAAGTCCTGCCCATGATTGCAGTATACGTCGAAGGTAGATCTATAGCAAGGAAATTCACCTTAACTGTTCTTGGACCTATCGTAACTGGCACTCTTATCCTTCCGAATGACCAAACTGGGGTTGCATGAAGTCCCACCAGATGTGTAGGAATAGGAATCAAATCTGCATGAGTTTTCCCTAACTTCTGGAAGAGTTAATAATACATGATCTCTACGGAACTTCCTTGGTCTACCATCATTCGCTTCACTGTTGCTGCTCCCTTGGTTCTCCCTGCTCTTTTGACTGAGGTTCTACCTTCTTTTCGGCAGCGGTTTTCTCTTTGTCAATTAATTCCTTAAGATGCCCCTGCTGAACCAATTCTTCCAAATGCCATTTGAACTCTCTGCAATCTTCTGCCCTGTGGCCTTTGTCTCTATGATAGGAACACCATTTGGACTGGTTTTGAGTGGACGGATCCCCTGACATCTTATTTGGTCGTCGAAATACTGCTTGTCCGTGATCTGAGGCAGAATTCAGAAAATTAGGTCCTTAAATATTGTTTTTACCGCCTCGTAAGAAGTGGGCTTTGGATCCTTCTTCGAGTCTTTTTCTTTCCCGTTCTTCTTTTCAAATTTCTTATTTTCCTTTTTTGTCCGTTCTTGAGAAGCAAACTGCCGATCCCCCTGTTTCTCTTCTTCCAGTTTGACGTATTGCTTAATCCTGTCATGGAGCGCGGCCATACTCTTGGGTGGAGCCATCGTCAAACTCTCTCACAATTGATAATCATGAGGGAGCCCGAGGCGAAAAGTAGCCACTGCGGTCATTTCATCATAATCTTCTATATCCGCATAGGTATCTGAATACCTGGTAGCGTAAGCCCTGAGTGATTCTCCTCTCCTCAGATGTAAAGCAAACAGTGTATCCAATTGTCGCAACCGGGGTCACGACGCAGTCCGACGTTTGAAAGGATGAAAAATGTTTAGAGTCGCCACCAATTGATTTAAGGTGCAATTGGACACCGTAAAAACCTGCGAACCAGAGAAAAGGGTACGGGGATCGATTGAGTGTAGGGAAGGTGTTAGGCACCCCACGACTCCCGTTTGAAAACGGTTACCCGGATTAATCTAATGGCTTTCTTATGGAAACTTGCTCTTTGCAAGATATAATTATTTTGAGAAAAAGATTGGTATGAAAAATACTATCAACTCATGATAGCTTTGGAAAAAGGGTTTGAAATAACACTTATCAACTTATGATAGTGTTTGAAAAAAGGTTTGGAATATTACTATCAACTTATGATAGTTTTTATTTGGAAATAGGTTTGAAATAACACTATCAACTTATGATAGTTTTGGGAAAAGATTTGTAAGAATACTATCAACTTATGATAGCATTAAAAAAAATTGTAATTTTACTAAAAACTTATGATAGTTTTTATTTGGAGACACACTACCAACTTTTGGTAGATTTAGTTTTAAACACCAACTTATGGTGTTAATGATAAAATACCCTACCAACTTTTGGTAGGTTTAATTTTGAATACCAACTTATGATGTAAATGATAAAATGCCCTACCAACTTTTGGTAGGTTTAATTTTGAACACCAACTTATGGTGTAAATGATAAAATGCCCTACCAACTTTTGATAGGTTTAATTTTAAATACCAACTTATGATGTAAATGCTAAAATACCCTACTAACTTTTGGTAGGTTTAATTTTAAATACCAACTTATGGTATAAATGATTATTTGGAAAAAATGTCATTTGCTAATTTAATCCATTATTGCCAACTTATGGCAAATTCATAAATGAAATCAAATATGGTCCATAATCCAGATAAATGAAATCAACTTATGATTTCCTTAATTGAAATGACAACATATCAAAGAATCAAGATTTGCACAAAACAGATTTTCAAACCACACACACTGCGCACAGATTTTTCAACTCTGATTTCACCTATCAAATGAGGTCGAAATGCAACGACATTTTATATACAATGTCACAACACCTCAATAAACACTATATCAAAATTTCAGAGCAAAACTCAAAGTTTAAAGCAGTCTGCTAATCTCGGACAGATTAGGGTCTTGAAAATCCTGCAGTTTGAAGTCCTTGATTGTAGAGACTCGCATTGGAGAAGATTGTTGTAGCAAAAAATATAACAGGAAAGCTTGATGATTGATGAACTTGATAGCAAGAAGTTTCTCCCCTTTTCTTTCTCTCTTTTTCTTTTTCTTCCCCCCCTAGCTCTCTATTTTTGCTCTCTTCCCTTAGCTCTCTCCCCTAGCTCTCTATCTTGCTCTCCTCCTTTAGCTCTCTCCCTTAGCTCTCTATCTTGCTCTCCTCCTTTAGCTCTCTCCCTTAGCTCTCTATTTATAGGAAATTAGGAGCTACCCATCCATTGAATGACCAACCATGGCAACCTAAGTGGAGTCACCACCATTGAATAACCAATTTGCACTAAGTAAGTGGATTCACCACCATTGAATGTAAATGGAGTTACCACCATTGAATTTGCACTAAAATGATGGATTCACCACCATTGAATGTAAATGGAGTCACCACCATTGAATTTAAGTGGAGTTGCACATCAATTTGCACTAAAATGATGGTGATGCATGGAATGATGTCAAGAGAGATATACATATATGTGTATATATGTATAGGTGGAAATAGTAATGGGTTTGACAAATCATGTGGTGGGCTTTCAAATGATAATCAAGACATTGGTCAAGATGGTAGTGGACACAAGCAAATTAGCTCTTCATGAAATGGGCCAACAAATGTTGAACATAGGTTGGTATGAATTGGGCTAAGATATGAGTATTTGTGGGCTTAAGAATCCAAGAAAGAGAATATTTATGGGCTTATAGGTACAACAAATGTGTTTTTTTGCATTTTTGTGCTTTTTCTCATTTTTGTATTTTTTTGTATTTTAGCCGGACGAAAATCGGGTACTACAGCTGTCCCCCTTTGTATGTCTTTTATGAAATAAAAGGCAAACAAAGGTATAGTCAACCGAGTTTCGTACGAGAATTGAAATGCACGGGATCACTATGGCCATTCCCGGCTTGGCCAAATATTTGTGCAAGAAAATAAAGGGGCACGGGATCACAAGGCCATTCCCGGCTTGGCCAAATATTGGTGCAGGAAAATAATGGGGCACGGGATCACAAGGCCATTCCCGGCTTGGCCAAATATTGGTGCAGGAAAATAAAGGGGCACGGGATCACAAGGCCATTCCCGGCTTGGCCAAATATTGGTGCTGGAAAATAAAGGGGCACGGGATCACAAGGCCATTCCCGGCTTGGCCAAATATTTGTGCAAGAAAATAAAGGGGCACGGGATCACAAGGCCATTCCCGGCTTGGCCAAATATTGGTGCAGGAAAATAAAGGGGCACGGGATCACAAGGCCATTCCCGGCTTGGCCAAATATTGGTGTAGGAAAATAAAGGGGCACGGGATCACAAGGCCATTCCCGGCTTGGCCAAATATTGGTGCAGGAAAATAAAGGGGCACGGGATCACAAGGCCATTCCCGGCTTGGCCAAATATTTGTGCAGGAAAATAAAGGGGCACGGGATCACAAGGCCATTCCCGGCTTGGCCAAATATTTGTGCAGGAAAATAAAGGGGCACGGGATCACAAGGCCATTCCCGGCTTGGCCAAATATTTGTGCAAGAAAATAAAGGGGCACGGGATCACAAGGCCATTCCCGGCTTGGCCAAATATTTGTGCAGGAAAATAAAGGGGCACGGGATCACAAGGCCATTCCCGGCTTGGCCAAATATTGGTGCAGGAAAATAAGGGGGCACGGGATCACAAGGCCATTCTCGGCTTGGCCAAATATTGGTGCAGGAAAATAAGGGGGCACGGGATCACAAGGCCATTCCCGGCTTGGCCAAATATTGGTGCAGGAAAATAAAGGGGCACGGGATCACAAGGCCATTCCCGGCTTGGCCAAATATTTGTGCAAGAGAATAAAGGGGCACGGGATCACAAGGCCATTCCCGGCTTGGCCAATGTTTTTTTTTTTAATCTTTGACTTTTTTTTTTTTTTTTTGGTGAAAAGGTGCTCGGGATCACTGTAGCCATCCCCGGCTTGGCTGAAAATTTTTGATTTTTGATTTTTTTTATTGTGAAAAAGGTGCTCGGGATCATTGTAGCCATTCCCGACTTGGCTGGAAAAGATTTTTTTGATTTTTTGAGAAAAAGGTGCTCGGGATCATTGTAGCCATTCCCGAATTGGCTGGAAAAGATTTTTTGATTTTTTGATTTTTTTTTTTTTTTTTGAGAAAAAGATGCTTGGGATCATTATAGTCATTCCCGGCTTGGCTGGAAAATTTTTATTTATGCAGCGAAGATGCATGCACTGACCTATTTTGCTCAATTATGAATGTCTCATGAATGAATGAATGCATGTTTTCTCAAGGCTTTGCCATCCTCCAACAAGCGCACAATTACGAATTGCTAAACCAAATTTGTTTCTCTGTTAGGGTTGACCTTCTGACTCACTGAGCTTTCAATGTATCTTCTCTAATCTGATTAGTGAAGGCCTTTTTCCATTCTGGATTCTAGCTCTTGGGCTATCTCTTTTCCTTTTCCAATGTGCATTCCCATAATCAATTGATTTTCCCTGAAATTTGCATGTTCGTACGCATCTGAGTTCAAAGCTACCCATTTATCTGAATTTCTTTATTCAATTTAATTTTTTTTTTTTTTTGCACGGCTTAGGAATGTGAGCTTCTCTTTCCTGCTAACACCTGCTTCAGCTTCAGGCTTTTCACTCAGATCCTTTCCAGCTTAGGATGCCAAAATCCATCAACTTCCTATCAAAAGTATTGTCCTGATGCACTCATTATATTTCCTGTCAAAACTTTGTCAGTGATAAATTCAAAAGTACAGCCATGCTTGTCAATTATTGAAAGCAAATGATAAATTTTTGGAGTATGAAATGAGAATTGAATTGGGATGTAGAAAAGGAGACAACAAGCAACAAAATTGAAGAAATGAATTTCCTCACAATTTGTTTCTTGGAGTATCAAATGAGAATTGAATTGAGATATGTAAAAGGAGACTACAAACCACAAAATTGAAGAAATGAATTTCCTCACAATTTTTATTGAAAAGGATGGGTGGTAATAAAATATTTTAGAATGAAATATGTACAAGAAATTAGGGAGGTCAAAGGCAAGAAGGACAAACCGAACTTATTCAAGATGAAATATGTGATAATTCAAAGATTGTACCAAAATTGCCCCAATTTTGGTGTGCACCCAATTAACAATAATCAAAACTGACTTGTATGAGGCTATCTCTGAACCTTCCATTTCTGCCAACAAACTTCTTCTTCTATGTAACAGACTAACACCTTAGCAAGGTAAAATATCTGATGGTATCAAGAGCACCCCAAAATCTACCCCAGTTTTGGGTGCATGTCCAATTAACTGATCTCCAACCCTTCAATTACGAAATTAATTTTGCACTCCCACCTATGTCAATGTGAGACAAGTTAACAGTCAACTCAGGCAATACTCATCAATTCAACAGATTCGTGATCCAACCATCTTGCAGCCCAAACTAAAATGCCCATAAGGGTTTTTTTTCACTTTAGCAGAATTCTTCTTTTTTTTTTTTCCCTATTTTTGCCTAGAGCGCCCTTGCGGGTTTTCACTCTAGCGAGATTTTTCTTATTTTGTCCCTAATTTTTGCCTAGAGTGCCCTTGCGGGTTTTCACTCTAGCGGTTTTTTTTTTTTTTTTTTTTTTTTTTTTTTAAGCATAATACTGCCTAAGAACATCGATATTTACTGGGTGAGGCAAATCATCTCCATCCATCCTTGTCAAAATTACTGCTCCACCAGAGAATGCTTTCTTCTCCACATATGGTCCCTCGTAGGTAAGAGTCCATTTTCCACGATGATCTTTTTGAGGTGGGTGAATCATCTTTAGTACTAAATCCCCTTCTCTGAAACAACGAGGTCGCACCCTCTTGTGATGTGCTCTTATCATTCGTCTTTGATACAGTTGTCCTCTACAAAGTGCCCCTAATCTTCTCTCCTCAATAAAATTTAGATGTTCATAATGAGTTCGAACCCACTCATTCACTAGTGAATGTACGCACAGAAGTCCGATATCCATATAGAGCAAAGGAAGTCTTGGTATTCATGTAGGAGACCTATCAATTTTTTCTATCTTCTCCTTCAAAAGCTGCACCAATCCTAACCTCCTTTTTCTGAACTTCAGTTCCAAGTTAACAACCTCAATTATTTCTTTGTGTGGCTGAATTATCCTCTCTTCTTGGTTAACTTGTCTCAACATTTCTGGCGATGTCTCAAATTCGTCCTTAATGTCAGGGTCAGATTCAACATTGTTAATGGGTGCCCCAAAATCTGGTTCATTCGATTCATCTTTTTCATTATCCTCAATTTTAATCCTGTTAAAATGGAATATGTGAGATTTGGAATTTTGGAGGTGATGGATGAAATGAAATGAATAGATGTGAGAATTATGAGCAACGATTTTTGTGTATGATAAGCATATCAGAATCATCAGAAACATGAGAACATGCAAAGACCTTACTATGCGAATTCATCAAAAGATAAAGTAAAGACATGCTCATTACAAAAACCCAATCAGTGGCCATGAGCTGGGTCACAGATCATAGTGCACATGGATATTACTCTTGAAGGCTGTTGATAGAGACTGGCAATTCAAAACTGGTCCAGTTGTTAAGCTTAAAACCTGAAGGACATGGCAAGGCTTAACAGCAAAGTTTTGATCATTCCCCATAATAGCAACATGGAATTCCTCAAACTGCTCACATAACTCCCCAAAATTTCTGACTGTTGGATTGCTATGTTTTCACTTCCGTATCATATCCATGACTGCTACCAACATGTGCTCCAGCCTGTGTTGTCCATCTTCTAGTGTTTGTAGCCCCATCTCTAGTCGGGCTATCGCTGCACGCATGCGATCTGATTGTGGAGATGCTGCAATTACTGATGAGGAATCACCAGGTGGTGATGCTGAGGGACCTTCTTGGGTCTGCTTCTTTCCAGCAGAAGTTGTTTTCAAATGGTTGATGCTCTGACGCCATGTCCTTCTTTCTAGCATGGTGACCTGATATCCCAAAGATGCTTGAGGCCGAGGAGGTCGAATGCTTTTGAACAAAAGCAACCTTGTGATAAGCCGTGGGAAAAATAACTTCCCCACCTTTGTTGGCTTCTTCTCGACAAAATCCTTGGCTTTGAAGATAATGGCCAGATAGATCTTCCCAATATCAAACCACTGCCCTTTATACATAGAGTATAAGACTGACAAGAATTTTCCTCGTCGTTCTTGCTCATGGCTAATAGGGCACAGATTTTTCCTGACAGCATCATCCAGCAACCACATCTTTGAAGGCAAGTAAGCACGGCGTGTAGCGTTGCTGTGCCTATTCTTTTTTCCTCCACACATATCATCAACAATTTTCTGCTTTGACGCACAGATCGGTTGTCGAGATCCAGTGGGCTTATCATCTACTGGTGGATATCCCAAGCAGCAACACAGATCTGCTGTCGTGAATTGAACTTTTATACCATCTAGAATGACCTGATAAACCAGTTGATTCCTAGTCCGCTCACTTCGTGGTAGCTCGATGAGAGTGTGATAGAAGGAGCGAACGATCTGAGGATACACCAGTAAGTCATTTTCTGGATCTGGGTCTACTAGAAACAGCAAGGAATGCTCCCTCAAGTAGCGCATCGCCCATTTGTTGAGTGCTTCTCGCTGTACCGTTTCGTCGATTCTACACTCAGGAATAATTTTAGCTTTGTTGAACAACGCAAGCCTGGACTGTAATCTTGAGGCGATGGTGCGCGAGCGTCTCGGCATAACTCTTGATCTTTGTGAGAGAACACACTTTTGTCAGGAATGATTGAGATGAAGATGGAGATGGAGATGGAGATGAAGATAGCTCAGAGAGAAAACACACTTTTGCAATTGAGATGGAGATGAAGACGGAAATGGCTCTACATATACGAAGACATTTGCGGTGCCTGTCACATCAATACTTACTTGACTGTCACCATCCACTGTTATTTTCCCGCTTGAGGACAACTCTTTTCTTCCTTCTTTTTTTTCAACTAGATAATAATAAAAAACAAAACTGTCACACTCAACTGTTCATTTCCCGTTTGAGGACAAACTTTTTTCTTTCTCTTTTTTCTTTTCTCTTTTTTTTCAACTTAAATAAAAATAAAACAGAATAATAATAATAAAAAAAACTTTCACACTCTCCAAGAAATTACGAATATTTGCACAGTGAGGCAGGGTACATAACAGACGATCAGGATTTAATCCCAGCAGGACCTTCTAAGCTGTCTGATAAGAGATTCCAACGAAGGTGGAGAACATGACTCTAATGGTGATGGTGGTAATGAAGGAGAAACTGACAGCGATGGGGGCGGAGAGCTAAGAGTGGAGGATGACGGTGACGGTGATGATGATGATGAACATAGATCACAAGTCCCCGGAAGCTTTCTTTTGTTTGTTGATGCATCTCTCTTGGTTTCCATCTCTGGTCATGTAACCTTTCAAGCGCTTCACATCTGACAACTTCACTGGCTTTAAATAAAATCATTTGCTCCTTCTCTCAAGCATCTGTTGATCGAGTCACTACGTTCTCAGATGACATGATTACCACTGGAATCTCTCTCAAGGCAGACGATCCCTTGATTTTCTTCAGCAACTCGTATACAGTAGTCGGTGATAATCAGATCCACCTTCAAACTATCAAACCCAACAGAACAATTATTCTCCTCGTCTAATCCCAGAAACTGAAGTACTCTTATTCCACTATCCACCGCCATCACTTTACAGGAAGTAATCTTGAGCAACCTTTCAATGACCATTCTATCAACAAGGTTGTCATCGATAGCCAAAACATGAACCTCCTCATAATCAGATATAAAATGATCTATTCCAACTCGATCAACAAGAAAATTAAGAGTCAATTTCCTCAAAAACTGCCCCATTATATTTTTTTTGTTGTTCATTTTCATTGTTTTAGCAATTCACAACTGTAATATTGTACTATAAGGATGGCAAAGACATGAGTGAATTGGTATTTTTCTTCTTTTTTTTTTGTTTTTTTTTTTCATGCATGACTATGAACTTATTTAGTTTGACAAAATGCAATGACTATACCTACGTGAATGCATGAGAGAAGAAACCAGTAATGGAAATTACAATTAAAAATGTGTAAAACAAAACGTCAACGGTAAATGAATAAATCACACAAAAATAAAAATGCCATTATATGGGGTAACCTAAATTTCTGGAGGTTTCGGACATGGATCTAGGGTTTTATAAAGTGCTTGGGTAAGTTTATCTAACTATTCCGCGAGGCCCCAGATCATGTTGCTTTTAAAATCCCAACTATTGGGACAAAAGCTCCTCCCTTAACTTTTAAGGGAAGTCGATCCGGTGAGGATATCTTCCACTACCCATGCGGAGACGGAATCTCACGAGAATAGTGGTCAACCCTCTCTAATACTAAAGGTAGAGCCCAGCTGGTAGGCTACAGTGAGTGTAAATGTATGAGATGACAAATACTTTACCACAACAAAATAAATCAACATCTCAGCCATATAAAGGAAACAAACAATTAATCATACAAAAAGAAGTAACCGTAGCCAATCAGTTTAATCATATGGGCTTGACCCTCTTAGGTTTAAAAAACCTGGTGTTCCCCAGCAGAGTCGCCAGTTGTCGCAACCGGGGTCACGACGCAGTCCGACGTTTGAAAGGATGAAAAATGTTTAGAGTCGCCACCAATTGATTTAAGGTGCAATTGGACACCGTAAAAACCTGCGAACCAGAGAAAAGGGTACGGGGATCGATTGAGTGTAGGGAAGGTGTTAGGCACCCCACGACTCCCGTTTGAAAACGGTTACCCGGATTAATCTAATGGCTTTCTTATGGAAACTTGCTCTTTGCAAGATATAATTATTTTGAGAAAAAGATTGGTATGAAAAATACTATCAACTCATGATAGCTTTGGAAAAAGGGTTTGAAATAACACTTATCAACTTATGATAGTGTTTGAAAAAAGGTTTGGAATATTACTATCAACTTATGATAGTTTTTATTTGGAAATAGGTTTGAAATAACACTATCAACTTATGATAGTTTTGGGAAAAGATTTGTAAGAATACTATCAACTTATGATAGCATTAAAAAAAATTGTAATTTTACTAAAAACTTATGATAGTTTTTATTTGGAGACACACTACCAACTTTTGGTAGATTTAGTTTTAAACACCAACTTATGGTGTTAATGATAAAATACCCTACCAACTTTTGGTAGGTTTAATTTTGAATACCAACTTATGATGTAAATGATAAAATGCCCTACCAACTTTTGGTAGGTTTAATTTTGAACACCAACTTATGGTGTAAATGATAAAATGCCCTACCAACTTTTGATAGGTTTAATTTTAAATACCAACTTATGATGTAAATGCTAAAATACCCTACTAACTTTTGGTAGGTTTAATTTTAAATACCAACTTATGGTATAAATGATTATTTGGAAAAAATGTCATTTGCCAATTTAATCCATTATTGCCAACTTATGGCAAATTCATAAATGAAATCAAATATGGTCCATAATCCAGATAAATGAAATCAACTTATGATTTCCTTAATTGAAATGACAACATATCAAAGAATCAAGATTTGCACAAAACAGATTTTCAAACCACACACACTGCGCACAGATTTTTCAACTCTGATTTCACCTATCAAATGAGGTCGAAATGCAACGACATTTTATATACAATGTCACAACACCTCAATAAACACTATATCAAAATTTCAGAGCAAAACTCAAAGTTTAAAGCAGTCTGCTAATCTCGGACAGATTAGGGTCTTGAAAATCCTGCAGTTTGAAGTCCTTGATTGTAGAGACTCGCATTGGAGAAGATTGTTGTAGCAAAAAATATAACAGGAAAGCTTGATGATTGATGAACTTGATAGCAAGAAGTTTCTCCCCTTTTCTTTCTCTCTTTTTCTTTTTCTTCCCCCCCTAGCTCTCTATTTTTGCTCTCTTCCCTTAGCTCTCTCCCCTAGCTCTCTATCTTGCTCTCCTCCTTTAGCTCTCTCCCTTAGCTCTCTATCTTGCTCTCCTCCTTTAGCTCTCTCCCTTAGCTCTCTATTTATAGGAAATTAGGAGCTACCCATCCATTGAATGACCAACCATGGCAACCTAAGTGGAGTCACCACCATTGAATAACCAATTTGCACTAAGTAAGTGGATTCACCACCATTGAATGTAAATGGAGTTACCACCATTGAATTTGCACTAAAATGATGGATTCACCACCATTGAATGTAAATGGAGTCACCACCATTGAATTTAAGTGGAGTTGCACATCAATTTGCACTAAAATGATGGTGATGCATGGAATGATGTCAAGAGAGATATACATATATGTGTATATATGTATAGGTGGAAATAGTAATGGGTTTGACAAATCATGTGGTGGGCTTTCAAATGATAATCAAGACATTGGTCAAGATGGTAGTGGACACAAGCAAATTAGCTCTTCATGAAATGGGCCAACAAATGTTGAACATAGGTTGGTATGAATTGGGCTAAGATATGAGTATTTGTGGGCTTAAGAATCCAAGAAAGAGAATATTTATGGGCTTATAGGTACAACAAATGTGTTTTTTTGCATTTTTGTGCTTTTTCTCATTTTTGTATTTTTTTGTATTTTAGCCGGACGAAAATCGGGTACTACACCAATGTTACTGGATCTCGACTATTTGCTATGAATCTTGCTATGAAGATCCGGGCCAACTCCCTCCAAGACGAAACTGAATTCTCTGGAAGTTGGTGGAACCATTTCATGGTTGTTGTCTCGAGACTTGACGGAAACATTTTGCACATGAGTCCGTCTCAACCTGCCAAAGAGCCATCTTATGAGTGTAGGTTCAAATATGTGCTACAGAATCTGTTTTTCCATCATAGACTGCAAACGCCGGGGGTGAAAACTTGTTTGGTGGATCTTCCAGTTGCAGAGCCCGCACAAAAGGTGTGGAAGTCATCTTTTTGAGGCTTTGCTTGGCCTTCTTATAAGCACTCCATAAGACCTCCCCTGTATCTTTCTTTATTCGAATTCTTGGGGAAAGGCTTCAGCGCCTTATCCTTCTAGACGGCTGCGGGGATTTGTTCCTTGCACCCCTTGGAGATGGAGTATGCCTTCTCCTCTCCGTAACTGGTCCCCTCCTCTGATGAGACCTCCCAGTGCTCCCACTGTCTTACTCCCGAACACACTTTGGATCTGCATCCCTTTCGCCCCGGACAACACTCTGGATTTCACTAGCCAAACGCTTCCCCTTTCTCCTCATGGTTTGGAGTCTTTCCCTCAGAGCTTGAGCATGCTCTTTTCTTTTTAACAAATCTTCTTCTGCCTTAAGGAGGGCTTCTTCCAATTCCAATTAATTTGGAATTTGCTCTTTTATTTCATCATGATTATGCTGAGCCCTCTCCTCTTCTGGATGAGGCAGTTCCTCCTGTCGTGATTCTTCCGCTTCTTGAGACATGGCTTATATTAAAGAACATTTCCCACAGATGGCGCCAATTGTCGATGCTAAATTTGTACCGAGGTATAAAATGTGTATAAAGTAGAAAGATTAAAGAAAATGACAACATAGAATTTACGTGGTTTGGCAACTTGCCTATGTCCACGGAGTCTGATCTTTTATTAGAGTTGAGTCTCGATGTATCTTACAAATGTGGAATGATATGTATTTATAGGCTTGGGATTTTGTCAGTTGATGTGGTTATGACAGTTCTTAAGACAATTTAACTGCATCTGGTAACCTTTCCTTGTAACTGCTCCTGGTAACTACTCCTGGTAACTGTCGGTAATTGAATTGTCAGATAAACTACTTCTGGATAAGATTTTTTTGTCTAGGAGCTGCCAATCTTCTAGAACTGTACATTCGGAGTGTGTAGTTATTTGCTCCACAGTAATGGTTTCTTTTTTTCTCGTGACAGCATTTTTGTTATGCCACGCTGTAATACCTCGAACTTCTTTTTCTTTTAAAAATTATGAAGGACCAACATGTGTTGAGTATATATATATATATATATATTCATTTGAGCCGGGTAGACATGTTTGAAGTCTATTGTAAGGGTAAAAGTCATTAGAAATTAATATTGAGGGAATAGGGGGTGTACGGAGGCTTTTCAAAACTGAGTATATGTGAAAAGTAGTGCAGGTGAATGCAGGTGCCCAATTCTGATAGATCAGAACTGGGCTTCGATCGATCGGAAATCGACACTGGAAAATATGGATAGTGACCAATTCCGATCGATCGGAAGCGGTTCCGATCGATCGGACATGCCCAGTATGCTTGGGTTCAGTTTTTAAAACTCCCATTTCACGATTTCTCTAAAAAATAACCCAACCGAAACGAATCATAGCCCCATTTTCTCTCAAAATCTCTCATTCCCATCACCCAAGATATCAACCAAGGTAGGGTTCTTCACTTTCAAGTTGTTTCAAGTTGGATTTATTACTTCTCTCTCTAGTTTACATATTCTTAAATTCCTCTCTTTGTTCTAATCTTTCAAGGTTCGAATCCAAACTCAAATCCATGAGTTCCTACATCATTTGCGGCCTAAAGGAAGCTTGAATCGTTTCCTTTTACTTGTTTCTGTTGGACCAAGACTTAGTGTCTAATCAACATTGTGTTTTTGATGATTGTGTATGATTGTATACTAAAATGTGTGTGAGCATGCTTGACTTGAACATATCCTAAAATGCTAGAAAACATGCTTAAATGGTTATTTGGTTAATTGTTTAATATCTTAATTGTGCATATACACTTAAATGAAGGATTATGCATATCTCTATGTGAATTTGATATCTATATATTTTTGAGATAGTGCTAGAAATTCAGTTTTGAAAACAAACATACATGGACTAAGTTAGGGCATTAATCTTCTAATAATCATAATTTATCTTAACCAACTTAGGTCCAAATGACTTGAAACTTGAACCACATGCACATAAAGGTCTAATATATGTTCTAGGACTATAATCATGATAAATTAAGTGCATCACATATATATTTGGTCATATGCTTAAATTCCGCCAAAACTAGGTTTTACCTAATTTTGTGCATATGTGTTCTTTGTGAACGTGGTGAACCAAATGAACTCCGATTTAAATGAAATTTCGTGTGCATCTTAGTTTTATCACTATGAACATATTTGACCTAGTAAAGTTTAAGAGAAAAGGTCATTTACACTGAGTTTGCAAAATGACATTGAATTTACACTTAGAATTCATCGGTTTCACTATTAGTAACTTATTTGCTTGGTTGAGTGACCAAACGATTTCCGATTGTTATGAAATTTTATATGGACATTCTAATATATATAAAATGATTTATCATGCAGTAATATGAATTTTCTGGGTTGTTTTTCTAATGTAATTAACCTATGCGCTCTATATGAAGCTCTTTGAGCTTACATGCAATTGGGGAGCTCTACCTCTTATTTCTTTGTAGGTTAATCATCATGAGGATATTATATCACTCAGAATTCAGTTTTCTCAAGTGAATTGAAGTCCGGTTTTCAAGTATGAGCTTGGATCTCTAGAAAACCAAGAAAAACCTATGTTCATCAACCTTCCACTAAGGCATTTTGATTGATGATTGGAATTAGCCTTAGGGCTGTATAATATGGATATATTGGTGCTGCCAAATTCAGAGTTTGAAGTCAAGATTGGAGGGACATGTTTGGTCACGTGAAGGATCTCTTATCTTCATCAAACAAGATCTTGCACATGCTTCCTTTATTGAGGTCAATAATCAGATTTTTGTGAGAAGACAATTGATGAAGCTAAAGGACAAATGCAATGGTTGAAATTTGTAAGAGATGAGAAAGTATATTTTGCAACTAGACAAGACTTAGATTATGAAGATATTCTTGAAGACTACAAGCTCCAATGGTACACTAATCTATGGCTGAGATTGAATTGTTTTGAATTATGAATGGATCAGATTACAACAAGACTTGAAGGGTTAAGATGACCATTTAAAAGGTGAATCCAATGGTTGTGCATAAGACCATATTCTTGCTTGCAATTTTTGACTTAAAAGAAGATCTTACTTGATTTTTGGAGTCAAAGATGGTTGCAAGTTGCTACACATTTTGTAGGAAATCATTGGAGATACCAAGGCCAAGATTTGGTGTAAGTTTGATCAAATGGTCAAAGATGACAAAATTGTTGGAGATACCAAGGTCAAGATTTGGTGCAAGTTTGATCAAATTGTCAAAGATGGCTGCAAGTGCACATGACCACTCAAATCTTGGAAAGCTAGACTTGGAAAATGATGCAAGTGCAACGGCTACATATTGCAAGGTTGAGATTTAATGATCTATTCATTCAATGGCCAAGATTTGCACATGTAATTGAAGGTCGAGATTTGAAGATAGAAAAAGATCCAATGGTGGAAATCACAAGAGCTTGGTAAATTATAAAGAGGGGTTCTTCCTCATTCCAACTTGGAGAAGCCAAAATTACATTGAAGAAATTCTTGCTCTCAAAGCTTTCAAGCTAGTTTGTGCCATTGAATCCAAGCTTCTACCCAAGCCACTCTAAAGGCTTCCTCACTATTTTGCTTTTGCAAAGAGGGAGTGCTTCTCATTTGGCTTCTTATTTTCAGATTCGAAAATCCTCATTATTCTTCATTTTCTATCCAACCCGTGAGGTGATATTGTGATTCTTGAGTGTTCCTCAACCCCATTTGCTTAGTGCAAACCTTGAGTGAACCATTTATACCGAACACTTGTAAAAGTCCCTTCATTGGGCAAAAACCTTGTTGAGGTTGAGTTTAAGGGAGTGCTTGAAACCCTTGGTTGTAAAGTTTGAAGATTATCTTGAAATCTTCAGTTTTAAGGGTGACCTAAAAACCCTTGTGAGTTTTGTGGAGCTCTTGAGAAAACCACATCCTTAGTGGAGGTTGAAAAATCCTAGGTTGGTGAACCTACGTAGTAGATGTAGGAGAAGAGTCTCCGAACTACTATAAATTGCTGTGTGGACTTTATTGATTGCATTGCTTGCTTGTTGATTGATTAAGTGTTTTTATTGCAGAATTTTCTGAACCACTAATCTGTCCATGCACTGTTCACATAGCTAATCTTTGAATTTTAATCTGAATTTTTGATATAGTATTCATTAGGGTGTTGTGATACTGCATACCAAATTTCATTGAATTCTGACTTGATTTGCTAGGTGAAATTTGAGTTGTAAAATCTGTGTGCAGTGTGTTGTTTAAAAAATCTGTTTTTACAATTCCTTGATTATTTGATAATTGATCATTCACCATATTGTATCACATCTTACATTGAAATGAATATTGATTAAGATAATTATTAGAGTCCAAATTTGTGTGCTAATTGTTAATTGACATTGATTTCCTTTTAAATTATAAAAAGAGATTCCTATCGGAATTTGGGGACACAATTCACCCCCCCTCTTGTGTTAAGTACGATCCATCAGTTTCTACAACCTTCCTAAATTTAAAAGCTAGTATTTAGAGATTGGGGCATTTTGGATTTTAGGGTTCTATGGGTTTGGGGGATAATCTTCGAATTAGATGAAATTAGTGATTTAATATGTTGATTTAGACTTGTTTATGATTGTGTTTCTAGATTCTATTGTTAATTGGACTAGTAAGCTTGAATAGGTGAAGTTTAAGAACTTGGAAAGCCTTGGGTAAGAAAAAAGTCATGGTTTCTCGAGTTATTGGGTTAATTTGTGTTAGATAGATGAAATTGAAGTTGTTGTATATTGATTGGAGGATGGGCTTACCGAATAATAGGTTGATCTGAGGCTGGAGAATTCAAGGTTGAGTATTGGCTTTACATAGCTAATTTTGGAGTGCGAGGTAGGGAAATTTCACCCATTTGCTATTTCCTTTGAATATGTCCTCCTATTAAGAACATTTATCTCTTCCCGTTATTCATTATGATTTTGTTCTCGCCTTAATTGCACCTAAGGGAGAGCAACCCCACTTTGTGATTTCTTTGTTACATGACTTGAGTTATATTACATACCCTACTTGTTCAATCTTCCATTCAGCATGAATTATTCTTGAACAAGCATCATGTAGCATTATATATATAGGTTGTATGTATACCTTATTGCATAGTCATGTTGGACATGCATTGTAGTTGCATGGTAGATGTCAGGTATAGACCCGTATATCTCCAAGGTATGATTAATGTGAATTGTAGAATGTCGGTGGACTGTTCAGGGTTCCTATGCGTATGGGAATCCCGATGGACCGAGTCAAGATTCCATATGTGCTTGAAGCACCATGCAATGATGTCGTTGGGCTATTCAGGGTCCCGATAGGTATAGGGAAGCCGGTGGGCAAAGTTAGGATCTCGTATGGTGTTGATAGCTACTTGTGTTTTGGTGTACATGATGTTAGCTATCATACTATTGCATTTGTGCATTTCTTAAATATTTCAGCCTTAATGTTGATTATTCATTCTTTATTATTCGCTACTGGGCCTTTCGCTCACCCTTTTCTTTTCTTATTCCCCCCTCGTAGGTGAGTCTAGTTCCGGTACAAGGGTTGCGGATCAGGAGGAGCGTGCGTGACTTGGATAGGCCCTTAGAGAGTAATAGGACTAGATGGTTCTAGAATTTGACTATGTTATTAGTATTGTGTCGTACTTGTTTTTTTCTTGGTTGAGACATGTTGTGTGATACCTCAATTCGATGGTTGGTTGGACGATTAGGAAGGTGCTCTGTGTGATTGGTACTCCCGAACTGGGTTTGTGGACTTTGTGTCCTGACGATTGATTATGCATGCAGGATTGCTCCTTGCGTTGGATGCTTGATTATATATATTATTATGTGTAGAGAATTTATATGTGATTGTTAGGTGGGCTGAGGCCCTACTTAGATTTGAGAATTTATTGATGATATGATTTGTTAGGTGACATGAGGCCCTATTTAGACGTGAGAACTTAACTATGATATAAATTGTTAGATGGCCTGAGGCCCTGCCTAGGTTGCGAATATATTTGTAATATTATTGCTCGTTTACTCCAGGTTGGCATCTTTTGTAATACGGGAAGGTGCTGTTGAAATTGTCGGTGGTTTGATTAAGATGGTACCAAGAGTAACGCATTCTGGGTCGGGGCGTTACAATTTGGTATCGAAGACAGGTTTCGAAATATAGGATCTATGTGGGTTCGGGAAGTGTTTATAGTATGTTGGTGAGTCTCCAGGACATGTCACGACTCCCACTGATCCGATATGTATTCTTTTCCTATAAACTCTTGTTTGAGTTAGTTGTTGAATTGCATTATCTGTGGTGATACAGATGGATACTCGTAGGACGACTCGATCTTCTTGTGCTGTGGAGGCCCCTAGTGTCAAGGGCAATCGAGGGAGACCGAGAGGCCGAGGTAGTAGGACGACACGTACTACTAGGCGTACTCTAGTGCACAGGAGTCGATACCTGATTCTGAGATAGGGACACGGGAGGAGGGGATTGTACAAGATGAGCCACATACTGGGAGTGGTCAGTAGGCGAGAACCACGATTGTTCCACCAGGACAGGTGCAGGAGACCCTAGGGGTGCAGGTGGCCCTTCCTACTGTTGAAAAGCCACCAGCATCTATGAGATACATTGTGGAGATAGTGAGATCACTAGCTCAGGTGGTACAGACTCAAATGGTTAGAGCACTAGTGGACCGCGGTGAGGGACAGATTTCAGGAGCTAATATTAAGGATAGAGCTATGCCGAGGTCGGGATGATAGTTATATGAGATGGAGCAGCTGCGTAAGACAAATCCCCCAAAATTTTCTTGAGGGGGGGAGGGGTATAAAGCTAGAGAGTGGTTACGCTAGATGAGCAGACGATTGGATACCTTGGCTATATCGGTTGATAGGAGAATGATGTTGATTTCCTATTACTTGAGAGGGACAGCTTTCGAGTGGTGGGATTCCTTGGATCAAAGGAAGAATGATTTGACATGGGTGTCCTTTGAGCTACTATTCATGTAGCGGTTTGTGCCACAGTCCTTTCAGACGGATAAGACTAAGTAGTATCTTAATTTGGTGCAGACACCAAAGGTGACAGTGTCATGGTACACTAAGAAGTACGAGGAGCTGTACAAGTATGGGAAGAAGTATGTTCCAGATGATGAGAGCAAAGCTGAGAAATACTGAGACGGTCTACTTTCGAGCATCTTTAGGATGGTGATTTCTTCTAGGGTGCAGGCTTATAATGAGACAGTGGATATGGCACTTGAGTTAGAGTAAGGTGAGTGCAACTCCCACCAGTACTAGGATGCGTAGAAGGGTCATAAAGCTTCAACAGCTAGTGGCAGTGGAGGAGGTAGCCAAAAGAAATCGAGTACTGAGTTCCAGGCCTTGAGGGGCTAGAAAGTTTATCAAGGCAAGGGTTAAGGGCCACGGGATGGAAAGATTGTGTGTTTCAAGTGCGACCGAGAGAGCCATAAGAAGAATCAGTGCACTACCAAGGGAATCACGTGTTAAAGATGTGGTATGATCGGTCATAAGAAGCATGAGTGTCCACAGGGTGGTGGAGCTTCGGTTTACCACCACCAGCTCCTACTTCAGCTCTTGCTTCTATTGTTCCATTAGGAAGGAAGGGGTGAGGTGGAGTTAAGCAATAGACAGCATTGACTTATGGGAGAGCATTTGCATTAGGACACTATGAGGCACCTGAGCATCCTAACTTCATTGGAGGTACATTTCTCATATCAAATTGTTGGGCAAATGTGTTATTTGATTCAGACATTACGACATCATTCATTTATGCATCCCTTGCACGTGTATTGAGTTTGGAAGTCTCTCCAATGAGGCGAATGTTTACGGTAAACACCTTCACCTCATTGGAGGGTATAGTTCTTGATTGTGTATGTCGGTTTGGTAGTATAGCCCTAAAGGCTGATTTGTATGCCTTGGACTTCAAGAATTTCGATGTAATCTTTGGAGTGAATTGGTTGACAAAGCATCATGTGTTGTTGGACTTTTGGGAGAGGAAAGTCACTCTTCAGGTACCGAAAGAAGGGGAGATACAGTTACATGGATCGAATGGGATCCCATGTCCTCACTTCATGGACAACCCTTCATACCAAAATTATAGGGTCACGAGTTTGATTACTTCGACACCAAGGGGTGATGTAGCTGCTCGGACACGTATGGTAGAAGGGTACATGGATGTATTTTCGGCTGAGTTATCCTAATTACCACAGAAGAGAGAGATTGACTTTACCATTGAGTTGCATCCGAATGTTAAGCCAATTTCGATTCCACCAAATCTGATGGCTTCAGCAGAATTGAAAGAGTTGATGACTCAGTTGGAAGAGTTGCAAGACTTAGGGTTTATTAGACTGAGTGTGTCGTCGTGGGGAGCACTGGTATTGTTCGTAAAGAAGAAAGATGACTCGTTGAGAATGTGTATAGACTATCGACAATTGAACAAGGTTACGGTAAAGAACAAGTATCCGTTGTCATGGATAAATGATTTGTTTGATCAGTTGAGAGGTGCTAGGCATTTCTCTAAGATTGACTTACGTTTGGGGTACCACCAATTAAGGATTAGAAATGAGGATATTTTGAAGACGGCATTTAGGACATGATATGGGTATTATGAGTTTTTAGTGATGCCATTTGGGTTGACAAATGCTCCGACAGTGTTTATGGATTTAATGCAAATGGTCTTTCATCCATTTTTGGATAGATTTATGCTTGTGCTCATTGATGATATTTTGATTTATTCTCCGACTGTAGAGGAGCATGAGGAACACTTGAGGTTAGTGTTGTAAACGTTGAGGGAGAATCAATTATATATGCTAAGTTGAGCAAATGTGAGTTTTAGGCTATGGAAGTGAAATTTCTAGGTCATGTGATTAAGCAAGAGGGCATTGCGGTAGATAACTCTAAGGTCGAATCCGTGTTGAATTGGGAGAGGCCTCAGAATGTTTTGGAGATTAGGAGTTTCTTGGAATTAGCGGGGTATTATAGGAGGTTTATCCAAAACTTTTCACCTGTTGTCGCACCTATGATGCAACTCAAAGGGAATGGTACACCGTTTGTGTGGTCGGATGAGTGTGAGAAAATTTTTGAGGAGTTGAAGGGTAGGTTGACATCTCCACCGGTATTAGTGGTTCCAGAGAGGAGTATAGGATACCAAGTGTATTGTGATGCTTTTGGAGTAGGTTTGGGTTGTGTGTTGATGCAAAGAGATAGGGTAGTTGAGTATGGTTCTAGATTGTAGAAAATACATGAGAAAAACTATCCGATGCACGATTTGGAGTTAGCAGCAATTGTATATGGAGAGAAATTTGAGGTCTTTTCGTAGAGTTGCTAGTTTGTTTATACATGAGTGGTGAATTGTAGAGACAATAAGTCAATTTGGTTTAGGGTTGCAAAGTGTAGAGGGAAAATGTGTATTTGGGTAGTATGACTTCTAGACCGATATTGATGCAAAAAGTGATGGATGCATAAAATGGGGATCCTAGTTTTGATACATTTGAGGAGGACTTCAGATGGGTTCGGGGTAATGATGGAGGTGTGAGGTTCACGGGGAGATTGATAGTACCCGATGACAAGGAGCTACAAGAGGAGATCTTAAAAGAAGCATACCATTATCGGTTTGCTATACATCCGGGAGGTACAAAAATGTACCAAGACTTGAGAAGAAACTTTTGGCGGAGAGGCATGAAGGCCGATGTAGCTAAATTTACGGCAAGATGCTTGACATGTCAACAAGTGAAGGTGGAACACCAAAGGCCGGTGGGTTTGCTACAACCCTTGCCGGTGGCACAATGGAAATGGGAGATAATCATTATGGACTTTGTGACGGCATTGTCGATGACACCTAAGCAAAATGATACCGTTTGGGTGATAGCCAATAGATTGACCAAATCAACTCACTTCCTATCGGTGAACAAGACAGACACCTTAGAGTCATTAAGCACATTGTACGTGCAGGAGATAGTGCGACCCTACAGAGTGCCACTATCCATTGTGTCGGATCGAGACCCGCGATTCACGAGTAGATTTTGGGGTAGTTTGCAGGAGGCCTTAGGGACACGGCTAGATTTCACTACGCCGTATCACCCATAGAGTGATGGGCAGAGTGAGAGGACTATCCAAATTTTAGAGGATATGTTACGTGTTTGTGTGGTAGATTTTGGTGGTAATTGGGAGAAATACCTACGTTTGGTAGAGTTTGTGTACAATAACTCCTACCAGAGTAGCATTGTGATGGCACAATTTGAAGTGCTTTATGGGAGGCATTATAGGTCACCATTGTGTTGGGTGGAGGTTGGAGAAAACGGTATCCTGACCCGTAATGGTGAAGGAGGCGAGAGACGGAATTGAGAAGATTAGAAAAAGGTTGATCACTGCTCAAAGTAGGCAAAAGTCCTATGTGGATAAGAGGAGGAGGCCATTGGAATTTGCGGTTGGTGACAAGGTATTTTTGAAGGTTAGTCCACGACGTGGCATTCAAAGGTACATAACAAGTAAGGGAAGTTGGCACCGCGGTTTGTGGGTCCTTTTGAAATCATTGAGCTAGTTGGATCGGTAGCCTATCATTTGGCACTTCCACCAAAATTGGCTAAAGTTCATAATGTGTTTCATGTCTCTATACTACGAAAATATGAGCTAGATCCATCATATGTTTTAGATTGGACCACATTGGAAGTGGAGGAAGATGGAAGCTACACTCTTCAACCGATGAGGATTTTGGATCGAAAGGATAAGGTCACACGGTCAAGTGTGATACCGTTGGTTAAAGTCTATTGGATGTATCATGACATGGAAGAGGCGACATGAGAGCTTGAGTCAAAGATGAAGGAGAAATATCCGTAATTATTCACAAGTCTAGGTACGTTTTAAAATTTCGAGGACGAAATTTCTTTAAGAGGGAAAGGATGTAATATCCCGAACTTCTTTTTCTTTTAGAAATTATGTAGGACCAACATGTGTTAAGTATATATATATATCCATTTGAGTCGGGTAGACATGTTTGAAGTCTAATATAAGGGTAAAAGTCATTAGAAATTAATACCGAGGGAATCAGGGGTCTACAGAGGGTTTTCAAAACTGAGTATATGTGAAAAATAGTGCAGGTGAGTGCAGGTGCCCAGTTCCGATCGATCAGAATTGGGCTCCGATTGATCGAAAATCGGCATTGGAAAATATGGACAGTGGCCAATTCCAATCAATTGGCAGCGGTTTGATCGGTCGGACATGCCCAGTAAGCATGGGTTCAATTTTTAAAACACTCATTTCGCGATTTCTCTCAAAAATAAGCCGACCTAAACGAACCCTAACCCCATTTTCTCTCAAAATTTCTCATTCCCATCACCCAAGATATCAACCAAGGTAGGGTTCTTCACTTTCAAGTTGTTTCAAGTTGGATTTATGACTTCTCTCTCTAGCTTACATATTCTTAAATTCCTCTCTTTATTCTAATCTTTCAAGGTTCGAACCCAAACTCAAATCCATAAGTTCCTACATCATTTAAGGTCTAAAGGAAGCTTGAATCCTTTCTTTTTACTTGTTTATACAACCTTGGTAAGTTTCCTAAATCTTAAAGCTAGTATTTAGAGATTGAGACATTTTGGATTCTAGGGTTTTATGTGTTTTGTGGGTTTGGGGGATAATCTTCGAATTAGAAGAAATTAGTGATTTAATAGGTTGATTTAGACTTGTTTATGATTGTGTTTCTAGATTCTATTGTTGATTGGAGTAGCAAGCTTGAATAGGTGAAGTTCAAGAACTTGGAAAGCCTTGGGAAAGAAAAAGGTAATGGTTTCTTGAGTTATTGGATTAATTTGTGTTAGATATATGAAATTGAAGTTGTTGTATACTGATTGGAGGATGGGCTTACCGAATAATAGGTTTATTTGAGGCTGGAGAATTCAATGTTGAGTATTGATTTTACATGGCTAATTTTGGAGTGCGAGTTAGGGAAATTTCACCCTTTTGCTATTTCCTTTGAATATGTCCTCCTATTTAGAACGTTTATCTCTTCCCGTTGTTCATTATGATTTTATTCTCGCCTTAATTGCACCTAAGGGAGAGCAACCCCACTTTGTGATTTCTTTGTTGTATGACTTGAGTCATATTGCATACCCTACTTATTCAATCTTCCATTGAGCATGAATTATTCTTGAACATGCATCATGTAACAGTATATATATGTAGGTTGTATGTATACCTTATTGCATAGCCATATGGGACATGCATTGTAGTTACATGGTAAATGTCGAGTATAGACCCATATATCTCCTAGGTTTGATTGATGTAAAATGTGAAATGTCGATGGGCTGTTCAGGGTTCTTATGAGTATAGGAATCCCGGTGGGCCAAGTTAGGATTCCATATGTGCTTGAAGCATCATGCGATGATGTCGTTGGGCTGTTCAGCGTCCCAATAGGTATAGGGATACCGGTGGGCCAAGTTAGGATCTCGTATGGTGTTGATATCTACTTGTGTTTTGATGTACATGATGTTAGCTATCATATTATTGTATTTGTGTCTTTCTTAAATATTTAAGCCTTAATGTTGATTATTCATTCTTTATTATTCCCTACTAGGCCTTTCGCTCACCTTTTTCTTTTCTTACTCCCCCTCGCAGGTGAGTCTAGTTCCGGTACCAGGGTTGCTGTTCTGGAGGAGTGTGCGTGATATGGATAGGCCCCTGGAGAGTAATAGGACTAAATGATTCTAGAATTTGACTGTGTTACTAGTATTTTGTTGTACTTGTTTTTTTTCTTGGTTGAGACATGTTGTGTGATACCTCAATTCGATGATTGGTTGGATGGTTGGGAGGGTACTCCGTGTGGTCGGGATTCCCGGACCGGGTAAATTTGCGATATTGTTGTGCGTTTACTCCAGGTTGACATCTTCCGTAATACGAGAAGGTGCTGTCGAAATTTTCGATGGTTTGATTAATAAGGTGATACCAAAAGTAACGCATTTCGGGTAGGGACGTTACACACGCCATCACACTTAAATGATTCCTAACAATCAATTCATCATGTAGGATGTTTGATTGACCGAAATGGATGAAATCTGTTTGAATATTCTAGGAGCAATCACAATGGTGCAAGGGTATTGATGCCATCAAATTGTCTTGAGAGATGTGTTTGCATGAGATGGCAGGGAAGGAAAATGTCATGTCACGCAATAGTGTACAATAGTTGGCTTGTATTGCTAACATATTTTTGACATCAATTGCAAAGTGCTAGTTAAAGTGGGATCCACTTGTACATAAATATTGGATACCTTTTATTTCCATGGCTTATTAAATGGAACAACAAATATCATCCATACCGCAAAAATAATATTGTTCTAATTGAAATAAATCTAAACTTTAAGTTAGTGAGTTCAAACAATTTGAAATTAAGTGACTGAGTTGGAACAAAGCACATTTTAGTAATGACAAGTTTAATTAAGTCCAATATACACTTATGAAGTGCTTAGTGCAAATTTTATCACAATTGGTAATGGAGAAAACTTATTTATTTATTTTTATAAAAAAGGGGTTTGGGGAGGGGTAAGATTTGAATCCACGACTTAATCAACATAACGAATAATCCTTTACATGTAATATAATTATCGTTCAATTAATGACACACTTGCAATTTGTTTTTTCTTAGTCCCCCTTAAGAAAAGGGTTCACAAATCGAGGGATTATAGGGGCGTGATGAAATACTACATCATAAATTTAAAAAATAGTAAAATAAAATAACACGATAGTCCCACTCCCAAAAAAAGAAACTAATTATTTATTAACATCTTTGAAAAAAACAAAAAATGAAAAAAAACTTCAAACAAAAGCCCATGTAGTTAGGGGCAAAACTCTATTAAAAGGCCAAATACCTCCACCTCCCTTGCTTACTCACTCGCACTCGCCTGTATCTCCCTACATTTCCCGTCTATCTCTCTCCGGCGATGGATCCAGTGAACGATTGGGGCAACACAGCTCTACAAACCTTAGATCCGGAGATCCATGACCTCATTGAGAAGGAGAAGCGCCGACAATGCCGCGGCATCGAGCTCATAGCATCCGAGAACTTCACCTCCTTTGCCGTCATCGAGGCTCTCGGGAGTCCTTTGACCAACAAGTACTCCGAGGGCATGCCTGGTAACCGATACTACGGCGGCAACGAGTTCATTGACGAGATCGAGAACCTCTGCAGGTCACGTGCACTCCAGGCCTTCCATCTCGACCCTACTAAGTGGGGCGTCAATGTCCAGCCTTACTCTGGTTCTCCTGCAAATTTCGCCTCCTACACGGCGGTGCTGGAGCCTCATGACAGAATCATGGGGTTGGATCTTCCCTCCGGTGGGCACCTCACTCATGGATATTATACATCTGGTGGGAAGAAGATCTCGGCTACCTCGATTTACTTTGAGAGTTTGCCTTACAAGGTGAATTTCACCACTGGTTATATTGATTACGAGAAGCTTGAGGAGAAGGCAATGGATTTCAGGCCTCGGTTGATTATTTGTGGAGGGAGTGCGTACCCGAGGGATTGGGATTACGCTCGGTTTAGGAGCATTGCTGATAAGGTTGGGGCACTCTTGCT
The DNA here is from genome assembly GCF_013401445.1 of Tripterygium wilfordii. Classification (NCBI taxonomy): domain Eukaryota; kingdom Viridiplantae; phylum Streptophyta; class Magnoliopsida; order Celastrales; family Celastraceae; genus Tripterygium; species Tripterygium wilfordii. Next base: position 6,338,320 of record NC_052245.1, read on the forward strand.
GTGCGATATGGCTCACATTAGTGGCCTTGTCGCTGCACAGGTATAGCTGATTTTTTTGTTTCTATTTTTTGCTGTTGGAACTGTTTTGATCTTTTTCGATCTGAAGGACTACTGGTTTTGAGAAATTGGATATATGATTGATCTGGTTTTCAAATTCCTGGATCTGAGGTTTGTCAACTTTTGGTGATTCAGTGCTGAAACTCTATTAGGATTGATGAATTGTAAGGATCTTCGCTTGGTTTAATATTTTGCTTGCAAAGATTCAAAGAATTATATTCTTGAATGTCGCATACTCCATGTTTTTCAAAAATAGAGTATGCGACTCATGTAAAAGATTTGATATATGGGAACCCTTGGCAGGATGATGAAGCTCTCACTACGTGTTTACTGACTCGCATTGTTCTACATTTCACATTGTATTTTTCATTTTTATTCTGCTTGATTGTTGTGCCAGTAGAATTATTAATATACTATAGTTTGGTTTAGTGTGATGCAGACAATGAAATGATTTGTCTCATCTGTTAAATCTGGATTCAAAATGTAATTTTGTATTTTTATTCTCAAAATTTTTGGTGCAATGACATGGCATTATTGTCGGTGTAGAACATTGAAAATATACCTTTTGTTCTCGAGGGATATCAACTCTGGTGTTCCTGTGTCAGTTTCAATTGTCTTAATCTTTTCTTTCCTTCCTGGTTGTAGGAAGCTGCCAACCCCTTTGAGTTTTGTGATATAGTCACTACCACTACCCACAAGAGCTTGAGGGGTCCTAGGGCTGGTATGATATTTTATCGAAAGGGACCTAAACCACCTAAGAAAGGCCAGCCGGAAGGTTCAGTATATGACTTTGAAGACAAGATCAACTTTGCTGTTTTCCCCTCCCTTCAGGGCGGTCCCCACAATCATCAGATTGGTGCCCTAGCTGTTGCACTGAAACAGGCTATGACACCTGGGTTCAAGGTATATGCTAAGCAAGTCAAAGCCAATGCAGTTGCCATTGGAAACTATTTGATGAGCAAAGGATACAAAATGGTTACAGAAGGAACTGAGAACCACCTTGTTCTATGGGATCTTCGCCCCCTTGGACTGACTGGTAAAAGAATTTATTTCACGCAATTGTTTATCTAATGGTAACAGATTAGAATCTTGTTTGTTTAATTCTCTTTTTAAGATTTTTTGTTTCAATTGGTTCAGGGAACAAGGTTGAGAAGCTTTGCGACCTCTGCAACATTACTGTGAACAAGAATGCTGTGTTCGGTGACAGCAGTGCTCTGGCTCCTGGAGGAGTTAGAATTGGTACGAACAGTTATATTTCAAAGTTTATGAACAGTTATATTTCAAAGTTTTATAAATGCACATTACATGGTGATGGGTTTCGTGGAAATATCACACACTATGCGGATAGCTGATAAGTATGTTTAACTTGATAGACTCTAGGACAACAGCTGCTTTTTTGTCTTGTTAAACTGCCATAGCTGATAACTTTTTAAACAGGCTTAGTGATCAATGTGATCAGTTCAAGAGCTACTAGGTGATCAATCTAAGGTGTCTTGGAACTCCCTGCCATTGCATTACACTTGAAATTCCATTTTTTTTTTTTTTTTTCATTTCCTAATACTTTCTTGCAAAATGAAGACAACTTGATAGGTTTAATTCATTTTGATACACATTTGCAATTGTGGTCTCTGATGGCAGGTACTCCGGCTATGACTTCTAGAGGCTTGGTTGAGAAGGACTTTGAGCAGATTGGAGAGTTCCTCCATCGTGCAGTGACTCTCACCTTGAGTATCCAAAAGGAATATGGGAAGCTCTTGAAGGATTTCAATAAGGGCTTGGTGAACAATCAAGACATTGATGCCCTAAGGGCTGATGTTGAGAAGTTTTCGGCGTCCTTTGACATGCCTGGCTTCCTCATGTCTGAAATGAAATACAAAGATTAGGCCAAGTGTTCAGTAGTATTTCTATGACAAATCTGCGTGGTTGGTTTTCTATATGTTGGTCTTGATTTTATTTTAAATCTTTTGTCGGTAACATGTTGGGGAAGTTTGGTTATACAAGCTCCTGACATCATATCCATTTGTTATTTTATGTTCTCTTATCAACAATAAGAAAGAAAAAAGAGATATTTTTTTCTTTAAAATTTTGATTCACGGGGAGTAATCCTTGATTCATTTCTTTTGGTGGGATTGCTTTAAGATATTTGGAATTTTCCTGGTTCTGAGTAAGAGATTATCTTGCGTATGTTCGGTTTCAACTATAACTAGTGTCCTTAGGTTAGGGTGTCACGGTGACCCCAACAGATGCACAATTGGAGAAAACCTTGATACGGTGATATTTGGTTCACATAGTTCAATCTGACCAGCAACTTGTTGAAAATTACGCTAAGGTCGTAACACACGGTTCTTGAACCTGCGACTTATCACTGAGAAGAGTGTTAATCAATTGCCCCTTGACACGGTAGCATCGGTTACCTAAGGGTAAATGCAATGGTGAAGTGGTATTGGGCCAACAAAGATGTTGTCTTTTGCTGATGTGGCTGTATTGTAAAATGGGTTTTGCTTATGTGGCTGTATTGGGATAAGTGTTTTGCTGATGTGGATGTATTGATATTTGATGTTTTGGTGTAGTTTTGTTGTGGATAATATGGAGGAATGGAATGTTGTTGGGTTGGATGGAAAGAGAAAGTGTGTGGGAAGAAAAAGTGTATAGAAATTTGTGTTTTGCTGATGTGGTTGTATTAGAATACGTGTTTGACTTGACTTTTTTGTGTAATAGAGGTGGGACCGGGCCAACAAAAATGTTGGCCCAGCAAATTCATTCCCATTGCATTTGCCCTAACCATGAGAAGCTGTACATTTCAAATTAGATCACCATGTTTTTCAAACAAAATTGTATTAGAGCATTCGCATTAGAGTTTTTTAACAGTGTCTCTATTCAACTACTCAAATCCCAGTTTTTGAAAATTCAAAACTTCTGTATTAAAAAAAAAAATCTCCATTATCAATTTCACAATATTAAAATATTAATTTCTTCAGTTTACATTTTCTTTTTGTGATCGACATCTTTTATTATTTATATATTACTTTTAGAAATCCACATTTTAATTACAACTTTTCATAATAATAAAAAAAAAAATTCCGTTATATTTTTGTTTAAACTGCAACTTTTCATAACAAAAGCTTAAAATTTACTTTTGTTTATACTAGTGTTATTAGAACCGACTCGCATATTGACTCGCGATAATAATTTTTGAAGGTTTAACCCATTGATTTGAAGGATCGAGAGTTGATGATAGATCTTGTTCAAAACGAAAGTAGAGAACAAGGAGAGTGAGGATAACTTCTCAGTTTTTTGATTGATTAATAGTTAAATAAACATAAATGTTCTTTTGGCTTGTATATAGGGGCCACCATTTGGCCCACGGGTCTAGGCCCGGCCCTGGCCCGGGGGCCAGAGCCCGACCAGGCCCGACCCCTTGGGCGGGCTTGGGCTCCATTTTCCCGACACTTTGGATAAATTTTGGCCCGGCCCGACCCAAACCCGACATTATTTATTTATATACATATATTATATATATACATACATACATACATACATATATATATATATATATATATATATATATACACACACACACATATATGTATATGTAAATGTAATATATACATATATATAATATATAATATATATGTGTGTGTATATATATATATATAATTGCAATGTATGTGTATATATATATACATAATACGTATATATTACACATATGCATATATATAATACATTTTCCACAAATAATACTTATATAAATATTATATAGTAAAAAATTTGGGCTCGGCCCGAGGCCCGACCCTTAAGGGCCCGGGCCGAGCCTTATTTTGACAGCCAAGTCCGGCCTGAAGCTCGATTTTCAAAGTAGGGCCCGGGCCCGGGCCCGTGCCTCATATTTTCGGACCGACCCGGCCCGATGCTGAGCCCTAATTGTATAGCCATGAACAAACCAAACCCAATTCGACTTAGACTACTTAATACTAAACTTAACTGGGAACGAATTAAAGGAAACCTACTTGTCTAAGGAACAAATACTAGTTTAATAATTAAAGTAACTGGTCCACAACTATGGGAAGGTTGTCAATGATTCAGTCTCCACGACTGGCTCGACACCACTACACATAGAAACTTGCATGGCATTGGCGGTAAATTTTGCATGACTTGGGCCCTCACGTGCTTCTTTCAGTTTAAGCTTACGAGCCCGATTATAAGCGTTCTTTCGTTGACGACCTTGGTCCTATCATTCATTCCCCCTTCAAGATTACACTTGTCCTCAAGTGCGAAAGATGGAAATTGAAGTTTAATCATATCAAGATCTTCCCAAGTTGCTTCTGTGTCATCCAACATTTCCCAAAGTATCAATACCTCCCACTTGTGGCTATTTCCCCTCTTGATCCTCCTATATTCGACTACATTGCGAGGCATGAGCATTACCTGCCCGTCGGAATTGAAGGGAGGCAGTGTGGAATTGCTTACCTCGTCATGATCGATCTGTCACTTGAGTTGAGAAACATGGAAGACGGGATGGATCAGCACTTCCGTGGGCAATTAGAGCTTATAGGCAACAACTCCTACCTTTTGCAACACTTTGTAAGGACTAAGAACCGACTACTTAGCTTAAAAAGAGCTTTTGGTTACGAAACGTTGTACGAATGCTACACTAACTTTTTAGACTTCTAAGAACATGAAAAAGAGTATTACGGTCCACTTTGATGCCTTGGAGTTGCTCTACTCTCTCCATAGAAGAGCTTTTCACGTTTTTGTGCATTTGAGAACATACCTTGGTCTATTGGCATCTTTTGGTTACGAAACGTTGTACGAAAGATACACTAACAACTTAGACTTCTAAGAACATGAAAAAGAGTACTAAGGTCCACTTTGATGCCTTGGAGTTGCTCTACTCTCTCCATAGAAGATCTTTTTAAGATTTTGTGCATTTGAGAACGTAACTTGGTCTATTGGTATCTTTTGGTTACGAAACGTTGTATGAGAGCTACACTAACTTCGTAGACTTCTAAGAACATGAAATAGAGTGTAACGGTCCACTTTCATGCCTTGGATTTCCTCTACTGTCTCCATAGAGGAGCTTTTAACGTTTTTATGCTTTTGAGAACATAACTTGGTCCATTTGTATATTTTGGTTACGAAACGTTGTGCAAAAGATACACTAACTTCTTAGACTCCAAAGAACACTAAATAGAGTACAACGGTCCACTTTGATGCATTGGAGTTGCCCTACTCTCTCTATAGACGAGCTTTTCTTGTTTTTGTGCTTTTGAGAACTTAACTTGGTCTATTGGGATCTTTTGATTACGAAACATTGTATGAAAGCTACACTAACTTTTTAGACTTCCAAGAACATGAAATAGAGCACTACGGTCCACTTTGATACCATGGAGTTGCTCTACTCTCTCCATAGACGAGCTTTTCACGTTTTTGTGCAATTGAGAACATAGTTTGGTCAATTGGCATCTTTCGGTTACGAAACATTGTACGAAAGCTACACTAATAACATAGACAGTTAAGAACACTAAATAGAGTACAACTGTACACTTTGATGCCTTGGATTTCCTCTACTCTCTCCACAGAGGAGCTTTCAACATTTTGTCCTTTCGAGAACATAACTTGGTCTATTGGTATATTTTGGTTACAAAACGTTGTACAAAAGCTACACTAACTTCTTAGACTTCTAAGAACACTAAATATAGTTTAATGGTCCACTTTGATGCATTGGAGGTGCTCTACTCTCTCTACACACGAGCTTTTCATGTTTTCGTGCTTTTGAGAACTTAACTTGGTCTATTGGGATCTTTTGGTTACGAAACATTGTACGAAAGCTACACTAACTTTTTAGACTTCTAAGAACATGAAAAAGAGTACTAAGGTCCACTTTGATGCCTTGGAGTTGCTATACTCTCTCCATAGAAGAGCTTTCACGTTTTTGTGCATTTGAGAACATAACTTGGTCTATTGGCATCTTTTGGTTACGAAACGTTGTATGAAAGCCAAACTAACTTCTTAGACTTTTAAGAACACTAAATAGAGTATAACGGTCCACTTTGATGCCTTGGATTTCCTCTACTCTCTCCATAGAGGAGCTTTTAACTTTTTACGCTTTTGAGAACGTAACTTGGTCTATTGGTATCTTTTGGTTACGAAACGTTGTACGAGAGCTACACTAACTTCTTAGACTTCTAAGAACACTAAATAGAGTATAACGGTCCACTTTGATGCCTTGGATTTGCTCTACTCTCTCCATAGAGGTGCTTTTAACCTATTTGTGCTTTTGAGAACGTAACTTGGTCTATTGTTATCTTTTGGTTACGAAATGTTGTACGAGAGCTACACTAACTTCTTAGACTTCTAAGAACATGAAATAGAGTGTAACGATCGACTTTGATGCCTTGGATTTCCTCTACTCTCTCTATAGAGGAGCTTCTAACGTTTTTATGCATTTGAGAACATGACTTGGTTTATTGGTATATTTTGGTTACGAAACGTTGTGCAAAAGCTACACTAACTTCTTAGACTTCTAAGAACACTAAACAGAGCATAACGGTCCACTTTGATGTATTGGAGTTTCTCTACTCTCTCGATAGACGAGCTTTTCATGTTTTTGTGCTTTTGAGAAGTTAACTTGGTCTATTGGGATCTTTTGCTTACGAAACATTGTACGAAAGCTGCACAAACTTTTTAGGCTTCTAAGAACTTGAAAAGAGTACTACAGTCCACTTTGATGCCTAGAAGTTGCTCTACTCTCTCCATAGAAGAGCTTTTCACATTTTTGTGCATTTGAGAACATAACTTGTTCTATTGGCATCTTTTGGTTACGAAACATTGTACGAAAGATACACTAACAACTTAGACTTCTAAGAACACTAAATAGAGTACAACGGTCCACTTTGATGCCTTGGAATTACTCAACTCTCTCCATAGATGAGCTTTTAACGTTTTTGCGCATTAAAGAACATAACTTGGTCTATTGGTATCTTTTGGTTACAAAACATCGTACGAAAGCTCCACTAACTTCATAGACTTCTAAGAACACTAAATAGAGTATAACGATCCACTTTGATGCCTTGGATTTCCTCTCCTCTCTCCATAGAGGAGCTTTTAATGTTTCTATGCTTTTGAGAACGTAACTTGGTCCATTGGTATCTTTTGGTTACGAAACATTGTACAAGAGCTACACTAACAACTTAGATTTCTAAGAACACTAAATAGAGTATAACGGTCCACTTTGATGCCTTGGGTTTGCTCTACTCTCTCCATAGAGGAGCTTTTAACGTTTTTATGCTTTTCAGAACGTAACTTGGTCTATTGGTATCTTTCGGTTACGAAACGTTGTGCAAAAGCTACATTAACTTCTTAGACTTCGAAAAACACTAAATCGAGCATAACGGTCCACTTTGATGCATTGGAGTTGCTCTACTCTCTCGATAGACGAGCTTTTCATGTTTTTGTGCTTTTGAGAACTTAACTTGCTCTATTGGGATCTTTTGGTTACGAAACATTGTACGAAAGCTACACTAACTTTTTAGACTTCTAAGAACATGAAAATGAGTACTACGGTCCACTTTGATGCCTTGGAGTTGCTCTACTCTTTCCATACAAGAGCTTTTCACGTTTCTGTGCATTTGAGAACATAACTTGGTCTATTGGTATCTTTTGGTTACGAAACATTGTACGAAAGATACACTAACAACTTAGACTTCTAAGAACACTAAATAGAGTACAACGGTCCACTTTGATGCCTTGGAATTAGTCAACTATCTCCATAGATGAGCTTTTAACGTTTTTATGCATTTGAGAACATAACTTGGTTTATTGGTATATTTTGGTTACAAAATGTTGTGCAAAAGCTACACTAACTTCTTAGACTTCGAAGAACACTAAATAGAGCATAACGTCCACTTTGATGCATTGGAGTTGATCTACTCTCTCGATAGACGAGCTTTTCATGTTTTTGTGCTTTTGAGAACTTAACTTGGTCTATTGGGATCTTTTGCTTACGAAACATTGTACGAAAGCTGCACTAACTTTTTAGACTTCTAAGAACTTGAAAAAGAGTACTACGGTCCACTTTGATGCCTTGGAATTGCTCTACTCTCACCATAGAAGAGCTTTTCACGTTTTTGTGCATTGGAGAACATAACTTGGTCTATTGGCATCTTTTGGTTACGAAACGTTGTACGAAAGATACACTAACTTCTTACACTTCTAAGAACACTAAATAGAGTATAACGGTCCACTTTGATGCCTTGGATTTGCTCTACTCTCTCCATAGAGGAGCTTTTAACGTTTTTATGCTTTTCAGAACGTAACTTGGTCTATTGGTATCTTTTGGTTACGAAACGTTGTGCAAAAGCTACATTAACTTCTTAGACTTCCAAAAACACTAAATAGAGCATAACGGTCCACTTTGATGCATTGGAGTTGCTCTACTCTCTCGATAGACGAGCTTTTCATGTTTTTGTGCTTTTGACAACTTAACTTGGTCTATTGGGATCTTTTGGTTATGAAACATTGTACGAAAGCTACACTAACTTTTTAGACTTCTAAGAACATGAAAATGAGTACTACGGTCCACTTTGATGCCTTGGAGTTGCTCTACTCTCTCCATAGAAGAGCTTTTCACGTTTTTGTGCATTTGAGAACATAACTTGGTCTATTGACATCTTTTTGTTACGAAACGTTGTACGAAAGATACACTAACAACTTAGACTTCTAAGAACACTAAATCGAGTACAATGGTTCACTTTGATGCCTTGGATTTGCTCTACTCTCTCCATAGAGGTGCTTTTAACGTTTTTATGTTTTTGAGAACGTAACTTGGTCTATTGGTACCTTTTGGTTACGAAACGTTGTACGAGAGCTACACTAACTTCTTAGACTTCTAAGAACACGAAATAGAGTGTAACGGTCCACTTTGATGCCTTGGATTTCCTCTACTATCTCCATAGAGGAGCTTTTAACATTTTTATGCTTTTGAGAACATAACTTGGTCTATTTGTATATTTTGGTTACGAAACATTGTGCAAAAGCTACACTAACTTCTTAGACTTCAAAGAACACTAAATAGAGTACAACGGTCCACTTTGATGCAATGGAGTTGCTCTACTCTCTCTATAGACGAGCTTTTTATTTTTTTGTGCTTTTGAGAACTTAACTTGGTCTATTGGGATCTTTTTGTTTCGAAACATTGTACGAAAGCTACACCAACTTTTTAGACTTCCAAGAACATGAAATAGAGCACTACGGTCCACTTTGATACCTTGGAGTTGCTCTACTCTCTCCATAGACGAGCTTTTCACGTTTTTGTGCAATTGAGAACATAACTTGGTCTATTGGCATCTTTTGGTTACGAAACATTGTACGAAAGCTACACTAATAACTTAGACTGTTAAGAACACAAAATAGAGTACATTGGTACACTTTGATGCCTTGGCTTTCCTCTACTCTCTCCATAGAGGAGCTTTTAACGTTTTTGTGCTTTTGAGAACATAACTTCGTCTATTGGTGTATTTTGGTTACAAAACGTTGTACAAAAGCTACACTAACTTCTTAGATTTCTAAGAACACTAAATAGAGTATAAAGGTCCACTTTGATGCATTGGAGTTGCTCTACTCTCTCTATAGACGAGCTTTTCATGTTTTCGTTCTTTTGAGAACTTAACTTGGTCTATTGGGATCTTTTGGTTACGAAACATTGTACGAAAGCTACACTAAATTTTTAGACTTCTAAGAACATGAAAATGAGTACTACGGTCGGCTTTGATGCCTTGGAGTTGCTCTATTCTCTCCATAGAAGAGCTTTTCACGTTTCTGTGCATTTGAGAACATAACTTGGTCTATTGGGATCTTTTGGTTACGAAACATTGTACGAAAGCTACACTAAATTTTTAGACTTCTAAGAACATGAAAATGAGTACTACGGTCGGCTTTGATGCCTTGGAGTTGCTCTATTCTCTCCATAGAAGAGCTTTTAACGTTTTTATGCTTTTGAGAATGTAACTTGGTCTATTGGTATCTTTTGGTAACGAAACGTTGTACGAGAGCTACACTAACTTCTTAGACTTCAAAGAACACCAAATAGAGTACAACGGTCCACTTTGATGCAGTGCAGTTGCTCTACACTCTCTATAGACGAGCTTTTCATGTTTTTGTGCTTTTGAGAACTTAACTTGGTCTATTGGGATCTTTTGGTAACGAAACATTGTATGAAAGCTACACTAACTTTTTAGACTTCTAAGAACATGAAAAAGAGTACTATGGTCCACCTTGATGCCTTGGATTTCCTCTACTCTCTCCATAGAGGAGCTTTTAACGTTTTTATGCTTTTGAGAATGTAACTTGGTCTATTGGTATCTTTTGGTAACGAAACGTTGTACGAGAGCTACACAAACTTCTTGAACTTCTAAGAACACGAAATAGAGTGTAACGGTCCACTTTGATGCCTTGGATTTCCTCTACTATCTCCACAGAGGAGCTTTTAACATTTTTATGCTTTTGAAAACATAACTTGGTCTATTTGTATATTTTGGTTACGAAACGTTGTACGAGAGCTACACTAACTTCTTAGACTTCAAAGAACACCAAATAGAGTACAACGGTCCACTTTGATGCAGTGCAGTTGCTCTACACTCTCTATAGACGAGCTTTTCATGTTTTTGTGCTTTTGAGAACTTAACTTGGTCTATTGGGATCTTTTGGTTACGAAACATTGTATGAAACCTACACTAACTTTTTAGACTTCTAAGAACATGAAAAAGAGTACTATGGTCCACCTTGATGCCTTAGAACGTAACTTGGTCCATTGGTATCTTTTGGTTACGAAACGTTGTACGAGAGCTACACTAACTTCTTACACTTCTAAGAACAGTAAATAGAGTATAACGGTCCACTTTGATGCCTTGGATTTGCTCTACTCTCTCCATAGAGGAGCTTTTAACGTTTTTATGCTTTTGAGAACGTAACTTGGTCTAGTGGTATCTTTTGGAAACGAAACGTTGTACGAGACCTACACTAACTTCTTGGACTTCTAAGAACACGAAATAGAGTGTAACGGTCCACTGTGATGCCTTGGATTTCCTCTACTATCTCCATGGAGGAGCTTTTAACATTTTTATGCTTTTGAGAACATAACTTGGTCTATTTGTATATTTTGGTTACGAAACGTTATACGAGAGCTACACTAACTTCTTAGACTTCAAAGAACACTAAATAGAGTACAACGGTCCACTTTGATGCATTGGAGTTGCTCTACTCTCTCTATAGACGAGCTTTTCATGTTTTTATGCTTTTGAGAACTTAACTTGGTCTATTGGGATCTTTTGGTTACGAAACATTGTACGAAAGCTACACTAACTTTTCAGACTTCCAAGAACATGAAATAGAGCACTACGGCCCACTTTGATACCTTGGAGTTGCTCTACTCTCTCCAAAGATGTGCTTTTCACGTTTTTGTGCATTTGAGAACATAACTTGGTCTATTGGCATCTTTTTGTTATGAAACATTGTACGAAAGCTACACTAATAACTTAGACTGTTAAGAAGACTAAATAGAGTACAGTGGTACACTTTGATGCCTTGGATTTCCTCTACTCTCTCCATAGAGGAGCTTTTAACGTTTTTGTGCTTTTGAGAACATAACTTGGTCTATTGGTGTACTTTGGTTACAAAACGTTGTACAAACGCTACACTAACTTCTTAGACTTCTAAGAACACTAAATAGAGTATAATTGTCCACTTTGATGCATTGGAGTTGCTCTACTCTCTCTATAGACGAGCTTTTCATGTTTTCGTGCTTTTGAGAACTTAACTTGGTCTATTGGGATCTTTTGGTTACGAAACGTTGTACGAAAGCTACACTAACTTTTTAGACTTCTAAGAACATGAAAATGAGTACTACGGTCCACTTTGACGCCTTGGAGTTGCTCTACTCTCTCCATAGAAGAGCTTTTCACGTTTCTGTGCATTTGAGAACATAACTTGGTCTATTGGTATCTTTTGGTTATGAAACGTTGTACGAAAGATACACTAACAACTTAGACTTCTAAGAACACTAAATAAAGTACAACGGTCCAATTTGATGCCTTGGAATTAGTCAACTATCTCCATAGATGAGCTTTTAACGTTTTTATGCATTTGAGAACATAACTTGGTTTATTGGTATATTTTGGTTACGAAACGTTGTGCAAAAGCTACACTAACTTCTTAGACTTCAAAGAACACTAAATAGAGTACAACGGTCCACTTTGATGCATTGCAGTTGCTCTACACTCTCGATAGACGAGCTTTTCATATTTTTGTGCTTTTGAGAACTTAACTTGGTCTATTGGGATCTTTTGGTTATGAAACATTGTACGAAAGCTACACTAACTTTTCAGACTTCTAAGAACATGAAAAAGAGTACTACGGTCCACTTTGATGCCTTGGAGTTGCTCTAGTCTCTCCATAGAAGAGCTTTTCACATTTTTGTGCATTTGAGAACATAACTTGGTCTATTGGCATCTTTTGGTTAAGAAACGTTGTACGAAACATACACTAACAACTTAGACTTCTAAGAACAATAAATCGAGTACAATGGTCCACTTTGATGCCTTGGAATTACTCAACTCTCTCCATAGATGAGCTTTTAACGTTTTTGTGCATTAAAGAACATAACTTGGTCTATTGGTATCTTTTGGTTACGAAATGTTGTACGAAAGCTACACTAACTTCTTAGACTTCTAAGAACACTAAATGGAGTATATCGGTCCACTTTGATGCCTTGGATTTCCTCTACTATCTCCATAGAGGTGCTTTTAACGTTTTTATGCTTTTGAGAACGTAACTTGGTATCTTGGTATCTTTTGGTTACGAAACGTTGTACGAGAGCTACACTAACTTCTTAGGCTTCTAAGAACACGAAATAGAGTGTAACGGTCCACTTTGATGCCTTGGATTTCCTCTACTATCTCCATAGAGGAGCTTTTAACATTTTTATGCTTTTGAGAACATAACTTGGACTATTTGTATATTTTGGTTACGAAACATTGTCCAAAAGCTACACTAACTTCTTAGACTTCAAAGAACACTAAATAGAGTACAACGGTCCACTTTCATGCATTGTAGTTGCTCTACTCTCTCTCTAGACGAGCTTTTTATGTTTTTATACTTTTGAGAACTTAACTTGGTCTATTGGGATCTTTTGGATACGAAACATTGTACGAAAGCTACACTAACTTTTTAGACTTCCAAGAACATGAAATAGAGCACTACGGTCCACTTTGATACCTTGGAGTTGCTCTACTCTCTCCATAGACGAGCTTTTCACGTTTTTGTGCAATTGAGAACATAACTTGGTCTATTGGCATCTTTTGGTTACGAAACATTGTACGAAACATTAGTCAACTATCTCCATAGATGAGCTTTTAACGTTTTTATGCATTTGAGAACATAACTTGGTTTATTGGTATATTTTGGTTACGAAACGTTGTGCAAAAGCTACACCAACTTCTTAGACTTAAAAGAACACTAAATAGAGTACAACGGTCCACTTTGATGCATTGCAGTTGCTCTACACTCTCGATAGACGAGCTTTTCATGTTTTTGTGCTTTTGAGAACTTAACTTGGTCTATTGGGATCTTTTGGTTACGAAACATTGTATGAAAGCTACACTAACTTTTTAGACTTCTAAGAACATGAAAAAGAGTACTATGGTCCACCTTGATGCCTTGGATTTCCTCTACTCTCTCCATAGAGGAGCTTTTAACGTTTTTATGCTTTTGAGAATGTAACTTGGTCTATTGGTATCTTTTGGTAACGAAACGTTGTACGAGAGCTACACAAACTTCTTGGACTTCAAAGAACACCAAATAGAGTACAACGGTCCACTTTGATGCAGTGCAGTTGCTCTACACTCTCTATAGACGAGCTTTTCATGTTTTTGTGCTTTTGAGAACTTAACTTGGTCTATTGGGATCTTTTGGTAACGAAACATTGTATGAAAGCTACACTAACTTTTTAGACTTCTAAGAACATGAAAAAGAGTACTATGGTCCACCTTGATGCCTTGGATTTCCTCTACTCTCTCCATAGAGGAGCTTTTAACGTTTTTATGCTTTTGAGAATGTAACTTGGTCTATTGGTATCTTTTGGTAACGAAACGTTGTACGAGAGCTACACAAACTTCTTGGACTTCTAAGAACACGAAATAGAGTGTAACGGTCCACTTTGATGCCTTGGATTTCCTCTACTATCTTCACAGAGGAGCTTTTAACATTTTTATGCTTTTGAAAACATAACTTGGTCTATTTGTATATTTTGGTTACGAAACGTTGTACGAGAGCTACACTAACTTCTTAGACTTCAAAGAACACCAAATAGAGTACAACGGTCCACTTTGATGCAGTGCAGTTGCTCTACACTCTCTATAGACGAGCTTTTCATGTTTTTGTGCTTTTGAGAACTTAACTTGGTCTATTGGGATCTTTTGGTTACGAAACATTGTATGAAACCTACACTAACTTTTTAGACTTCTAAGAACATGAAAAAGAGTACTATGGTCCACCTTGATGCCTTAGAACGTAACTTGGTCCATTGGTATCTTTTGGTTACGAAACGTTGTACGAGAGCTACACTAACTTCTTACACTTCTAAGAACAGTAAATAGAGTATAACGGTCCACTTTGATGCCTTGGATTTGCTCTACTCTCTCCATAGAGGAGCTTTTAACGTTTTTATGCTTTTGAGAACGTAACTTGGTCTATTGGTATCTTTTGGAAACGAAACGTTGTACGAGAGCTACACTAACTTCTTGGACTTCTAAGAACACGAAATAGAGTGTAACGGTCCACTGTGATGCCTTGGATTTCCTCTACTATCTCCATGGAGGAGCTTTTAACATTTTTATGCTTTTGAGAACATAACTTGGTCTATTTGTATATTTTGGTTACGAAACGTTATACGAGAGCTACACTAACTTCTTAGACTTCAAAGAACACTAAATAGAGTACAACGGTCCACTTTGATGCATTGGAGTTGCTCTACTCTCTCTATAGACGAGCTTTTTATGTTTTTATGCTTTTGAGAACTTAACTTGGTCTATTGGGATCTTTTGGTTACGAAACATTGTACGAAAGCTACACTAACTTTTCAGACTTCCAAGAACATGAAATAGAGCACTACGGCCCACTTTGATACCTTGGAGTTGCTCTACTCTCTCCATAGATGTGCTTTTCACGTTTTTGTGCAATTGAGAACATAACTTGGTCTATTGGCATCTTTTTGTTATGAAACATTGTACGAAAGCTACACTAATAACTTAGACTGTTAAGAAGACTAAATAGAGTACAGTGGTACACTTTGATGCCTTGGATTTCCTCTACTCTCTCCATAGAGGAGCTTTTAACGTTTTTGTGCTTTTGAGAACATAACTTGGTCTATTGGTGTATTTTGGTTACAAAACGTTGTACAAACGCTACACTAACTTCTTAGACTTCTAAGAACACTAAATAGAGTATAATTGTCCACTTTGATGTATTGGAGTTGCTCTACTCTCTCTATAGACGAGCTTTTCATGTTTTCGTGCTTTTGAGAACTTAACTTGGTCTATTGGGATCTTTTGGTTACGAAACGTTGTACGAAAGCTACACTAACTTTTTAGACTTCTAAGAACATGAAAATGAGTACTACGGTCCACTTTGACGCCTTGGAGTTGCTCTACTCTCTCCATAGAAGAGCTTTTCACGTTTCTGTGCATTTCAGAACATAACTTGGTCTATTGGTATCTTTTGGTTATGAAACGTTGTACGAAAGATACACTAACAACTTAGACTTCTAAGAACACTAAATAAAGTACAACGGTCCACTTTGATGCCTTGGAATTAGTCAACTATCTCCATAGATGAGCTTTTATCGTTTTTATGCATTTGAGAACATAACTTGGTTTATTGGTATATTTTGGTTACGAAACGTTGTGCAAAAGCTACACTAACTTCTTAGACTTCAAAGAACACTAAATAGAGTACAACGCTCCACTTTGATGCATTGCAGTTGCTCTACACTCTCGATAGACGAGCTTTTCATATTTTTGTGCTTTTGAGAACTTAACTTGGTCTATTGGGATCTTTTGGTTATGAAACATTGTACGAAAGCTACACTAACTTTTCAGACTTCTAAGAACATGAAAAAGAGTACTACGGTCCACTTTGATGCCTTGGAGTTGCTCTAGTCTCTCCATAGAAGAGCTTTTCACATTTTTGTGCATTTGAGAACATAACTTGGTCTATTGGCATCTTTTGGTTAAGAAACGTTGTATGAAACATACACTAACAACTTAGACTTCTAAGAACAATAAATCGAGTACAATGGTCCACTTTGATGCCTTGGAATTACTCAACTCTCTCCATAGACGAGCTTTTAACGTTTTTGTGCATTAAAGAACATAACTTGGTCTATTGGTATCTTTTGGTTACGAAACGTTGTACGAAAGCTACACTAACTTCTTAGACTTCTAAGAACACTAAATGGAGTATATCGGTCCACTTTGATGCCTTGGATTTCCTCTACTATCTCCATAGAGGTGCTTTTAACGTTTTTATGCTTTTGAGAACGTAACTTGGTATATTGGTATCTTTTGGTTACGAAACGTTGTACGAGAGCTACACTAACTTCTTAGGCTTCTAAGAACACGAAATAGAGTGTAACGGTCCACTTTGATGCCTTGGATTTCCTCTACTATCTCCATAGAGGAGCTTTTAACATTTTTATGCTTTTGAGAACATAACTTGGACTATTTGTATATTTTGGTTACGAAACATTGTGCAAAAGCTACACTAACTTCTTAGACTTCAAAGAACACTAAATAGAGTACAACGGTCCACTTTCATGCATTGGAGTTGCTCTACTCTCTCTATAGACGAGCTTTTTATGTTTTTATACTTTTGAGAACTTAACTTGGTCTATTGGGATCTTTTGGATACGAAACATTGTACGAAAGCTACACTAACTTTTTAGACTTCCAAGAACATGAAATAGAGCACTACGGTCCACTTTGATACCTTGGAGTTGCTCTACTCTCTCCATAGACGAGCTTTTCACGTTTTTGTGCAATTGAGAACATAACTTGGTCTATTGGCATCTTTTGGTTACGAAACATTGTACGAAAGCTACACTAATAACTTAGACTGTTAAGAACACTAAATAGAGTACAATGGTACACTTTGATGCGTTGGATTTCCTCTACTCTCTCCATAGAGGAGCTTTTAACTTTTTTGTGCTTTTGAGAACATAACTTCGTCTATTGGTATATTTTGGTTACAAAACGTTGTACAAAAGCTACACTAACTTCTTAGACTTCTAAGAACACTAAATAGAGTATAACGGTCCACTTTGATGCGTTGGAGTTGCTCTACTCTCTCTATAGACGAGCTTTTCATGTTTTCGTGCTTTTGAGAACTTAACTTGGTCTATTGGGATCTTTTGGTTACGAAACATTGTACGAAAGCTACACTAACTTTTTAGACTTCTAAGAACAGGAAAATGAGTACTACGGTCCACTTTGATGCCTTGGAGTTGCTCTACTCTCTCCATAGAAGAGCTTTTCACGTTTCTGTGCGTTTGAGAACATAACTTGGTCTATTGGTATCTTTTCGTTATGAAACGTTGTACGAAAGATACACTAACAACTTAGACTCCTAAGAACACTAAATAGAGTACAATGGTCCACTTTGATGCCTTGGAATTAGTCAACTATCTCCATAGATGAGCTTTTAACGTTTTTATGCATTCGAGAAGATAACTTGGTTTATTGGTATATTTTGGTTATGAAACGTTGTGCAAAAGCTACACTAACTTCTTAGACTTCCAAAAACACTAAATAGAGCATAATGGTCCACTTTGATGCATTGGAGTTGCTCTACTCTCTCCATAGAAGAGCTTTTCATGTTTTTCTGCTTTTGAGAACATAACTTGGTTTATTGGCATCTTTTGGTTACGAAACGTTGTACGAAAGATACACTAACAACTTAGAATTCTAAGAACACTAAATAGAGTACAATGGTCCACTTTGAGGCCTTGGAATTAGTCAGCTATCTCCATAGATGAGCTTTTAACGTTTTTATGCATTTGAGAACATAGCTTGGTTTATTGGTATATTTTGGTTACGAAACGTTGTGCAAAAGCTACAATAACTTCTTAGACTTCCAAAAATACTAAATAGAGCATAACGGTCCACTTTGATGCATTGGAGTTGCTCTACTCTCTCGATAGACAAGCTTTTCATGTTTTTGTGCTTTTGAGAACTTAACTTGGTCTATTGGGATCTTTTGGTTACGAAACATTGTACGAAAGCTACACTAACTTTTTAGACTTCCAAGAACATGAAAAAGAGTACTACGGTCCACTTTGATGCCTTGGAGTTGCTCTACTCTCTCCATAGAAGAGCTTTTCATGTTTTTGTGCTTTTGAGAACATAACTTGGTTTATTGGCATCTTTTGGTTACGAAACGTTGTACGAAAGATACACTAACAACTTAGACTTCTAAGAACACTAAATAGAGTACAATGGTCCACTTTGAGGCCTTGGAATTACTCAACTCTCTCCATAGATGAGCTTTTAACGTTTTTGTGCATTAAAGAACATAACTTGGTCTATTGGTATCTTTTGGTTACGAAACGTTGTACGAGAGCTACACTAACTTATTACACTTCTAAGAACACTAAATAGAGTATAACGGTCCACTTTGATGCCTTGGATTTGTTCTACTCTCTCCATAGAGGAGCTTTTAACGTTTTTATGCTTTTGAGAACGTAACTTGGTCTATTGGTATCTTTTGGTAACGAAACGTTGTACGAGAGCTACACTAACTTCTTGGACTGCTAAGAACACGAAATAGAGTGTAACGGTCCACTTTGATGCCTTGGATTTCCTCTACTATCTCCATAGAGGAGCTTTTAACATTTTTATGCTTTTGAGAACATAACTTGGTCTATTTGTAAATTTTGGTTACAAAACGTTGTGCAAAAGCTACACTAACTTCTTAGACTTCTAAGAACACTAAATAGAGTATAACGGTCCATTTTGATGCATTGGAGTTGCTCTACTCTCTCTATAGACGAGCTTTTCATGTTTTCGTGCTTTTGAGAACTTAACTTCGTCTATTGGGATCTTTTGGTTACGAAACGTTGTACGAAAGCTATACTAACTTTTTAGACTTCTAAGAACATGAAAATGAGTACTATGGTCCACTTTGATGCCTTGGAGTTGCTCTACTCTCTCCATAGAAGAGCTTTTCACGTTTCTGTGCATTTGAGCACATAACTTGGTCTATTGCTATCTTTTGGTTACGAAATGTTGTACGAAAGATACACTTACAACTTAGACTTCTAAGAACATTAAATAGAGTACAATGGTCCACTTTGATGCCTTGGAATTAGTCAACTATCTCCATAGATGAGCTTTTAACGTTTTTATGCATTCGAGAACATAACTTGGTTTATTGGTATATTTTGGTTATGAAACGTTGTGCAAAAGCTACACTAACTTCTTAGACTTCCAAAAACACTAAATAGAGCATAATGGTGCACTTTGATGCATTGGAGTTGCTCTACTCTCTCGATAGACGAGCTTTTCATGTTTTTGTGCTTTTGAGAACTTAACTTGGTCTATTTGGATCTTTTGGTTACGAAACATTGTACGAAAGCTACACTAACTTTTTAGACTTCTAAGAACATGAAAATGAGTACTACGGTCCACTTTGATGCCTTGGAGTTGCTCTACTCTCTCCATAGAAGAGCTTTTCACGTTTCTGTTCATTTGAGCACATAACTTGGTCTATTGGTATCTTTTGGTTACGAAACGTTGTACGAAAGATACACTAACAACTTAGACTTCTAAGAACACTAAATAGATTACAACGGTCCACTTTGATGCCTTGGAATTAGTCAACTATCTCCATAGATGAGCTTTTAACGTTTTTATGCATTTGAGAACATAACTTGGTTTATTGGTATATTTTGGTTACGAAACGTTGTGCGAAAGCTACACTAACTTCTTAGACTTCCAAAAATACTAAATAGAGCATAACGGTCCACTTTGATGCATTGGAGCTGCTCTACTCTCTCGATAGACAAGCTTTTCATGTTTTTGTGCTTTTGAGAACATAACTTGGTCTATTGGGATCTTTTGGTTACGAAACATTGTACGAAAGCTACACTAACTTTTTAGACTTCGAAGAACATGAAATAGAGCACTACGGTCTACTTTGATACCTTGGAGTTGCTCTACTCTCTCTATAGACGAGCTTTCCATGTTTTCGTGCTTTTGAGAACTTAACTTGGTCTATTGGGATCTTTTCGTTATGAAATATTGTGCGAAAGCTACACTAAATTTTTAGACTTCTAAGAACATGAAAAGAGTACTACGGTCCATTTTGATGCCTTGGAGTTGCTCTACTCTCTCCATAGAAGAGCTTTTCACGTTTTTGTGCGTTTGAGAACGTAACTTGGTCTATTGGCATCTTTTGGTTACGAAACGGTGTACGAAAGATTCACTAACAACTTAGACTTCTGAGAACACTAAATAGAGTACAACGGTCCACTTTGATGCCTTGGAATTACTCAACTCTCTCCATAGATGAGCTTTTAACGTTTTTGTGCATTAAAGAATATCACTTGGTCTATTGGTATCTTTTGGTGATGAAACGTTGTACGAAAGCTACACTAACTTCTTAGACTTCTAAGAACACTAAATAGAGTATAATGGTCCACTTTGATGCCTTGGATTTCCTCTACTCTCTCCATAGAGGAGCTTTTAACGTTTCTACGCTTTTGAGAACGTAACTTGGTCCTTTGGTATCTTTTGGTTATGAAACGTTGTACGAGAACTACACTAACTTCTTACACTTCTAAGAACACTAAATAGAGTATAACGGTCCACTTTGATGCCTTGGATTTGCTCTGATCTCTCCATAGAGGAGCTTTTAACGTTTTTATGCTTTTGAGAACGTAACTTGGTCTATTGGTGTCTTTTGGTTACGAAACGTTGTACGAGAGCTACACTAACTTCTTAGACTTCTAAGAACACGAAATAGAGTGTAACGGTCCACTTTGATGCCTTAGATTTCCTCTACTATGTCCATAGAGGAGCTTTTAACATTTTTATTCTTTTGAGAACATAACTTGGTCTATTTGTATATTTTGGTTACGAAAACTTGTGCAAAAGCTACACTAACTTCTTAGACTTCAAAGAACACTAAATAGAGTACAACGGTCCACTTTGATGCATTGGAGTTGCTCTACTCTCTATAGACGAGCTTTTCATGTTTTTGTGCTTTTGAGAACTTAACTTGTTCTATTAGGATCTTTTGGTTACGAAACATTGTACGAAAGCTACACTAACTTTTTAGACTTCCAAGAACATGAAATAGAGCACTACGGTCCACTTTGTTACCTTGGAGTTGCTCTACTCTCTCCATAGATGAGCTTTTCACGTTTTTGTGCAATTGAGAACATAACTTGGTCTATTGGCATCTTTTGGTTACGAAACATTGTACGAAAGCAACACTAATAACTTAGACTGTTAAGAACACTAAATAGAGTACAGTGGTACACTTTGATGCCTTGGATTTCTTCTACTCTCTCCATAGAGGAGCTTTTAACGTTTTTGTGCTTTTGAGAACACAACTTCGTCTATTGGTATATTTTGGTTACAAAACGTTGTACAAAAGCTACACTAACTTCTTAGACTTCTAAGAACACTAAATAGAGTATAACGGTTCACTTTGATGCGTTGGAGTTGCTCTACTCTCTCTATAGACGAGCTTTTCATGTTTTTGTGCTTTTGAGAACTTAACTTGGTCTATTGGGATCTTTTGGTTACGAAACATTGTACGAAAGCTACACTAAATTTTTAGACTTCTAAGAACATGAAAAAGAGTACTACGGTCCATTTTGATGCCTTGGAGTTGCTCTACTCTCTCCATAGAAGAGCTTTTCACGTTTTTGTGCGTTTGAGAACGTAACTTGGTCTATTGGCATCTTTTGGTTACGAAACGGTGTCACTAACTTCTTAGACTTCTAAGAACACTAAATAGAGTATAACGGTCCACTTTGATGCATTGGAGTTGCTCTACTCTCTCTATAGATGAGCTTTTCATGTTTTTCTGCTTTTCAGAACGTAACTTGGTCTATTGGTATCTTTTGCTTACGAAACGTTGTACGAGAGCTACACTAACTTCTTAGACTTCTAAGAACACTAAATAGATTATAACGGTCCACTTTGATGCCTTGGATGTGCTCTACACTCTCCATAGAGGTGCTTTTAGCATTTTTATGCTTTTGAGAACGTAACTTGGTCTATTGGTATCTTTTGGTTACCAAACGTTGTACGTGAGCTACACTAACTTCTTAGACTTCTAAGAACATGAAAAAGAGTGTAACGATCCACTTTGATGCCCTCGATTTCCTCTACTATCTCCATATAGGAGCTTTTAACATTTTCATGCTTTTGACAACATAACTTGGTCTATTTGTATATTTTGGTTACGAAACGTTGTGCAAAAGCTACACTAACTTCTTAGACTTCAAAGAACACTAAATAGAGTACAACGGTCCACTTTGATGCATTGGAGTTGCTCTACTCTCTCTATAGACGAGCTTTTCATGTTTTTGTGCAATTGAGAACATAACTTGGTCTATTGGCATCTTTTGGTCGCGAAACATTGTACGAAAGCTACACTAATAACTTAGACTGTTAAGAACACTAAATAGACTACAACGGTGCACTTTGATGCCTTGGATTTGCTCTACTCTCTCCATAAAGGAGCTTTTAACATTTTTATGCTTTTGAGAACGTAACTTGCTCAATTGGTGTCTTTTGGTTACGAAACGTTGTACGAGAGCTACACTAACTTCTTAGACTTCTAAGAACACTAAATAGAGTATAACGGTGCACTTTGAGGCCTTGGATTTGCTCTACTCTCTCCATAGAGGAGCTTTTAACGTTTTTATGCTTTTGAGAACGTAACTTGGTCTATTGGAATCTTTTGGTTACGAAACGCTGTACGAGAGCTACACTAACTTCTTAGACTTCTAAGAACACTAAATAGAGTATAACGATGCACTTTGATGCCTTGGATTTGCTCTACTCTGTCCATAGATGAGCTTTTAACGTTTTTATGCTGTTGAGAACGTAACTTGGTCTATTGGTATCTTTTGGTTACGAAACGTTGTACGAGAGCTACACTAACTTCTTAGACTTCTAAGAGCACGAAATAAAGTGTAACGATCCACTTTGATGCCTTGGATTTCCTCTACTCTCTCCATAGAAGAGCTTTTAACATTTTTATTCATTTGAGAACATAACTTGGTTTATTGGTATATTTTGGTTACGAAACATTGTACGAGAGCTACACTAACTTCTTAGACTTCTAAAAACACAAAATAGAGTGTAACGGTCCACTTTGATGCCTTGGATTTGCTCTACTCTATCCATGGAGGAGCTTTTAACATTTTTATGCTTTTGAGAACGAAACTTGGTCTAGTGGTATCTTTTGGTTACGAAACGTTGTACGAGAGCTCCACTAACTTCTTAGACTTCTAAGAGCACAAAATAAAGTGTAACGATCCACTTTGATGCCTTGGATTTTCTCTACTCTCTCCATAGAGGAGCTTTTAACGTTTTTATGCTTTTGAGAACGTAACTTGGTCTATTGGTATATTTTGGTTACGAAACGTTGTACGAGAGCTACACTAACTTTTTAAACTTCTAAGAACACTAAATAGAGTACAACGGTGCACTTTGATGCCTTGGATTTGCGCTACTCTCTCCATAGAGGAGCTTTTAACGTTTTTATGCTTTTGAGAATATAGCTTGGTCTATTGTTATCTTTTGGTTACGAAACGTTGTACGAGAGCTACACTAACTTCTTAGACTTCTAAGAGCACGAAATAAAGTGTAACGATCCACTTTGATGCCTTGGATTTCCTCTACTCTCTCCATAGAGGAGCATTTAACGTTTTTATTCATTTGAGAACATAACTTGGTTTATTGGGGTATTTTGGTTACGAAACGTTGTGCAAAAGCTACACTAACTTCTTAGACTTCTAAGAACACTAAATAGAGTATAACGGTCCACTTTGATGCATTGGAGTTGCTCTACTCTCTCTATAGACGAGCTTTTCATGTTTTTATGCTTTTCAGAACGTAACTTGGTCTATTGGTATCATTTGGTTACGAAACGTTGTACGAGAGCTACACTAACTTCTTAGACTTCGAAGAACACTAAATCGAGTATAACGGTCCATTTTGATGCCTTGGATTTGCTCTACTCTCTCCATAGAGGAGCTTTTAACGTTTCTATGCTTTTGAGAACGTAACTTGGTCCATTGGTATCTTTTGGTTACGAAACGTTGTACGAGAGCGACACTAACTTCTTAGACTTCTAAGAGCACGAAATAAAGTGTAACGATCCACTTTGATGCCTTGGATTTCGTCTACTCTCTCCATAGAGGAGCTTTTAACCTTTTTATTCATTTGAGAACATAACTTGGTTTATTGGGGTATTTTGGTTACAAAACGTTATGCAAAAGCTACACTAACTTCTTAGACTTCTAAGAACACTAAATAGAGTACAACGGTGCACTTTGATGCCTTGGATTTGCGCTACTCTCTCCATAGAGGAGCTTTTAACGTTTTTATGCTTTTGAGAATATAACTTGGTCTATTGTTATCTTTTGGTTACGAAACGTTGTACGAGAGCTACACTAACTTCTTAGACTTCTAAGAACACTAAATAGAGTGTAACGGTCCACTTTGATGCCTTGGATTTGCTCTACTCTATCCATGGAGGAGCTTTTAACGTTTTTATGCTTTTGAGAACGAAACTTGGTCTAGTGGTATCTTTTGGTTACGAAACGTTGTACGAGAGCTACACTAACTTCTTAGACTTCTAAGAGCACAAAATAAAGTGTAACGATCCACTTTGATGCCTTGGATTTCCTCTACTCTCTCCATTGAGGAGCTTTTAACGTTTTTATGCTTTTGAGAACGTAACTTGGTCTATTGGTATATTTTGGTTACGAAACGTTGTACGAGAGCTACACTAACTTTTTAGACTTCTAAGAACACTAAATAGAGTACAACGGTGCACTTTGATGCCTTGGATTTGCGCTACTCTCTCCATAGAGGAGCTTTTAACGTTTTTATGCTTTTGAGAATATAACTTGGTCTATTGTTATCTTTTGGTTACGAAACGTTGTACGAGAGCTACACTAACTTCTTAGACTTCTACGAGCACGAAATAAAGTGTAACGATCCACTTTGATGCCTTGGATTTCGTCTACTCTCTCCATAGAGGAGCTTTTAACCTTTTTATTCATTTGAGAACATAACTTGGTTTATTGGGGTATTTTGGTTACAAAACGTTATGCAAAAGCTACACTAACTTCTTAGACTTCTAAGAACACTAAATAGAGTATAACGGTCCACTTTGATGCATTGGAGTTGCTCTACTCTCTCTATATACGAGCTTTTCATGTTTTTATGCTTTTCAGAACGTAACTTGCTCTATTGGTATCTTTTGGTTACGAAACGTTGTACGAGAGCTACACTAACTTCTTAGACTTCTAAGAACACTAAATCGAGTATAACGGTCCACTTTGATGCCTTGGATTTGCTCTACTCTCTCCATTGAGGAGCTTTTAACGTTTCTATGCTTTTGAGAACGTAACTTGGTCTATTGGTATCTTTTGGTTACGAAACGTTGTACGAGAGCTACACTAACTTCTCAGACTTCTAAGAGCACGAAATAAAGTGTAACGATCCACTTTGATGCCTTGGATTTCCTCTACTCTCTCCATAGAGGAGCTTTTAACGTTTTTATTCATTTGAGAACATAACTTGGTTTATTGGGGTATTTTGGTTACGAAACGTTGTGCAAAAGCTACACTAACTTCTTAGACTTCTAAGAACACTAAATAGAGTATAACGGTCCACTTTGATGAATTGGAGTTGCTCTACTCTCTCTATAGACGAGCTTTTCATGTTTTTCTGCTTTTCAGAACGTAACTTGGTCTATTGGTATCTTTTGGTTACGAAACGTTGTACGAGAGCTACACTAACTTCTTAGACTTCTAAGAACACTAAATAGAGTATAACGGTCCACTTTGATGCCTTGGATGTGCTCTACTCTCTCCATAGAGGTGCTTTTAGCATTTTTATGCTTTTGAGAACGTAACTTGGTCTATTGGTATCTTTTGGTTACGAAACGTTGTACGTGAGCTACACTAACTTCTTAGACTTCTAAGAACATGAAAAAGAGTGTAACGATCCACTTTGATGCCCTCGATTTCCTCTACTATCTCCATATAGGAGCTTTTAACATTTTCATGCTTTTGACAACATAACTTGGTCTATTTGTATATTTTGGTTACGAAACGTTGTGCAAAAGCTACACTAACTTCTTAGAATTCAAAGAACACTAAATAGAGTACAACGGTCCACTTTGATGCATTGGAGTTGCTCTACTCTCTCTATAGACGAGCTTTTCATGTTTTTGTGCAATTGAGAACATAACTTGGTCTATTGGCATCTTTTGGACGCGAAACATTGTACGAAAGCTACACTAATAACTTAGACTGTTAAGAACACTAAATAGAGTACAACGGTGCACTTTGATGCCTTGGATTTGCTCTACTCTCTCCATAAAGGAGCTTTTAACATTTTTATGCTTTTGAGAACGTAACTTGCTCAATTGGTGTCTTTTGGTTACGAAACGTTGTACGAGAGCTACACTAACTTCTTAGACTTCTAAGAACACTAAATAGAGTATAACGGTGCACTTTGAGGCCTTGGATTTGCTCTACTCTCTCCATAGAGGAGCTTTTAACGTTTTTATGCTTTTGAGAACGTAACTTGGTCTATTGGTATCTTTTGGTTACGAAACGTTGTACGAGAGCTACACTAACTTCTTACACTTCTAAGAGCACGAAATAAAGTGTAACGATCCACTTTGATGCCTTGGATTTCCTCTACTCTCTCCATAGAAGAGCTTTTAACATTTTTATTCATTTGAGAACATAAATTGGTTTATTGGTATATTTTGGTTACGAAACATTGTACGAGAGCTACACTAACTTCTTAGACTTCTAAGAACACTAAATAGAGTGTAACGGTCCACTTTGATGCCTTGGATTTGCTCTACTCTATCCATGGAGGAGCTTTTAACGTTTTTATGCTTTTGAGAACGAAACTTGGTCTAGTGGTATCTTTTGGTTACGAAACGTTGTACGAGAGCTACACTAACTTCTTAGACTTCTAAGAGCACAAAATAAAGTGTAACGATCCACTTTGATGCCTTGGATTTCCTCTACTCTCTCCATTGAGGAGCTTTTAACGTTTTTATGCTTTTGAGAACGTAACTTGGTCTATTGGTATATTTTGGTTACGAAACGTTGTACGAGAGCTACACTAACTTTTTAGACTTCTAAGAACACTAAATAGAGTACAACGGTGCACTTTGATGCCTTGGATTTGCGCTACTCTCTCCATAGAGGAGCTTTTAACGTTTTTATGCTTTTGAGAATATATCTTGGTCTATTGTTATCTTTTGGTTACGAAACGTTGTACGAGAGCTACACTAACTTCTTAGACTTCTACGAGCATGAAATAAAGTGTAACGATCCACTTTGATGCCTTGGATTTCCTCTACTCTCTCCATAGAGGAGCTTTTAACGTTTTTATTCATTTGAGAACATAACTTGGTTTATTGGGGTATTTTGGTTACGAAACGTTGTGCAAAAGCTACACTAACTTCTTAGACTTCTAAGAACACTAAATAGAGTATAACGGTCCACTTTGATGCATTGGAGTTGCTCTACTCTCTCTATAGACGAGCTTTTCATGTTTTATGCTTTTCAGAACGTAACTTGGTCTATTGGTATCTTTTGGTTACGAAACGTTGTACGAGAGCTACACTAACTTCTTAGACTTCTAAAAACACTAAATCGAGTATAACGGTCCACTTTGATGCCTTGGATTTGCTCTACTCTCTCCATAGAGGAGCTTTTAACGTTTCTATGCTTTTGAGAACGTAACTTGGTCCATTGGTATCTTTTGGTTACGAAACGTTGTACGAGAGCTACACTAACTTCTTAGACTTCTAAGAGCACGAAATAAAGTGTAACGATCCACTTTGATGCCTTGGATTTCCTCTACTCTCTCCATAGAGGAGCTTTTAACGTTTTTATTCATTTGAGAACATAACTTGGTTTATTGGGGTATTTTGGTTACGAAACATTGTGCAAAAGCTACACTAACTTCTTAGACTTCTAAGAACACTAAATAGAGTATAACGGTCCACTTTGATGCATTGGAGTTGCTCTACTATCTCTATAGACGAGCTTTTCATGTTTTTATGCTTTTCAGAACGTAACTTGCTCTATTGGTATCTTTTGGTTACGAAACGTTGTACGAGAGCTACACTAACTTCTGAGACTTCTAAGAACACTAAATAGAGTATAACGGTCCACTTTGATGCCTTGGATGTGCTCTACTCTCTCCATAGAGGTGCTTTTAGCATTTTTATGCTTTTGAGAACGTAACTTGGTGTATTGGTATCTTTTGGTTACGAAACGTTGTACGAGAGCTACCCTAACTTCTTAGACTTCTAAGAACATGAAAAAGAGTGTAACAGTCCACTTTGATGCCCTCGATTTCCTCTACTCTCCATAGAGGAGCTTTTAACATTTTTATGCTTTTGACAACATAACTTGGTCTATTTGTATATTTTGGTTACGAAACGTTGTGCAAAAGCTACACTAACTTCTTAGACTTCAAAGAACAGTAAAGAGAGTACAACGGTCCACTTTGATGCATTGGAGTTGCTCTACTCTCTCTATAGACGAGCTTTTCATGTTTTTGTGCAATTGAGAACATAACTTGGTCTATTGGCATCTTTTGGTCGCGAAACATTGTACGAAAGCTACACTAATAACTTAGACTGTTAAGAGCACTAAATAGAGTACAACGGTGCACTTTGATGCCTTGGATTTGCTCTACTCTCTCCATAAAGGAGCTTTTAACATTTTTATGCTTTTGAGAACGTAACTTGCTCAATTGGTGTCTTTTGGTTACGAAACGTTGTACGAGAGCTACAATAACTTCTTAGACTTCTAAGAACACTAAATAGAGTATAACGGTGCACTTTGAGGCCTTGGATTTGCTCTACTCTCTCCATAGAGGAGCTTTTAACGTTTTTATTCTTTTCAGAACGTAACTTGGTCTATTGGTATCTTTTGGTTACGAAACGCTATACGAGAGCTACACTAACTTCTTAGACTTCTAAGAACACTAAATAGAGTATAACGGTCCACTTTTGATGCATTGGAGTTGCTCTACTCTCTCTATAGACGAGCTTTTCATTTTTTTATGCTTTTCAGAACGTTACTTGGTCTATTGGAATCTTTTGGTTACGAAACGTTGTACGAGAGCTACACTAACTTCCTAGACTTCTAAGAACACTAAATCGAGTATAACGGTCCACTTTGATGCCTTGGATTTGCTCTACTCTCTCCATAGAGGAGCTTTTAACGTTTCTATGCTTTTGAGAACGTAACTTGGTCCATTGGTATCTTTTGGTTATGAAACGTTGTACGAGAGCTACACTAACTTCTTAGACTTCTAAGAGCACGAAATAGAGTGTAACGATCCGCTTTGATGTCATGGATTTCCTCTACTCTCTCCATAGAAGAGCTTTTAACATTTTTATTCATTTGAGAACATAACTTGGTTTATTGGAATATTTTGGTTACGAAACATTGTACGAGAGCTACACTAACTTCTTAGACTTCTAAGAACACTAAATAGAGTATAACGGTCCACTTTGATGCCTTGGATTTGCTCTACTCTATCCATGGAGGAGCTTTTAACGTTTTTATGCTTTTGAGAACGTAACTTGGTCTAGTGGTATCTTTTGGTTACGAAACGTTGTACGAGAGCTACACTAACTTCTTAGACTTCTAAGAGCACAAAATAAAGTGTAACGATCCACTTTGATGCCTTGGATTTCCTCTACTCTCTCCATAGAGGAGCTTTTAACGTTTTTATGCTTTTGAGAACGTAACTTGGTCTATTGTTATATTTTGGTTACGAAACGTTGTACGAGAGCTACAATAACTTCTTAGACTTCTAAGAGCACGAAATAAAGTGTAACGATCCACTTTGATGCCTTGGATTTCCTCTACTCTCTCCATAGAGGAGCTTTTAACGTTTTTATTCATTTGAGAACATAACTTGGTTTATTGGGGTATTTTGGTTACGAAATGTTGTGCAAAAGCTACACTAACTTCTTAGACTTCTAAGAACACTAAATAGAGTATAACGGTCCACTTTGATGCATTGGAGTTGCTCTACTCTCTCTATAGACGAGCTTTTCATGTTTTTATGCTTTTCAGAACGTAACTTGGTCTATTGGTATCTTTTGGTTACGAAACGTTGTACGAGAGCTACACTAACTTCTTAGACTTCTAAGAACACTAAATCGAGTATAACGGTCCACTTTGATGCCTTGGATTTGCTCTACTCTCTCCATAGAGGAGCTTTTAACGTTTCTATGCTTTTGAGAACGTAACTTGGTCCATTGGTATCTTTTGGTTACGAAACGTTGTACGAGAGCTACACTAACTTCTTAGACTTCTAAGAGCACGAAATAAAGTGTAACGATCCACTTTGATGCCTTGGATTTCCTCTACTCTCTCCATAGAGGAGCTTTTAACGTTTTTATTCATTTGAGAACATAACTTGGTTTATTGGGATATTTTGGTTACGAAACGTTGTGCAAAAGCTACACTAACTTCTTAGACTTCTAAGAACACTAAATAGAGTATAACGGTCCACTTTTGATGCATTGGAGTTGCTCTACTCTCTCTATAGACGAGCTTTTCATTTTTTTATGCTTTTCAGAACGTTACTTGGTCTATTGGAATCTTTTGGTTACGAAACGTTGTACGAGAGCTACACTAACTTCTTAGACTTCTAAGAACACTAAATCGAGTATAACGGTCCACTTTGATGCCTTGGATTTGCTCTACTCTCTCCATAGAGGAGCTTTTAACGTTTCTATGCTTTTGAGATCGTAACTTGGTCCATTGGTATCTTTTGGTTACGAAACGTTGTACGAGAGCTACACTAACTTCTTAGACTTCTAAGAGCACGAAATAGAGTGTAACGATCCACTTTGATGCCATGGATTTCCTCTACTCTCTCCATAGAAGAGCTTTTAACATTTTTATTCATTTGAGAACATAACTTGGTTTATTGGAATATTTTGGTTACGAAACATTGTACGAGAGCTACACTAACTTCTTAGACTTCTAAGAACACTAAATAGAGTATAACGGTCCACTTTGATGCCTTGGATTTGCTCTACTCTATCCATGGAGGAGCTTTTAACGTTTTTATGCTTTTGAGAACGTAACTTGGTCTAGTGGTATCTTTTGGTTACGAAACGTTGTACGAGAGCTACACTAACTTCTTAGACTTCTAAGAGCACAAAATAAAGTGTAACGATCCACTTTGATGCCTTGGATTTCCTCTACTCTCTCCATAGAGGAGCTTTTAACGTTTTTATGCTTTTGAGAACGTAACTTGGTCTATTGTTATATTTTGGTTACGAAACGTTGTACGAGAGCTACAATAACTTCTTAGACTTCTAAGAGCACGAAATAAAGTGTAATGATCCACTTTGATGCCTTGGATTTCCTCTACTCTCTCCATAGAGGAGCTTTTAACGTTTTTATTCATTTGAGAACATAACTTGGTTTATTGGAATATTTTGGTTACGAAACATTGTACGAGAGCTACACTAACTTCTTAGACTTCTAAGAACACTAAATAGAGTATAACGGTCCACTTTGATGCCTTGGATTTGCTCTACTCTCTCCATAGAGGAGCTTTTCACGTTTCTATGCTTTTGAGAACGTAACTTGGTCCATTGGTATCGTTTGGTTACGAAACGTTGTACGAGAGCTACACTAACTTCTTAGACTTCTAAGAGCACGAAATAAAGTGTAACGATCCACTTTGATGCCTTGGATTTCCTCTACTCTCTCCATAGAGGAGCTTTTAACGTTTTTATTCATTTGAGAACATAACTTGGTTTATTGGGATATTTTGCTTACGAAACGTTGTGCAAAAGCTACACTAACTTCTTAGACTTCTAAGAACACTAAATAGAGTATAACGGTCCACTTTGATGCATTGGAGTTGCTCTACTCTCTCTATAGACGAGCTTTTCATGTTTTTATGCTTTTCAGAACGTAACTTGCTCTATTGGTATCTTTTGGTTACGAAACATTGTACGAGAGCTACACTAACATCTTAGACTTCTAAGAACACTAAATAGAGTATAACGGTCCACTTTGATGCCTTGGATGTGCTCTACTCTCTCCATAGAGGTGCTTTTAGCATTTTTATGCTTTTGAGAACGTAACTTGGTGTATTGGTATCTCTTGGTTACGAAACGTTGTACGAGAGCTACACTAACTTCTTAGACTTCTAAGAACATGAAAAAGAGTGTAACAGTCCACTTTGATCCCCTCGATTTCCTCTACTATCTCCATAGATGAGCTTTTAACATTTTTGTGCTTTTGACAGCATAACTTGGTGTATTTGTATATTTTGGTTACGAAACGTTGTGCAAAAGCTACACTAACTTCTTAGACTTCAAAGAACACTAAATAGAGTACAACGGTCCACTTTGATGCATTGGAGTTGCTCTACTCTCTCTATAGACGAGCTTTTCATGTTTTTGTGCAATTGACAACATAACTTGGTCTATTGGCATCTTTTGGTCGCGAAACATTGTACGAAAGCTACACTAATAACCTAGACCATTAAGAACACTAAATAGAGTACAACGGTGCACTTTGATGCCTTGGATTTGCTCTACTCTCTCCATAAAGGAGCTTTTAACATTTTTATGCTTTTGAGAACGTAACTTGCTCAATTGGTGTCTTTTGGTTACGAAACGTTGTACGAGAGCTACACTAACTTCTTAGACTTCTAAGAACACTAAATAGAGTATAACGGTGCACTTTGAGGCCGTGGATTTGCTCTACTCTCTCCATAGAGGAGCTTTTATCATTTTTATTCATTTGAGAACATAACTTGGTTTATTGGGGTATTTTGGTTACGAAACGTTGTGCAAAAGCTACACTAACTTCTTAGACTTCTAAGAACACTAAATAGAGTATAACGGTCCACTTTGATGCATTGGAGTTGCTCTACTCTCTCTATAGACGAGCTTTTCATGTTTTTATGCTTTTCAGAACGTAACTTGGTCTATTGGTATCTTTTGGTTACGAAACATTGTACGAGAGCTACACTAACTTCTTAGACTTCTACGAACACTAAATCTAGTATAACGGTCCACTTTGATGCCTTGGATTTGCTCTACTCTCTCCATAGAGGAGCTTTTAACGTTTCTATTCTTTTGAGAACGTAACTTGGTCCATTGGTATCTTTTGGTTACGAAACGTTGTACGAGAGCTACACTAACTTTTTAGACTTCTAAGAGCGTGAAATAGAGTGTAACGATCCGCTTTGATGCCTTGGATTTCCTCTACTCTCTCCATAGAAGTGCTTTTAACATTTTTATTCATTTGAGAACATAACTTGGTTTATTGGTATATTTTGGTTACGAAACATTGTACGAGAGCTACACTAACTTCTTAGACTTCTAAGAACACTAAATAGAGTATAACGGTCCACTTTGATGCTTTGGATTTGCTCTACTCTATCCATGGAGGAGCTTTTAACGTTTTTATGCTTTTGAGAACGTAACTTGGTCTAGTGGTATCTTTTGGTTACGAAACGTTGTACGAGAGCTACACTAACTTCTTAGACTTCTAAGAGCACAAAATAAAGTGTAACGATCCACTTTGATGCCTTGGATTTCCTCTACTCTCTCCATAGAGGAGCTTTTAACGTTTTTATGCTTTTGAGAACGTAACTTGGTCTATTGGTATCTTTTGGTTACGAAACGTTGTACGAGAGCTACAATAACTTCTTAGACTTCTAAGAGCACGAAATAAAGTGTAACGATCCACTTTGATGCCTTGGATTTCCTCTACTCTCTCCATAGAGGAGCTTTTAACGTTTTTATTCATTTGAGAACATAACTTGTCTTATTGGTATATTTTGGTTACGAAACGTTGTACAAAAGCTACACTAACTTCTTAGACTTCTAAGAACACTAAATAGAGTATAACGGTCCACTTTGATGCATTGGAGTTGCTCTACTCTCTCTATAGATGAGCTTTTCATGTTTTTATGCTTTTCAGAACGTAACTTGGTCTATTGGTATCTTTTGGTTACGAAACGTTGTACGAGAGCTACACTAACTTCTTAGACTTCTAAGATCACTAAATCGAGTATAACGGTCCACTTTGATGCCTTGGATTTGCTCTACTCTCTCCATAGAGGAGCTTTTAACGTTTCTATGCTTTTGAGAACGTAACTTGGTCCATTGGTATCTTTTGGTTACGAAACATTGTACGAGAGCTACACTAACTTCTTAGACTTCTAAGAGCACGAAATAAAGTGTAACGATCCACTTTGATGCCTTGGATTTCCTCTACTCTCTCCATAGAGGAGCTTTTAACGTTTTTATTCATTTGAGAACATAACTTGGTTTATTGGGGTATTTCGGTTACGAAACATTGTGCAAAAGCTACACTAACTTCTTAGACTTCTAAGAACACTAAATAGAGTATAACGGTCCACTTTGATGCATTGGAGTTGCTCTACTCTCTCTATAGACGAGCTTTTCATGTTTTTATGCTTTTCAGAACGTAACTTGCTCTATTGGTATCTTTTGGTTACGAAACATTGTACGAGAGCTACACTAACATCTTAGACTTCTAAGAACACTAAATAGAGTATAACGGTCCACTTTGATGCCTTGGATGTGCTCTACTCTCTCCATAGAGGTGCTTTTAGCATTTTTATGCTTTTGAGAAAGTAACTTGGTGTATTGGTATCTCTTGGTTACGAAACGTTGTACGAGAGCTACACTAACTTCTTAGACTTCTAAGAACATGAAAAAGAGTGTAACAGTCCACTTTGATCCCCTCGATTTCCTCTACTATCTCCATAGAGGAGCTTTTAACATTTTTGTGCTTTTGACAGCATAACTTGGTCTATTTGTATATTTTGGTTACGAAACGTTGTGCAAAAGCTACACTAACTTCTTAGACTTCAAAGAACACTAAATAGAGTACAACGGTCCACTTTGATGCATTGGAGTTGCTCTACTCTCTCTATAGACGAGCTTTTCATGTTTTTATGCAATTGAGAACATAACTTGGTCTATTGGCATCTTTTGGTCGCGAAACATTGTACGAAAGCAACACTAATAACCTAGACTGTTAAGAACACTAAATAGAGTACAACGGTGCACTTTGATGCCTTGGATTTGCTCCACTCTCTCCATAAAGGAGCTTTTAACATTTTTATGCTTTTGAGAACGTAACTTGCTCAATAGGTGTCTTTTGGTTACGAAACGTTGTACGAGAGCTACACTAACTTCTTAGACTTCTAAGAACACTAAATAGAGTATAACGGTGCACTTTGAGGCCGTGGATTTGCTCTACTCTCTCCATAGAGGAACTTTTAACATTTTTATTCATTCGAGAACATAACTTGGTTTATTGGGGTATTTTGGTTACGAAACGTTGTGCAAAAGCTACACTAACTTCTTAGACTTCTAAGAACACTAAATAGAGTATAACGGTCCACTTTGATGCATTGGAGTTGCTCTACTCTCTCCATAGAGGAACTTTTAACATTTTTATTCATTCGAGAACATAACTTGGTTTATTGGGGTATTTTGGTTACGAAACGTTGTGCAAAAGCTACACTAACTTCTTAGACTTCTAAGAACACTAAATAGAGTATAACGGTCCACTTTGATGCATTGGAGTTGCTCTACTCTCTCTATAGACGAGCTTTTCATGTTTTTATGCTTTTCAGAACGTAACTTGGTCTATTGGTATCTTTTGGTTACGAAACATTGTACGAGAGCTACACTAACTTCTTAGACTTCTAAGAACACTAAATCGAGTATAACGGTCCACTTTGATGCCTTGGATTTGCTCTACTCTCTCCATAGAGGAGCTTTTAACGTTTCTATGCTTTTGAGAACGTAATTTGGTCCATTGGTATCTTTTGGTTACGAAACGTTGTACGAGAGCTACACTAACTTCTTAGACTTCTAAGAGCACAAAATAAAGTGTAACGATCCACTTTGATGCCTTGGATTTCCTCTACTCTCTCCATAGAGGAGCTTTTAAACGTTTTTATGCTTTTGAGAACGTAACTTGGTCTATTGGTATCTTTTGGTTACGAAACGTTGTACGAGAGCTACAATAACTTCTTAGACTTCTAAGAGCACGAAATAAAGTGTAACGATCCACTTTGATGCCTTGGATTTCCTCTACTCTCTCCATTGAGGTGCTTTTAACGTTTTTATTCATTTGAGAACATAACTTGGTTTATTGGGGTATTTTGGTTACGAAACGTTGTGCAAAAGCTACACTAACTTCTTAGACTTCTAAGAACACTAAATGGAGTATAACGGTCCACTTTGATGCATTGGAGTTGCTCTACTCTCTCTATAGACGAGCTTTTCAAGTTTTTATGCTTTTCAGAACGTAACTTGGTCTATTGGTATCTTTTGGTCACGAAACGTTGTACGAGAGCTACACTAACTTCTTAGACTTCTAAGATCACTAAATCGAGTATAACGGTCCACTTTGATGCCTTGGATTTGCTCTACTCTCTCCATAGAGGAGCTTTTAACGTTTCTATGCTTTTGAGAACGTAACTTGGTCCATTGGTATCTTTTGGTTACGAAACGTTGTACGAGAGCTACACTAACTTCTTAGACTTCTAAGAGCACGAAATAAAGTGTAACGATCCATTTTGATGCCTTGGATTTCCTCTACTCTCTCCACAGAGGAGCTTTTAACGTTTTTATTCATTTGAGAACATAAATTGGTTTATTGGGGTATTTTGGTTACGAAACGTTGTGCAAAAGCTACACTAACTTCTTAGACTTCTAAGAACACTAAAGTATAACGGTCAACTTTGATGCATTGGAGTTGCTCTACTCTCTCTATAGACGAGCTTTTCATGTTTTTATGCTTTTCAGAATGTAACTTGCTCTATTGGTATCTTTTGGTTACGAAACGTTGTACGAGAGCTACACTAACTTCTTAGACTTCTAAGAACACTAAATAGAGTATAACGGTCCACTTTGATGCCTTGGATGTGCTCTACTCTCTCCATAGAGGTGCTTTTAGCATTTTTATGCTTTTGAGAACGTAACTTGGTCTATTGGTATGTTTTGGTTACGAAACGTTGTACAAGAGCTACACTAACTTCTTAGACTTCTAAGAATATGAAAAGAGTGTAACAGTCCACTTTGATGCCCTCGATTTCCTCTACTATTTCCATAGAGGAGCTTTTAACATTTTTATGCTTTTGACAACATAACTTGGTCTATTTGTATATTTTGGTTACGAAACGTTGTGCAAAAGCTACACTAACTTCTTAGACTTCAAAGAACACTAAATAGAGTACAACGGTCCACTTTGATGCATTGGAGTTGCTCTACTCTCTCTATAGACGAGCTTTTCATGTTTTTGTGCAATTGAGAACATAACTTGGTCTATTGGCATCTTTTGGTCGCGAAACATTGTACGAAAGCAACACTAATAACCTAGACTGTTAAGAACACTAAATAGAGTACAACGGTGCACTTTGATGCCTTGGATTTGCTCTACTCTCTCCATAAAGGAGCTTTTAACATTTTTATGCTTTTGAGAACGTAACTTGCTCAATTGGTGTCTTTTGGTTACGAAACGTTGTACGAGAGCCACACTAACTTCTTAGACTTCTAAGAACACTAAATAGAGTATAACGGTGCACTTTGAGGCCGTGGATTTGCTCTACTCTCTCCATAGAGGAACTTTTAACATTTTTATTCATTCGAGAACATAACTTGGTTTATTGGGGTATTTTGGTTACGAAACGTTGTGCAAAAGCTACACTAACTTCTTAGACTTCTAAGAACACTAAATAGAGTATAACGGTCCACTTTGATGCATTGGAGTTGCTCTACTCTCTCTATAGACGAGCTTTTCATGTTTTTATGCTTTTCAGAACGTAACTTGGTCTATTGGTATCTTTTGGTTACGAAACATTGTACGAGAGCTACACTAACTTCTTAGACTTCTAAGAACACTAAATCGAGTATAACGGTCCACTTTGATGCCTTGGATTTGCTCTACTCTCTCCATAGAGGAGCTTTTAACGTTTCTATGCTTTTGAGAACGTAACTTGGTCCATTGGTATCTTTTGGTTACGAAACGTTGTACGAGAGCTACACTAACTTCTTAGACTTCTAAGAGCACAAAATAAAGTGTAACGATCCACTTTGATGCCTTGGATTTCCTCTACTCTCTCCATAGAGGAGCTTTTAACGTTTTTATGCTTTTGAGAACGTAACTTGGTCTATTGGTATCTTTTGGTTACGAAACGTTGTACGAGAGCTACAATAACTTCTTAGACTTCTAAGAGCACGAAATAAAGTGTAACGATCCACTTTGATGCCTTGGATTTCCTCTACTCTCTCCATAGAGGTGCTTTTAACGTTTTTATTCATTTGAGAACATAACTTGGTTTATTGGGGTATTTTGGTTACGAAACGTTGTGCAAAAGCTACACTAACTTCTTAGACTTCTAAGAACACTAAATAGAGTATAACGGTCCACTTTGATGCATTGGAGTTGCTCTACTCTCTCTATAGACGAGCTTTTCATGTTTTTATGCTTTTCAGAACGTAACTTGGTCTATTGGTATCTTTTGGTCACGAAACGTTGTACGAGAGCTACACTAACTTCTTAGACTTCTAAGATCACTAAATCGAGTATAACGGTCCACTTTGATGCCTTGGATTTGCTCTACTCTCTCCATAGAGGAGCTTTTAACGTTTCTATGCTTTTGAGAACGTAACTTGGTCCATTGGTATCTTTTGGTTACGAAACGTTGTACGAGAGCTACACTAACTTCTTAGACTTCTAAGAGCACGAAATAAAGTGTAACGATCCATTTTGATGCCTTGGATTTCCTCTACTCTCTCCACAGAGGAGCTTTTAACGTTTTTTTTCATTTGAGAACATAAATTGGTTTATTGGGGTATTTTGGTTACGAAACGTTGTGCAAAAGCTACACTAACTTCTTAGACTTCTAAGAACACTAAATAGAGTATAACGGTCCACTTTGATGCATTGGAGTTGCTCTACTCTCTCTATAGACGAGCTTTTCATGTTTTTATGCTTTTCAGAATGTAACTTGCTCTATTGGTATCTTTGGTTACGAAACGTTGTACGAGAGCTACACTAACTTCTTAGACTTCTAAGAACACTAAATAGAGTATAACGGTCCACTTTGATGCCTTGGATGTGCTCTACTCTCTCCATAGAGGTGCTTTTAGCATTTTTATGCTTTTGAGAACGTAACTTGGTCTATTGGTATCTTTTGGTTACGAAACGTTGTACAAGAGCTACACTAACTTCTTAGACTTCTAAGAACATGAAAAGAGTGTAACAGTCCACTTTGATGCCCTCGATTTCCTCTACTATTTCCATAGAGGAGCTTTTAACATTTTTATGCTTTTGACAACATAACTTGGTCTATTTGTATATTTTGGTTACGAAACGTTGTGCAAAAGCTACACTAACTTCTTAGACTTCAAAGAACACTAAATAGAGTACAACGGTGCACTTTGATGCATTGGAGTTGCTCTACTCTCTCTATAGACGAGCTTTTCATGTTTTTGTGCAATTGAGAACATAACTTGGTCTATTGGCATCTTTTGGTAGCGAAACATTGTACGAAAGCTACACTAATAACTTAGACTGTTAAGAACACTAAATAGAGTACAACGGTGCACTTTGATGCCTTGGATTTGCTCTACTCTCTCCATAAAGGAGCTTTTAACATTTTTATGCCTTTCAGAACGTAACTTGGTCTATTGGTATCTTTTGGTTACGAAACACTGTACGAGAGCTACACTAACTTCTTAGACTTCTAAGAACACTAAATAGAGTATAACGGTGCACTTTGATGCCTTGGATTTGCTCTACTCTCTCCATAGAGGAGCTTTTAACGTTTTTATGCTTTTCAAAACGTAACTTGGTCTATTGGTATCTTTTGGTTACGAGACGTTGTACGAGAGCTACACTAACTTCTTAGACTTCTAAGATCACTAAATCGAGTATAACGGTCCACTTTGATGCATTGGAGTTGCTCTACTCTATCCATGGAGGAGCTTTTAACGTTTTTATGCTTTTGAGAACGTAACTTGGTCGAGTGGTATCTTTTGGTTACGAAACGTTGTACGAGAGCTACACTAACTTCTTAGACTTCTAAGAGCACAAAATAAAGTGTAACGATCCACTTTGATGCCTTGGATTTCCTCTACTCTCTCCATAGAGGAGCTTTTAACGTTTTTATGCTTTTGAGAACGTAACTTGGTCTATTGGTATCTTTTGGTTACGAAACGTTGTACGAGAGCTACAATAACTTCTTAGACTTCTAAGAGCACGAAATAAAGTGTAACGATCCACTTTGATGCCTTGGATTTCCTCTACTCTCTCCATAGAGGTGCTTTTAACGTTTTTATTCATTTGAGAACATAACTTGGTTTATTGGGGTATTTTGGTTACGAAACGTTGTGCAAAAGCTACACTAACTTCTTAGACTTCTAAGAACACTAAATAGAGTATAACGGTCCACTTTGATGCATTGGAGTTGCTCTACTCTCTCTATAGATGAGCTTTTCATGTTTTTATGCTTTTCAGAACGTAACTTGGTCTATTGGTATCTTTTGGTTACGAAACGTTGTACGAGAGCTACACTAACTTCTTAGACTTCTAAGATCACTAAATCGAGTATAACGGTCCACTTTGATGCCTTGGATTTGCTCTACTCTCTCCATAGAGGAGCTTTTAACGTTTCTATGCTTTTGAGAACGTAACTTGGTCCATTGGTATCTTTTGGTTACGAAACATTGTACGAGAGCTACACTAACTTCTTAGACTTCTAAGAGCACGAAATAAAGTGTAACGATCCACTTTGATGCCTTGGATTTCCTCTACTCTCTCCATAGAGGAGCTTTTAACGTTTTTATTCATTTGAGAACATAACTTGGTTTATTGGGGTATTTTGGTAACGAAACGTTGTGAAAAAGCTACACTAACTTCTTAGACTTCTAAGAACACTAAATAGAGTATAACGGTCCACTTTGATGCATTGGAGTTGCTCTACTCTCTCTATGGACGAGCTTTTCATGTTTTTATGCTTTTCAGAACGTAACTTGGTCTATTGGTATCTTTTGGTTACGAAACGTTGTACGAGAGCTACACTAACTTCTTAGACTTCTAAGATCACTAAATCGAGTATAACGGTCCACTTTGATGCCTTGGATTTGCTCTACTCTCTCCATAAAGGAGCTTTTAACGTTTCTATGCTTTTGAGAACGTAACTTGGTCCATTGGTATCTTTTGGTTACGAAACGTTGTACGAGAGCTACACTAACTTCTTAGACTTCTAAGAGCACGAAATAAAGTGTAACGATCCACTTTGATGCCTTGGATTTCCTCTACTCTCTCCACAGAGGAGCTTTTAACGTTTTTATTCATTTGAGAACATAAATTGGTTTATTGGGGTATTTTGGTTACGAAACGTTGTGCAAAAGCTACACTAACTTCTTAGACTTCTAAGAACACTAAATAGAGTATAACGGTCCACTTTGATGCATTGGAGTTGCTCTACTCTCTCTATAGACGAGCTTTTCATGTTTTTATGCTTTTCAGAATGTAACTTGCTCTATTGGTATCTTTTGGTTACGAAACGTTGTACGAGAGCTACACTAACTTCTTAGACTTCTAAGAACACTAAATAGAGTATAACGGTCCACTTTGATGCCTTGGATGTGCTCTACTCTCTCCATAGAGGTGCTTTTAGCATTTTTATGCTTTTGAGAACGTAACTTGGTCTATTGGTATCTTTTGGTTACGAAACGTTGTACAAGAGCTACACTAACTTCTTAGACTTCTAAGAACATGAAAAGAGTGTAACAGTCCACTTTGATGCCCTCGATTTCCTCTACTATTTCCATAGAGGAGCTTTTAACATTTTTATGCTTTTGACAACATAACTTGGTCTATTTGTATATTTTGGTTACGAAACGTTGTGCAAAAGCTACACTAACTTCTTAGACTTCAAAGAACACTAGATAGAGTACAACGGTGCACTTTGATGCATTGGAGTTGCTCTACTCTCTCTATAGACGAGCTTTTCATGTTTTTGTGCAATTGAGAACATAACTTGGTCTATTGGCATCTTTTGGTCGCGAAACATTGTACGAAAGCTACACTAATAACTTAGACTGTTAAGAACACTAAATAGAGTACAACGGTGCACTTTGATGCCCTGGATTTGCTCTACTCTCTCCATAAATGAGCTTTTAACATTTTTATGCTTTTGAGAACGTAACTTGCTCAATTGGTGTCTTTTGATTACGAAACGTTGTACGAGAGCTACACTAACTTCTTAGACTTCTAAGAACACTAAATAGAGTATAACGGTGCACTTTGAGGCCTTGGATTTGCTCTACTCTCTCCATAGAGGAGCTTTTAACGTTTTTATGCTTTTCAGAACGTAACTTGGTCTATTGGTATCTTTTGGTTACGAAACGCTGTACGAGAGCTACACTAACTTCTTAGACTTCTAAGAA
The DNA here is from genome assembly GCF_013401445.1 of Tripterygium wilfordii. Classification (NCBI taxonomy): domain Eukaryota; kingdom Viridiplantae; phylum Streptophyta; class Magnoliopsida; order Celastrales; family Celastraceae; genus Tripterygium; species Tripterygium wilfordii. The sequence goes on from NC_052245.1 coordinate 6,381,217, forward strand.
CACTAAATAGAGTATAACGGTGCACTTTGATGCCTTGGATTTGCTCTACTCTCTCCATAGAGGAGCTTTTAACGTTTTTATGCTTTTCAAAACGTAACTTGGTCTATTGGTATCTTTTGGTTACGAAACGTTGTACGAGAGCTACACTAACTTCTTAGACTTCTAAGATCACTAAATCAAGTATAACGGTCCACTTTGATGCATTGGAGTTGCTCTACTCTATCCATGGAGGAGCTTTTAACGTTTTTATGCTTTTGAGAACGTAACTTGGTCTAGTGGTATCTTTTGGTTACGAAACGTTGTACGAGAGCTACACTAACTTCTTAGACTTCTAAGAGCACAAAGTATAGTGTAACGATCCACTTTGATGCCTTGGATTTCCTCTACTCTCTCCATGGAGGAGCTTTTAACGTTTTTATGCTTTTGAGAACGTAACTTGGTCTATTGGTATCTTTTGGTTACGAAACGTTGTACGAGAGCTACAATAACTTCTTAGACTTCTAAGAGCACGAAATAAAGTGTAACGATCCACTTTGATGCCTTGGATTTCCTCTACTCTCTCCATAGAGGTGCTTTTAACGTTTTTATTCATTTGAGAACATAACTTGGTTTATTGGGGTATTTTGGTTACGAAACGTTGTGCAAAAGCTACACTAACTTCTTAGACTTCTAAGAACACTAAATAGAGTATAACAGTCCACTTTGATGCATTGGAGTTGCTCTACTCTCTCTATAGACGAGCTTTTCATGTTTTTATGCTTTTCAGAATGTAACTTGCTCTATTGGTATCTTTTGGTTACGAAACGTTGTACGAGAGCTACACTAACTTCTTAGACTTCTAAGAACACTAAATAGAGTATAACGGTCCACTTTGATGCCTTGGATGTGCTCTACTCTCTCCATAGAGGTGCTTTTAGCATTTTATGCTTTTGAGAACGTAACTTGGTCTATTGGTATCTTTTGGTTACGAAACGTTGTACAAGAGCTACACTAACTTCTTAGACCTTCTAAGAACATGAAAAGAGTGTAACAGTCCACTTTAATGCCCTCGATTTCCTCTACTATTTCCATAGAGGAGCTTTTAACATTTTTATGCTTTTGACAACATAACTTGGTCTATTTGTATATTTTGGTTACGAAACGTTGTGCAAAAGCTACACTAACTTCTTAGACTTCAAAGAACACTAAATAGAGTACAACGGTGCACTTTGATGCATTGGAGTTGCTCTACTCTCTCTATAGACGAGCTTTTCATGTTTTTGTGCAATTGAGAACATAACTTGGTCTATTGGCATCTTTTGGTCGCGAAACATTGTACGAAAGCTACACTAATAACTTAGACTGGTAAGAACACTAAATAGAGTACAACGGTGCACTTTGATGCCTTGGATTTGCTCTACTCTCTCCATAAATGAGCTTTTAACATTTTTATGCTTTTGAGAACGTAACTTGCTCAATTGGTGTCTTTTGGTTACGAAACGTTGTACGAGAGCTACACTAACTTCTTAGACTTCTAAGAACACTAAAATAGAGTATAAACGGTGCACTTTGAGGCCTTGGATTTGCTCTACTCTCTCCATAGAGGAGCTTTTAAACGTTTTTATGCTTTTCAGAACGTAACTTGGTCTATTGGTATCTTTTGGTTACGAAACGCTGTACGAGAGCTACACTAACTTCTTAGACTTCTAAGAACACTAAATAGAGTATAACGGTGCACTTTGATGCCTTGGATTTGCTCTACTCTCTCCATAGAGGAGCTTTTAACGTTTTTATGCTTTTCAAAACGTAACTTGGTCTATTGGTATCTTTTGGTTACGAAACGTTGTACGAGAGCTACACTAACTTCTTAGACTTCTAAGATCACTAAATCGAGTATAACGGTCCACTTTGATGCCTTGGATTTGCTCAACTCTCTCCATAAAGGAGCTTTTAACGTTTCTATGCTTTTGAGAACGTAACTTGGTCCATTGGTATCTTTTGGTTACGAAACGTTGTACGAGAGCTACACTAACTTCTTAGACTTCTAAGAGCACGAAATAAAGTGTAACGATCCACTTTGATGCCTTGGATTTCCTCTACTCTCTCCACAGAGGAGCTTTTAACGTTTTTATTCATTTGAGAACATAAATTGGTTTATTGGGGTATTTTGGTTACGAAACGTTGTGCAAAAGCTACACTAACTTCTTAGACTTCTAAGAACACTAAATAGAGTATAACGGTCCACTTTGATGCATTGGAGTTGCTCTACTCTCTCTATAGACGAGCTTTTCATGTTTTTATGCTTTTCAGAATGTAACTTGCTCTATTGGTATCTTTTGGTTACGAAACGTTGTACGAGAGCTACACTAACTTCTTAGACTTCTAAGAACACTAAATAGAGTATAACGGTCCACTTTGATGCCTTGGATGTGCTCTACTCTCTCCATAGAGGTGCTTTTAGGCATTTTTATGCTTTTGAGAACGTAACTTGGTCTATTGGTATCTTTTGGTTACGAAACGTTGTACAAGAGCTACACTAACTTCTTAGACTTCTAAGAACATGAAAAGAGTGTAACAGTCCACTTTGATGCCCTCGATTTCCTCTACTATTTCCATAGAGGAGCTTTTAACATTTTTATGCTTTTGACAACATAACTTGGTCTATTTGTATATTTTGGTTACGAAACGTTGTGCAAAAAGCTACACTAACTTCTTAGACTTCAAAGAACACTAGATAGAGTACAACGGTGCACTTTGATGCATTGGAGTTGCTCTACTCTCTCTATAGACGAGCTTTTCATGTTTTTGTGCAATTGAGAACATAACTTGGTCTATTGGCATCTTTTGGTCGCGAAACATTGTACGAAAGCTACACTAATAACTTAGACTGTTAAGAACACTAAATAGAGTACAACGGTGCACTTTGATGCCTTGGATTTGCTCTACTCTCTCCATAAATGAGCTTTTAACATTTTTATGCTTTTGAGAACGTAACTTGCTCAATTGGTGTCTTTTGGTTACGAAACGTTGTACGAGAGCTACACTAACTTCTTAGACTTCTAAGAACACTAAATAGAGTATAACGGTGCACTTTGAGGCCTTGGATTTGCTCTACTCTCTCCATAGAGGAGCTTTTAACGTTTTTATGCTTTTCAGAACGTAACTTGGTCTATTGGTATCTTTTGGTTACGAAACGCTGTACGAGAGCTACACTAACTTCTTAGACTTCTAAGAACACTAAATAGAGTATAACGGTGCACTTTGATGCCTTGGATTTGCTCTACTCTCTCCATAGAGGAGCTTTTAACGTTTTTATGCTTTTCAAAACGTAACTTGGTCTATTGGTATCTTTTGGTTACGAAACGTTGTACGAGAGCTACACTAACTTCTTAGACTTCTAAGATCACTAAATCGAGTATAACGGTCCACTTTGATGCATTGGAGTTGCTCTACTCTATCCATGGAGGAGATTTTAACGTTTTTATGCTTTTGAGAACGTAACTTGGTCTAGTGGTATCTTTTGGTTACGAAACGTTGTACGAGAGCTACACTAACTTCTTAGACTTCTAAGAGCACAAAGTATAGTGTAACGATCCACTTTGATGCCTTGGATTTCCTCTACTCTCTCCATGGAGGAGCTTTTAACGTTTTTATGGTTTTGAGAACGTAACTTGGTCTATTGGTATCTTTTGGTTACGAAACGTTGTACGAGAGCTACAATAACTTCTTAGACTTCTAAGAGCACGAAATAAAGTGTAACGATCCACTTTGATGCCTTGGATTTCCTCTACTCTCTCCATAGAGGTGCTTTTAACGTTTTTATTCATTTGAGAACATAACTTGGTTTATTGGGGTACTTTGGTTACGAAACGTTGTGCAAAAGCTACACTAACTTCTTAGACTTCTAAGAACACTAAATAGAGTATAACGGTCCACTTTGATGCATTGGAGTTGCTCTACTCTCTCTATAGACGAGCTTTTCATGTTTTTATGCTTTTCAGAATGTAACTTGCTCTATTGGTATCTTTTGGTTACGAAACGTTGTACGAGAGCTACACTAACTTCTTAGACTTCTAAGAACACTAAATAGAGTATAACGGTCCACTTTGATGCCTTGGATGTGCTCTACTCTCTCCATAGAGGTGCTTTTAGCATTTTATGCTTTTGAGAACGTAACTTGGTCTATTGGTATCTTTTGGTTACGAAACGTTGTACAAGAGCTACACTAACTTCTTAGACTTCTAAGAACATGAAAAGAGTGTAACAGTCCACTTTGATGCCCTCGATTTCCTCTACTATTTCCATAGAGGAGCTTTTAACATTTTTATGCTTTTGACAACATAACTTGGTCTATTTGTATATTTTGGTTACGAAACGTTGTGCAAAAGCTACACTAACTTCTTAGACTTCAAAGAACACTAAATAGAGTACAACGATGCACTTTGATGCATTGGAGTTGCTCTACTCTCTCTATAGACGAGCTTTTCATGTTTTTGTGCAATTGAGAACATAACTTGGTCTATTGGCATCTTTTGGTCGCGAAACATTGTACGAAAGCTACACTAATAACTTAGACTGGTAAGAACACTAAATAGAGTACAACGGTGCACTTTGATGCCTTGGATTTGCTCTACTCTCTCCATAAATGAGCTTTTAACATTTTTATGCTTTTGAGAACGTAACTTGCTCCATTGGTGTCTTTTGGTTACGAAACGTTGTACGAGAGATACACTAACTTCTTAGACTTCTAAGAACACTAAATAGAGTATAACGGTGCACTTTGAGGCCTTGGATTTGCTCTACTCTCTCCATAGAGGAGCTTTTAACGTTTTTATGCTTTTCAGAACGTAACTTGGTCTATTGGTATCTTTTGGTTACGAAACGCTGTACGAGAGCTACACTAACTTCTTAGACTTCTAAGAACACTAAATAGAGTATAACGGTGCACTTTGATGCCTTGGATTTGCTCTACTCTCTCCATAGAGGAGCTTTTAACGTTTTTATGCTTTTCAAAACGTAACTTGGTCTATTGGTATCTTTTGGTTACGAAACGTTGTACGAGAGCTACACTAACTTCTTAGACTTCTAAGAGCACAAAGTATAGTGTAACGATCCACTTTGATGCCTTGGATTTCCTCTACTCTCTCCATAGAGGAGCTTTTAACGTTTTTATGCTTTTGAGAACGTAACTTGGTCTATTGGTATCTTTTGGTTACGAAACGTTGTACGAGAGCCACAATAACTTCTTAGACTTCTAAGAGCACGAAATAAAGTGTAACGATCCACTTTGATGCCTTGGATTTCCTCTACTCTCTCCATAGAGGTGCTTTTAACGTTTTTATTCATTTGAGAACATAACTTGGTTTATTGGGGTATTTTGGTTACGGAAACGTTGTGCAAAAGCTACACTAACTTCTTAGACTTCTAAGAACAACTAAATAGAGTATAACGGTCCACTTTGATGCATTGGAGTTGCTCTACTCTCATCTGTAGACGAGCTTTTCATGTTTTTATGCTTTTCAGAACGTACTTGGTCTATTGGTATCTTTTGGTTACGAAACGTTGTAACGAGAGCTACACTAACTTCTTAGACTTCTAAGATCACTAAATCGAGTATAACGGTCCACTTTGATGCCTTGGATTTGCTCTACTCTCTCCATAGAGGAGCTTTTAACGTTTCTAGCTTTGAGAACGTAACTTGGTCCATTGGTATCTTTTGGTTACGAAACGTTGTACGAGAGCTACACTAACTTCTTAGACTTCTAAGAGCACGAAATAAAGTGTAACGATCCACTTTGATGCCTTGGATTTCCTCTACTCTCTCCACAGAGGAGCTTTTAACGTTTTTATTCATTTGAGAACATAAATTGGTTTATTGGGGTATTTTGGTTACGTAACGTTGTGCAAAAGCTACACTAACTTCTTAGACTTCTAAGAACACTAAATAGAGTATAACGGTCCACTTTGATGCATTGGAGTTGCTCTACTCTCTATAGACGAGCTTTTCATGTTTTTATGCTTTTCAGAATGTAACTTGCTCTATTGGTATCTTTTGGTTACGAAACGTTGTACGAGAGCTACACTAACTTCTTAGACTTCTAAGAACACTAAATAGAGTATAACGGTCCACTTTGATGCCTTGGATGTGCTCTACTCTCTCCATAGAGGTGCTTTTATCATTTTTATGCTTTTGAGAACGTAACTTGGTCTATTGGTATCTTTTGGTTACGAAACGTTGTACAAGAGCTACACTAACTTCTTAGACTTCTAAGAACATGAAAAGAGTGTAACAGTCCACTTTGATGCCCTCGATTTCCTCTACTATTTCCATAGAGGAGCTTTTAACATTTTTATGCTTTGACAACATAAATTGGTCTATTTGGTATATTTTGGTTACGAAACGTTGTGCAAAAGCTACACTAACTTCTTAGACTTCAAAGAACACTAAATGAGTACAACGGTGCACTTTGATTGCATTGGAGTTGCTCTACTCTCTCTATAGACGAGCTTTTCATGTTTTTGTGCAATTGAGACATAACTTGTCTATTGGCATCTTTGGTCGCGAAACATTGTACGAAGCTACACTAATAACTTAGACTGTTAAGAACACTAAATAGAGTACAACGGTGCACTTTAATGCCTTGGATTTGCTCTACTCTCTCCATAAAGGAGCTTTTAACGTTTTATGCTTTTGAGAACGTAACTTGGTCTATTGGTATCTTTTGGTTACGAAACGTTGTACGAGATCTACACTAACTTCTTAGACTTCTAAGAACACTAAATAGAGTATAACGGTGCACTTTGATGCCTTGGATTTGCTCTACTCTCTCCATAGAGGAGCTTGTAACATTTTTATGCTTTTGAGAACGTAACTTGGTCTATTGGTATCTTTTGGTTACGAAACGTTGTACGAGAGCTACACTAACTTCTTAGACTTCTAAGAACACTAAATAGAGTATAACGGTCCACTTTGATGCCTTGGATTTGCTCTACTCTCTCCATAGAGGAGCTTTTAACGTTTTTATGCTTTTGAGAACGTAACTTGGTCTATTGGTATCTTTTGGTTACGAAACGTTGTACGAGAGCTACACTAACTTCTTAGACTTCTAAGAACACTAAATAGAGTATAACGGTCCACTTTGATGCCTTGGATTTCTCTACTCTCTCCATAGAGGAGCTTTTAAGTTTTTATGCTTTTGAGAACGTAACTTGGTCTATTGGTATCTTTTGGTTACGAAACGTTGTACGAGAGCTACACTAACTTCTTAGACTTCTAAGAACACTAAATAGAGTTAACGGTCCACTTTGATGCCTTGGATTTCTCTACTCTCTCCATAGAGGAGCTTTTACAGTTTTTATGCTTGAGAACTAACTTGGTCTATTGGTATCTTTTGGTTACGAAACGTTGTGAAGCTACACTAACTTCTTAGACTTCTAAGAACACTAAATAGAGTATAACGGTCCACTTTGATGCCTTGGATTTGCTCTACTCTCTCATAGAGGAGCTTTTACGTTTTTATGCTTTTGAGAACGTAACTTGGTCTATTGGTATCTTTTGGTTACGAAACGTTGTACGAGCTACACTAACTTCTTAGACTTCTAAGAACACTAAATAGAGTATAACGGTCCACTTTGATGCCTTGGATTTGCTCTACTCTCTCCATAGAGGAGCTTTTAACATTTTTATGCTTTTGAGAACGTAACTTGGTCTATTGGTATCTTTTGGTTACGAAACGTTGTACAGAGCTACACTAACTTCTTAGACTTCTAAGAACACTAAATAGAGTGTAACGTCCACTTTGATGCCTTGGATTTGCTCTACTCTCTCCATAGAGGAGCTTTTAACATTTTTTGCTTTTGAGAACGTAACTTGGTCTATTGGTCTTTTTGGTTACGAAACGTTGTAAAGCTACACTAACTTCTTAGACTTCTAAGAACACTAAATAGAGTATACGGTCCACTTTGATGCCTTGGATTGCTCTACTCTCTCCATAGAGGAGCTTTTCATGTTTTTATGCTTTTGAGAACTAACTTGGTCTATTGGTATCTTTTGGTTACGAAACGTTGTACGAGAGCTACACTAACTTAGACTTCTAAGAACACTAAAAGAGTAAACGGTCCACTTTGATGCCTTGGATTTGCTCTACTCTCTCCATAGAGGAGCTTTTAACATTTTTATGCTTTTGAGAACGTAACTTGGTCTATTGGTATCTTTTGGTTACGAAACGTTGTACGAGCTACACTAACTTCTTAGACTTCTAAGAACACTAAATAGAGTATAACGGTCCACTTTGATGCCTTGGATTGCTCTACTCTCTCCATAGAGGAGCTTTTAACGTTTTTATGCTTTTGAGAACGTAACTTGGTCTATTGGTATCTTTTGGTTACGAAACGCTGTACGAGAGCTACACTAACTTCTTAGACTTCTAAGAACACTAAATAGAGTATAACGGTCCACTTTGATGCCTTGGATTTGCTCTACTCTCTCCATAGAGGAGCTTTTAACGTTTTTATGCTTTTGAGAAGGTAACTTGGTCTATTGGTATCTTTTGGTTACGAAACGTTGTACGAGAGCTACACTAACTTCTTAGACTTCTAAGAACACTAAATAGAGTGTAACGGTCCACTTTGATGCCTTGGATTTGCTCTACTCTCTCCATAGAGGAGCTTTTAACGTTTTTATGCTTTTGAGAACGTAACTTGGTCTATTGGTATCTTTTGGTTACGAAACGTTGTACGAGAGCTACACTAACTTCTTAGACTTCTAAGAACACTAAATAGAGTGTAACGGTCCACTTTGATGCCTTGGATTTCTCTACTCTCTCCATAGAGGAGCTTTTAACGTTTTTATGCTTTGAGAACATAACTTGGTCTATTGGTATCTTTTGGTTACGAAACGTTGTGCAAAAGCTACACTAACTTCTTAGACTTCTAGCAACAATAAATAGACTATAACGGTCCCCTTTGATACATTGGAGTTGCTCTACTCTCTCCATAGAGGAGCTTTTAATGTTTTTATGCATTTGAGAGCATAACTTGGTCTATTAGTATCTTTTTGTTATCAAACGTTGTACGAGAGCTACACTAACTTCTTAGACTTCTAAGAACACTAAATAGAGTATAACGGTCCACTTTGATGCCTTGGATTTGCTCTACTCTCTCTCATAGAGGAGCTTTAACGTTTTATGCTTTGAGAACGTAACTTGGTCTATTGGTATCTTTTGGTTACGAAACGTTGTACGAGAGCTACACTAACTTCTTAGACTTCTAAGAACACTAAATAGAGTGTAACGGTCCACTTTGATGCCTTGGATTTCTCTACTCTCTCCATAGAGGAGCTTTTAACATTTTTATGCTTTTGAGAACGTAACTTGGTCTATTGGTATCTTTTGGTTACGAAACGTTGTACGAAGCTACACTAACTTCTTAGACTTCTAAGAACACTAAATAGAGTATAACGGTCCACTTTGATGCCTTGGATTGCTCTACTCTCTCTATAGAGAGCTTTTCATGTTTTTATGCTTTTGAGAACGTAACTTGGTCTATTGGTATCTTTTGGTTACGAAACGTTGTACGAGAGCTACACTAACTTCTTAGACTTCTAAGAACACTAAATAGAGTATAACGGTCCACTTTGATGCCTTGGATTTGCTCTACTCTCTCCATAGAGGAGCTTTTAACATTTTTATGCTTTTGAGAACGTAACTTGGTCTATTGGTATCTTTTGGTTACGAAACGTTGTACAGAGCTACACTAACTTCTTAGACTTCTAAGAACACTAAATAGAGTGTAACGGTCCACTTTGATGCCTTGGATTTCTCTACTCTCTCCATAGAGGCTTTTAACATTTTTATGCTTTTGAGAACATAACTTGGTCTATTGGTATCTTTTGGTTACGAAACGTTGTGAAGCTACACTAACTTCTTAGACTTCTAAGAACACTAAATAGAGTACAACGGTCCACTTTGATGCATTGGATTGCTCTACTCTCTCCATAGAGAGCTTTTCATGTTTTTGCTTTTGAGAACGTAACTTGGTCTATTGGTATCTTTTGGTTACGAAACGTTGTACGAGAGCTACACTAACTTCTTAGACTTCTAAGAACACTAAATAGAGTATAACGGTCACTTTGATGCCTTGGATTTGCTCTACTCTCTCCATAGAGGAGCTTTTAACGTTTTTATGCTTTTGAGAACGTAACTTGGTCTATTGGTATCTTTTGGTTACGAAACGTTGTACGAGAGCTACACTAACTTCTTAGACTTCTAAGAACACTAAATAGAGTATAACGGTCCACTTTGATGCCTTGGATTTGCTCTACTCTCTCCATAGAGGAGCTTTTAACGTTTTTATGCTTTTGAGAACGTAACTTGGGCTATTGGTATCTTTTGGTTATGAAACGTTGTACGAGAGCTACACTAACTTCTTAGACTTCTAAGAACACGAAATAGAGTGTAACTGTCCACTTTGATGCCTTGGATTTCTCTACTCTCTCCATAGAGGAGCTTTTAACGTTTTTATGCTTTTGAGAACATAACTTGGTCTATTGGTATCTTTTGGTTACGAAACGTTGTACGAGAGCTACACTAACTTCTTAGACTTCTAAGAACACTAAATAGAGTTAACGGTCCACTTTGATGCCTTGGATTTCTCTACTCTCTCCATAGAGAGCTTTTAACATTTTTTATGCTTTTGAGAACTAACTTGGTCTATTGCTATCTTTTGGTTACGAAACGTTGTACGAAAGCTACACTAACTTCTTAGACTTCTAAGAACACTAAATAGAGTATAACGGTCCACTTTGATGCCTTGGATTTGCTCTACTCTCTCCATAGAAGAGCTTTTAACGTTTTTATGCTTTTGAGAACGTAACTTGGTCTATTGGTATCTTTTGGTTACGAAACGTTGTACGAGAGCTACACTAACTTCTTAGACTTCTAAGAACACGAAATAGAGTGTAACGGTCCACTTTGATGCCTTGGATTTCCTCTACTCTCTCCATAGAGGAGCTTTTAACGTTTTTATGCTTTTGAGAACATAACTTGGTCTATTGGTATCTTTTGGTTACGAAACGTTGTACGAAGCTACACTAACTTCTTAGACTTCTAAGAACACTAAATAGAGTACAACGGTCCACTTTGATGCATTGGAGTTGCTCTACTCTCTCTATAGACGAGCTTTTCATGTTTTTATGCTTTTGAGAACGTAACTTGGTCTATTGGTATCTTTTGGTTACGAAACGTTGTACGAGAGCTACACTAACTTCTTAGACTTCTAAGAACACTAAATAGAGTATAACGGTCCACTTTGATGCCTTGGATTTGCTCTACTCTCTCCATAGAGGAGCTTTTAACGTTTTTATGCTTTTGAGAATGTAACTTGGTCTATTGGTATCTTTTGGTTACGAAATGTTGTACGAGAGCTACACTAACTTCTTAGACTTCTAAGAACACGAAATAGAGTGTAACGGTCCACTTTGATGCCTTGGATTTCCTCTACTCTCTCCATAGAGGAGCTTTTAACATTTTTATGCTTTTGAGAACATAACTTGGTCTATTTGTATATTTTGGTTACGAAACGTTGTGCATAAGCTACACTAACTTCTTAGACTTCAAGAACACTAAATAGAGTATAAACGGTCCACTTTGATGCATTGGAGTTGCTCTACTCTCTCTATAGACGAGCTTTTCATGTTTTTGCTTTGAGAACTTAACTTGGTCTATTGGTATCTTTTGGTTACGAAACGTTGTACGAGGGCTACACTAACTTATTAGACTCCTAAGAACACTAAATAGAGTATAACGGTCCACTTTGATGCCTTGGATTTGCTCTACTCTCTCCATAGAGGAGCATTTAACGTTTTTATGCTTTTGAGAACGTAACTTGGTCTATTGGTATCTTTTGGTTACGAAACGTTGTACGAGAGCTACACTAACTTCTTAGACTTCTAAGAACACTAAATAGAGTATAAAGCTCCACTTTGATGCCTTGGATTTGCTCTACTCTCTCCATAGAGGAGCTTTTAACGTTTTTATGCTTTTGAGAATGTAACTTGGTCTATTGGTATCTTTTGGTTACGAAACGTTGTACGAGAGCTACACTAACTTCTTAGACTTCTAAGAACACGAAATAGAGTGTAACGGTCCACTTTGATGCCTTGGATTTCTCTACTCTCTCCATAGAGGAGCTTTTAACGTTTTTATGCTTTTGAGAACAACTTGGTCTATTGGTATATTTTGGTTACGAAACGTTGTACGAGAGCTACACTAACTTCTTAGACTTCTAAGACACTAAATAGAGTATAACGGTCCACTTTGATGCCTTGGATTTGCTCTACTCTCTCCATAGAGGAGCTTTTAACGTTTTTATGCTTTTGAGAACGTAACTTGGTTATTGGTATCTTTTGGTTACGAAACGTTGTACGAGAGCTACACTAACTTCTTAGACTTCTAAGAACACTAAATAGAGTAAACGGTCCACTTTGATGCCTTGGATTTCTACTCTCTCCATAGAGGAGCTTTTAACATTTTTATGCTTTTGAGAACATAACTTGGTCTATTGGTATTTTGGTTACGAAACGTTGTGAAAGCTACACTAACTTCTTAGACTTCTAAGAACACTAATAGAGTACAACGGTCCACTTTGATGCCTTGGATTGCTCTACTCTCTCCATAGAGAGCTTTTCATGTTTTTTTTGCAGGAACATAACTTGGTCTATTGGATCTTTTGGTCGAAACGTTGTACGAAGCTACACTAATTCTTAGACTTCTAAGAACACTAAATAGAGTATAACGGTCACTTTGATGCCTTGGATTTGCTCTACTCTCTCCATAGAGGAGCTTTTAACATTTTTATGCTTTTGAGAACGTAACTTGGTCTATTGGTATCTTTTGGTTACGAAACGTTGTACGAGAGCTACACTAACTTCTTAGACTTCTAAGAACACTAAATAGAGTATAACGGTCACTTTGATGCCTTGGATTTGCTCTACTCTCTCCATAGAGGAGCTTTTAACGTTTTATGCTTTTGAGAACGTAACTTGGTCTATTGGTATCTTTTGGTTACGAAACGTTGTACGACAGCTACACTAACTTCTTAGACTTCTAAGAACACTAAATAGAGTATAACGGTCCACTCTGATGCCTTGGATTTGCTCTACTCTCTCCATAGAGGAGCTTTTAACGTTTTTATGCTTTGAGAACGTAACTTGGTCTATTGGTATCTTTTGGTTACGAAACGTTGTACGAGCTACACTAACTTCTTAGACTTCTAAGAACACTAAATAGAGTTAAACGGTCCACTTTGATGCCTTGGATTTGCTCTACTCTCTCTCATAGAAGAGCTTTTAACATTTTTTTTTTTGAGAACTAACTTGGTCTATTGGTATCTTTTGGTTACGAAACGTTGTACGAGAGCTACACTAACTTCTTAGACTTCTAAGAACACTAAATAGAGTATAACGGTCCACTTTGATGCCTTGGATTTGCTCTACTCTCTCCATAGAGGAGCTTTTAACGTTTTTATGCTTTTGAGAACGTAACTTGGTCTATTGGTATCTTTTGGTTACGAAACGTTGTACGAGAGCTACACTAACTTCTTAGACTTCTAAGAACACTAAATAAGTGTAACGGTCCACTTTGATGCCTTGGATTTCTCTACTCTCTCCATAGAGGAGCTTTTAACGTTTTTATGCTTTGAGAACTAACTTGGTCTATTGGTATCTTTTGGTTACGAAACGTTGTAGAAAGCTACACTAACTTCTTAGACTTCTAAGAACACTAAATAGAGTATAACGGTCCTTTGATGCCTTGGATTTGCTCTACTCTCTCCATGAGAGCTTTTCATGTTTTTATGCTTTTAGAACGTAACTTGGTCTATTGGTATCTTTTGGTTACGAAACGTTGTACGAGAGCTACACTAACTTCTTAGACTTCTAAGAACACTAAATAGAGTATAACGGTCCACTTTGATGCCTTGGATTTGCTCTACTCTCTCCATAGAGGAGCTTTTAACGTTTTTATGCTTTGAGAAGTAACTTGGTCTATTGGTATCTTTTGGTTACGAAACGTTGTACGAGAGCTACACTAACTTCTTAGACTTCTAAGAACACGAAATAGAGTGTAACGGTCCACTTTGATGCCTTGGATTTCTCTACTTCTCCATAGAGGAGCTTTTAACATTTTTATGCTTTTGAGAACATAACTTGGTCTATTGGTATTTTGGTTACGAAACGTTGTAAAGCTACACTAACTTCTTAGACTTCTAAAGAACTAAATATAGTAAACGGTCCACTTTGATGCCTTGGAGTTGCTCTACTCTCTCCATAGAGGAGCTTTTCATGTTTTTATGCTTTTGAGAACTAACTTGGTCTATTGGTATCTTTTGGTTACGAAACGTTGTACGAAGCTACACTAACTTCTTAGACTTCTAAGAACACTAAATAGAGTATAACGGTCCACTTTGATGCCTTGGATTTGCTCTACTCTCTCCATAGAGGAGCTTTTAACGTTTTTATGCTTTGAGAACGTAACTTGGTCTATTGGTATCTTTTGGTTACGAAACGTTGTACGAGAGCTACACTAACTTCTTAGACTTCTAAGAACACTAAATAGAGTAACGGTCCACTTTGATGCCTTGGATTTGCTCTACTCTCTCCATAGAGGAGCTTTTAACGTTTTTATGCTTTTGAGAACGTAACTTGGTCTATTGGTATCTTTTGGTTACGAAACGTTGTACGAGAGCTACACTAACTTCTTAGACTTCTAAGAACACGAAATAAGTGTAACGTCCACTTTGATGCCTTGGATTTCTCTACTCTCTCCATAGAGGAGCTTTTAACGTTTTTATTCTTTGAGAACATAACTTGGTCTTATTGGTATCTTTTGGTTACGAAACGTTTGTACGAGAGCTACACTAACTTCTTAGACTTCTAAGAACACTAAATAGAGTATAACGGTCCACTTTGATGCCTTGGATTTGCTCTACTCTCTCCATAGAGAGCTTTCATTTTTTATGCTTTTGAGAACGTAACTTGGTCTATTGGTATCTTTTGGTTACGAAACGTTGTACGAGAGCTACACTAACTTCTTAGACTTCTAAGAACACTAAATAGAGTATAACGGTCCACTTTGATGCCTTGGATTTGCTCTACTCTCTCATAGAGGAGCTTTTAACATTTTTATGCTTTGAGAACGTAACTTGGTCTATTGGTTCTATTTTGGTTACGAAACGTTGTACGAGAGCTACACTAACTTCTTAGACTTCTAAGAACACTAAATAAGTAACGGTCCACTTTGATGCCTTGGATTGCTCTACTCTCTCCATAGAGGAGCTTTTAACATGTTTTTATGCTTTTGAGAACATAACTTGGTCTATTGGTATCTTTTGGTTACGAAACGTTGTACGAGCTACACTAACTTCTTAGACTTCTAAGAACACTAAATAGAGTGTAACGGTCCACTTTGATGCCTTGGATTTCTCTACTCTATAGAGAGCTTTTCATTTTTATGCTTTTGAGAGTAACTTGGTCTATTGGTATCTTTTGGTTACGAAACGTTGTACGAGAGCTACACTAACTTCTTAGACTTCTAAGAACACTAAATAGAGTATAACGGTCCACTTTGATGCCTTGGATTGCTCTACTCTCTCCATAGAAGCTTTTCGTTTTTATGCTTTGAGAACGTAACTTGGTCTATTGGTATCTTTTGGTTACGAAACGTTGTACGAGAGCTACACTAACTTCTTAGACTTCTAAGAACACTAAATAGAGTATAACGGTCCACTTTGATGCCTTGGATTTGCTCTACTCTCTCCATAGAGGAGCTTTTAACGTTTTTATGCTTTTGAGAACTAACTTGGTCTATTGGTATCTTTTGGTTACGAAACGTTGTACGAGAGCTACACTAACTTCTTAGACTTCTAAGAACACTAAATAGAGTATAACGGTCCACTTTGATGCCTTGGATTTGCTCTACTCTCTCCATAGAGAGCTTTTCGTTTTTATGCTTTGAGAACGTAACTTGGTCTATTGGTATCTTTTGGTTACGAAACGTTGTACGAGAGCTACACTAACTTCTTAGACTTCTAAGAACACTAAATAGAGTATAACGGTCCACTTTGATGCCTTGGATTTGCTCTACTCTCTCCATAGAGGAGCTTTTAACGTTTTTATGCTTTTGAGAACGTAACTTGGTCTATTGGTATCTTTTGGTTACGAAACGTTGTACGAGAGCTACACTAACTTCTTAGACTTCTAAGAACACTAAATAGAGTATAACGGTCCACTTTGATGCCTTGGATTTGCTACTCTCTCCATAGAGGTAGCGTTTTAACTTTTTATGCTTTTGAGAACGTAACTTGGTCTATTGGTATCTTTTGGTTACGAAACGTTGTACGAGAGCTACACTAACTTCTTAGACTTCTAAGAACACTAAATAAGTGTAACGGTCCACTTTGATGCCTTGGATTTCTCTACTCTCTCCATAGAGGAGCTTTTCATTTTTTGCTTTTGAGAACATAACTTGGTCTATTGTATATTTTGGTTACGAAACCGTTGTACGAAGCTACACTAACTTCTTAGACTTCTAAGAACACTAAATAGAGTAACGGTCCACTTTGATGCATTGGATTGCTCTACTCTCTCTATAGAGCTTTTCATGTTTTTATGCTTTGAGAACAACTTGGTCTATTGTATTCTTTTGGTTACGAAACGTTGTACGAGAGCTACACTAACTTCTTAGACTTCTAAGAACACTAAATAGAGTATAACGGTCACTTTGATGCCTTGGATTTGCTCTACTCTCTCCATAGAGGAGCTTTTAACGTTTTTATGCTTTTGAGAACGTAACTTGGTCTATTGGTATCTTTTGGTTACGAAACGTTGTACGAGAGCTACACTAACTTCTTAGACTTCTAAGAACACTAAATAGAGTAAACGGTCACTTTGATGCCTTGGATTTCTCTACTCTCTCCATAGAGAGCTTTTAAATTTTTATGCTTTTGAGAACTTAACTTGGTCTATTGGTATTTTTGGTTACGAAACGTTGTACGAGAACTACACTAACTTCTTAGACTTCTAAGAACACTAAATAGAGTATAACGGTCCACTTTGATGCCTTGGATTTGCTCTACTCTCTCTAGAGAGCTTTTATGTTTTTATGCTTTTCAGAACGTAACTTGGTCTATTGGTATCTTTTGGTTACGAAACGTTGTACGAGAGCTACACTAACTTCTTAGACTTCTAAGAACACTAAATAGAGTGTAACGGTCCACTTTGATGCCTTGGATTTCTCTACTCTCTCCATAGAGGAGCTTTTAACGTTTTTATTCTTTGAGAACATAACTTGGTCTTATTGGTATCTTTTGGTTACGAAACGTTGTACGAGAGCTACACTAACTTCTTAGACTTCTAAGAACACTAAATAGAGTATAACGGTCCACTTTGATGCCTTGGATTTCTCTACTCTCTCCATAGAGGAGCTTTTAAGTTTTTATGCTTTTGAGAACATAACTTGGTCTATTGGTATCTTTTGGTTACGAAACGTTGTAAGAGCTACACTAACTTCTTAGACTTCTAAGAACACAAATAAGTAACGGTCCACTTTGATGCCTTGGATTTCTCTACTCTCTCCATAGAGAGCTTTTAAGTTTTTATGCTTTGAGAACTAACTTGGTCTATTGGTATCTTTTGGTTACGAAACGTTGTACGAAGCTACACTAACTTCTTAGACTTCTAAGAACACTAAATAGAGTATAACGGTCCACTTTGATGCCTTGGATTTGCTCTACTCTCTCCATAGAGGAGCTTTTCATGTTTTTATGCTTTTGAGAACGTAACTTGGTCTATTGGTATCTTTTGGTTACGAAACGTTGTACGAGAGCTACACTAACTTCTTAGACTTCTAAGAACACTAAATAGAGTATAACGGTCCACTTTGATGCCTTGGATTTGCTCTACTCTCTCCATAGAGGAGCTTTTAATATTTTTATGCTTTTGAGAATGTAACTTGGTCTATTTGTATCTTTTGGTTACGAAACGTTGTACGAGAGCTACACTAACTTCTTAGACTTCTAAGAACACTAAATAGAGTGTAACGGTCCACTTTGATGCCTTGGATTTCTCTACTCTCTCCATAGAGGAGCTTTTATTTTTATGCTTTTGAGAACATAACTTGGTCTATTGGTATTTTTGGTTACGAAACGTTGTACAGAGCTACACTAACTTCTTAGACTTCTAAGAACACTAAATAGAGTATAACGGTCCACTTTGATGCCTTGGATTTGCTCTACTCTCTCTCATAGAGAGCTTTTCATTTTTATGCTTTGAGAACTAACTTGGTCTATTGGTATCTTTTGGTTACGAAACGTACGAGAGCTACACTAACTTCTTAGACTTCTAAGAACACTAAATAGAGTATAACGGTCCACTTTGATGCCTTGGATTTGCTCTACTCTCTCCATAGAGCTTTTATTTTTATGCTTTTGAGAACGTAACTTGGTCTATTGGTATCTTTTGGTTACGAAACGTTGTACGAGAGCTACACTAACTTCTTAGACTTCTAAGAACACTAAATAGAGTTAACGGTCCACTTTGATGCCTTGGATTTCTCTACTCTCTAGAGGAGCTTTTAACGTTTTTTATGCTTTTGAGAACTAACTTGGTCTATTGGTATCTTTTGGTTACGAAACGTTGTACGAAGCTACACTAACTTCTTAGACTTCTAAGAACACTAAATAGAGTAAACGGTCCACTTTGATGCCTTGGATTTGCTCTACTCTCTCCATAGAGGAGCTTTTCATTTTTATGCTTTTGAGAACGTAACTTGGTCTATTGGTATCTTTTGGTTACGAAACGTTGTACGAAGCTACACTAACTTCTTAGACTTCTAAGAACACTAAATAGAGTATAACGGTCCACTTTGATGCCTTGGATTTGCTCTACTCTCTCCATAGAGGAGCTTTTAACGTTTTTATGCTTTTGAGAACGTAACTTGGTCTATTGGTATCTTTTGGTTACGAAACGTTGTACGCGAGCTACACTAACTTCTTAGACTCTTCAAGAACACTAAATAGAGATAACGGTCCACTTTGATGCCTTGGATTTGCTCTACTCTCTCCATAGAGAGCTTTTAACGTTTTTATGCTTTTGAGAACGTAACTTGGTCTATTGGTATCTTTTGGTTACGAAACGTTGTACGAAGCTACACTAACTTCTTAGACTTCTAAGAACACTAAATAGAGTGTAACGGTCCACTTTGATGCCTTGGATTTGCTCTACTCTCTCCATAGAGGAGCTTTAACGTTTTTATGCAATTGAGAACATAACTTGGTCTATTGGTATCTTTTGGTTACGAAACGTTGTACGAAAGCTACACTAACTTCTTAGACTTCTAAGAACACTAAATAGAGTATAACGGTCCACTTTGATGCCTTGGATTTGCTCTACTCTCTCCATAGAGGAGCTTTTAACGTTTTTATGCTTTTGAGAACGTAACTTGGTCTATTGGTATCTTTTGGTTACGAAACGTTGTACGAGAGCTACACTAACTTCTTAGACTTCTAAGAACACGAAATAGAGTATAACGGTCCACTTTGATGCCTTGGATTTCCTCTACTCTCTCCATAGAGAGCTTTTAACATTTTTATGCTTTTGAGAACATAACTTGGTCTATTGGTATTTTTGGTTACGAAACGTTGTGCAAGCTACACTAACTTCTTAGACTTCTAAGAACACTAAATAGAGTACAACGGTCCACTTTGATGCATTGGATTGCTCTACTCTCTCTATAGAGGCTTTTCATGTTTTTATGCTTTTGAGAACTAACTTGGTCTATTGGTATCTTTTGGTTACGAAACGTTGTACGAGCTACACTAACTTCTTAGACTTCTAAGAACACTAAATAGAGTTAACGGTCCACTTTGATGCTTGGATTTCTCTACTCTCTCCATAGAGGAGCTTTTAACATTTTTATGCTTTTGAGAACATAACTTGGTCTATTGGTATCTTTTGGTTACGAAACGTTGTACGAAGCTACACTAACTTCTTAGACTTCTAAGAACACTAAATAGAGTAAACGGTCACTTTGATGCCTTGGATTTGCTCTACTCTCTCCATAGAGGAGCTTTTCGTTTTTATGCTTTTGAGAACATAACTTGGTCTATTGTATCTTTTGGTTACGAAACGTTGTACGAAGCTACACTAACTTCTTAGACTTCTAAGAACACTAAATAGAGTATAACGGTCCACTTTGATGCCTTGGATTTGCTCTACTCTCTCCATAGAGAAGCTTTTAACATTTTTATGCTTTTGGTTACGAAACGTTGTACGAGAGCTACACTAACTTCTTAGACTTCTAAGAACACTAAATAGAGTATAACGGTCCACTTTGATGCCTTGGATTTGCTCTACTCTCTCCATAGAGGAGCTTTTAACGTTTTTATGCTTTTGAGAACGTAACTTGGTCTATTGGTATCTTTTGGTTACGAAACGTTGTACGAGAGCTACACTAACTTCTTAGACTTCTAAGAACACTAAATAGAGTATAACGGTCCACTTTGATGCCTTGGATTTGCTCTACTCTCTCCATAGAGGAGCTTTTAACGTTTTTATGCTTTTGAGAACATAACTTGGTCTATTGGTATCTTTTGGTTACGAAACGTTGTACGAGAGCTACACTAACTTCTTAGACTTCTAAGAACACTAAATAGAGTATAACGGTCCACTTTGATGCCTTGGATTTGCTCTACTCTCTCCATAGAGGAGCTTTTAACGTTTTTATGCTTTTGAGAACGTAACTTGGTCTATTGGTATCTTTTGGTTACGAAATGTTGTACGAGAGCTACACTAACTTCTTAGACTTCTAAGAACACGAAATAGAGTGTAACGATCCACTTTGATGCCTTGGATTTCTCTACTCTCTCCATAGAGAGCTTTTAACGTTTTTATGCTTTTGAGAACGTAACTTGGTCTATTGGTATATTTTGGTTACAAAACGTTGTACGAAAGCCACACTAACTTCTTCGACTTACAAGAACACTAAATAGAGTATAACGGTCCACTTTGATGCCTTGGGTTACCTCTACTCTCCCCATAGAGGAGCTTTTAACTTTTTATGCTTTTGAGAACGTAACTTGGTTATTGGTATCTTTTGGTTACGAAACGTTGTACGAGAGCTACACTAACTTCTTAGACTTCTAAGAACACTAAATAGAGTATAACGGTCCACTTTGATGCCTTGGATTTCTCTACTCTCTCCATAGAGGAGCTTTTAACTTTTTATGCTTTTGAGAACGTAACTTGGTCTATTTTATTTTTGGTTACGAAACGTTGTACGAGAGCTACACTAACTTCTTAGACTTCTAAGAACACTAAATAGAGTACAACGGTCCACTTTGATGCCTTGGATTTCTCTACTCTCTCCATAGAGAGCTTTTCATGTTTTTATGCTTTTGAGAACATAACTTGGTCTATTGGTATCTTTTGGTTACGAAACGTTGTACGAAGCTACACTAACTTCTTAGACTTCTAAGAACACTAAATAGAGTTAACGGTCCACTTTGATGCCTTGGATTTCTCTACTCTCTCATAGAGAGCTTTTAACGTTTTTATGCTTTTGAGAACGTAACTTGGTCTATTGGTATCTTTTGGTTACGAAACGTTGTACGAAGCTACACTAACTTCTTAGACTTCTAAGAACACTAAATAGAGTATAACGTCCACTTTGATGCCTTGGATTTGCTCTACTCTCTCCATAGAGGAGCTTTTAACGTTTTTGCTTTTGAGAACGTAACTTGGTCTATTGGTATCTTTTGGTTACGAAACGTTGTACGAGAGCTACACTAACTTCTTAGACTTCTAAGAACACTAAAAGAGTATAACGGTCCACTTTGATGCCTTGGATTTGCTCTACTCTCTCCATAGAGGAGCTTTTAACGTTTTTATGCTTTTGAGAACGTAACTTGGTCTATTGGTATCTTTTGGTTACGAAACGTTGTACGAGAGCTACACTAACTTCTTAGACTTCTAAGAACACTAAATAGAGTGTAACGGTCCACTTTGATGCCTTGGATTTCCTACTCTCTCCATAGAGGAGCTTTTAACGTTTTTATGCTTTTGAGAACATAACTTGGTCTATTGGTATCTTTTGGTTACGAAACGTTGTACGAGACACTAACTTCTTAGACTTCTAAGAACACTAATAGAGTAACGGTCCACTTTGATGCCTTGGATTTGCTCTACTCTCTCCATAGAGGCTTTTCATGTTTTTTATGCTTTTGAGAACTAACTTGGTCTATTGGTATCTTTTGGTTACGAAACGTTGTACGAGAGCTACACTAACTTTTAGACTTCTAAGAACACTAAATAGAGTATAACGGTCCACTTTGATGCCTTGGATTTGCTCTACTCTCTCCATAGAGGAGCTTTTAACGTTTTTATGCTTTTGAGAACGTAACTTGGTCTATTGGTATCTTTTGGTTACGAAACGTTGTACGAGAGCTACACTAACTTCTTAGACTTCTAAGAACACTAAATAGAGTATAACAGTCCACTTTGATGCCTTGGATTTGCTCTACTCTCTCCATAGAGGAGCTTTTAACGTTTTTATGCTTTTGAGAACGTAACTTGGTCTATTGGTATCTTTTGGTTACGAAACGTTGTACGAGAGCTACACTAACTTCTTAGACTTCTAAGAACACGAAATAGAGTATAACGGTCCACTTTGATGCCTTGGATTTCCTCTACTCTCTCCATAGAGGAGCTTTTAACATTTTTATGCTTTTGAGAACATAACTTGGTCTATTGGTATCTTTTGGTTACGAAACGTTGTACGAAAGCTACACTAACTTCTTAGACTTCTAAGAACACTAAATAGAGTAACGGTCCACTTTGATGCCTTGGATTTGCTCTACTCTCTCCATAGAGGAGCTTTTAATGTTTTTTGCTTTTGAGAACTAACTTGGTCTATTGGTATCTTTTGGTTACGAAACGTTGTACGAGAGCTACACTAACTTCTTAGACTTCTAAGAACACTAAATAGAGTATAACGGTCCACTTTGATGCCTTGGATTTGCTCTACTACTCTCTCCATAGAGGAGCTTTTAGTTTTTATGCTTTTGAGAACGTAACTTGGTCTATTGGTATCTTTTGGTTACGAAACGTTGTACGAGAGCTACACTAACTTCTTAGACTTCTAAGAACACTAAATAGAGTATAACGGTCCACTTTGATGCCTTGGATTTGCTCTACTCTCTCCATAGAGGAGCTTGTAACGTTTTTATGCTTTTGAGAACAACTTGGTCTATTGGTATCTTTTGGTTACGAAACGTTGTACGAGAGCTACACTAACTTCTTAGACTTCTAAGAACACTAAATAGAGTATAACGGTCCACTTTGATGCCTTGGATTTGCTCTACTCTCTCCATAGAGGAGCTTTTAACGTTTTTATGCTTTTGAGAACGTAACTTGGTCTATTGGTATCTTTTGGTTACGAAACGTTGTACGAGAGCTACAGTAACTTCTTAGACTTCTAAGAACACTAAATAGAGTATAAAGCTCCACTTTGATGCCTTGGATTTGCTCTACTCTCTCCATAGAGGAGCTTTTCATTTTTATGCTTTTGAGAATGTAACTTGGTCTATTGGTATCTTTTGGTTACGAAACGTTGTACGAGAGCTACACTAACTTCTTAGACTTCTAAGAACACTAAATAGAGTGTAACGGTCCACTTTGATGCCTTGGATTTCCTCTACTATCTCCATTGAGGAGCTTTTAACATTTTTATGCTTTTGAGAACATAACTTGGTCTATTGTATATTTTGGTTACGAAACGTTGTACGAGAGCTACACTAACTTCTTAGACTTCTAAGAACACTAAATAGAGTAACATCCACTTTGATGCCTTGGATTGCTCTACTCTCTCCATAGGAGCTTTTCATGTTTTTTGCTTTTGAGAACTAACTTGGTCTATTGGTATCTTTTGGTTACGAAACTTGTACGAGAGCTACACTAACTTCTTAGACTTCTAAGAACACTAAATAGAGTATAACGGTCCACTTTGATGCCTTGGATTTGCTCTACTCTCTCCATAGAGCTTTTCGTTTTTATGCTTTTGAGAACGTAACTTGGTCTATTGGTATCTTTTGGTTACGAAACGTTGTACGAGAGCTACACTAACTTCTTAGACTTCTAAGAACACTAAATAGAGTAAACGGTCCACTTTGATGCCTTGGATTGCTCTACTCTCTCTAGAGGAGCTTTTAACATGTTTTTATGCTTTTGAGAACTAACTTGGTCTATTGGTATCTTTTGGTTACGAAACGTTGTACGAGAGCTACACTAACTTCTTAGACTTCTAAGAACACTAAATAGAGTATAACGGTCCACTTTGATGCCTTGGATTTGCTCTACTCTCTCCATAGAGGAGCTTTTAACGTTTTTATGCTTTTGAGAACGTAACTTGGTCTATTGGTATCTTTTGGTTACGAAACGTTGTACGAGAGCTACACTAACTTCTTAGACTTCTAAGAACACTAAATAGAGTATAACGGCCACTTTGATGCCTTGGATTTGCTCTACTCTCTCCATAGAGGAGCTTTTAACGTTTTTATGCTTTTGAGAACGTAACTTGGTCTATTGGTATCTTTTGGTTACGAAACGTTGTACGAGAGCTACACTAACTTCTTAGACTTCTAAGAACACTAAATAGAGTGTAACGGTCCACTTTGATGCCTTGGATTTCTCTACTCTCTCCATAGAGGAGCTTTTAACGTTTTTATGCTTTTGAGAACATAACTTGGTCTATTGGTATCTTTTGGTTACGAAACGTTGTACGAGAGCTACACTAACTTCTTAGACTTCTAAGAACACTAAATAGAGTAAACGGTCCACTTTGATGCCTTGGATTGCTCTACTCTCTCCATAGAGAGCTTTTCGTTTTTATGCTTTTGAGAACGTAACTTGGTCTATTGGTATCTTTTGGTTACGAAACGTTGTACAGAGCTACACTAACTTCTTAGACTTCTAAGAACACTAAATAGAGTATAACGGTCCACTTTGATGCCTTGGATTTGCTCTCTACTCTCTCCATAGAGGAGCTTTTAACGTTTTTATGCTTTTGAGAACGTAACTTGGTCTATTGGTATCTTTTGGTTACGAAACGTTGTACGAGAGCTACACTAACTTCTTAGACTTCTAAGAACACTAAATAGAGTACACGGTCCACTTTGATGCCTTGGATTGCTCTACTCTCTCCATAGAGAGCTTTTCGTTTTTGCTTTTGAGAACTAACTTGGTCTATTGGTATCTTTTGGTTACGAAACGTTGTACGAGAGCTACACTAACTTCTTAGACTTCTAAGAACACTAAATAGAGTATAACGGTCCACTTTGATGCCTTGGATTTGCTCTACTCTCTCCATAGAGGAGCTTTTAACGTTTTTATGCTTTTGAGAACGTAACTTGGTCTATTGGTATCTTTTGGTTACGAAACGTTGTACGAGAGCTACACTAACTTCTTAGACTTCTAAGAACACTAAATAGAGTATAACGGTCCACTTTGATGCCTTGGATTTGCTCTACTCTCTCCATAGAGGAGCTTTTAACGTTTTTATGCTTTTGAGAACGTAACTTGGTCTATTGGTATCTTTTGGTTACGAAACGTTGTACGAGAGCTACACTAACTTCTTAGACTTCTAAGAACACTAAATAGAGTATAACGGTCCACTTTGATGCCTTGGATTTGCCTCTACTCTCTCCATAGAGGAGCTTTTAACGTTTTTATGCTTTTGAGAACGTAACTTGGTCTATTGGTATTTTTGGTTACGAAACGTTGTACGAGAGCTACACTAACTTCTTAGACTTCTAAGAACACTAAATAGAGTATAACGGTCCACTTTGATGCCTTGGATTGCTCTACTCTCTCCATAGAGAGCTTTTCATGTTTTTGCTTTTGAGAACGTAACTTGGTCTATTGGTATCTTTTGGTTACGAAACGTTGTACGAGAGCTACACTAACTTCTTAGACTTCTAAGAACACTAAATGAGTATAACGGTCCACTTTGATGCCTTGGATTTGCTCTACTCTCTCCATAGAGGAGCTTTTAACGTTTTTATGCTTTTGAGAACGTAACTTGGTCTATTGGTATCTTTTGGTTACGAAACGTTGTACGAGAGCTGCACTAACTTCTTGGACTTCTAAGAACACTAGATAGAGTATAACGTCCACTTTGATGCCTTGGATTTGCTCTACTCTCTCCATAGAGGAACTTTTAACTTTTTTATGCTTTTGAGGACGTAACTTGGTCTATTGGTATCTTTTGGTTACGAATCGTTGTACGAGAGCTACACTAACTTCTTCGAGTTCTAAGGACACGAAATATAGTGTAATGGTCCACTTTGATGCCTTGGATTTCCTCTACTCTCTCCATAGAGGAGCTTTTACGTTTTTATGCTTTTGAGAACATAACTTGGTCTATTGGTATCTTTTGGTTACGAAACGTTGTACGAGAGCTACACTAACTTCTTAGACTTCTAAGAACACTAAATAGAGTATAACGGTCCACTTTGATGCCTTGGATTTCTCTACTCTCTCCATAGCTTTTAAGTTTTTATGCTTTTGAGAACGTAACTTGGTCTATTGGTATCTTTTGGTTACGAAACGTTGTACGAGAGCTACACTAACTTCTTAGACTTCTAAGAACACTAAATAGAGTATAACGGTCCACTTTGATGCCTTGGATTTCCTACTCTCTCCATAGAGGCTTTTAACATTTTTATGCTTTTGAGAACATAACTTGGTCTATTGGTATCTTTTGGTTACGAAACGTTGTACGAAAGCTACACTAACTTCTTAGACTTCTAAGAACACTAAATAGAGTATAACGGTCCACTTTGATGCCTTGGATTTGCTCTACTCTCTCCATAGAGAGCTTTTCGTTTTTATGCTTTTGAGAACTAACTTGGTCTATTGGTATCTTTTGGTTACGAAACGTTGTACGAGAGCTACACTAACTTCTTAGACTTCTAAGAACACTAAATAGAGTATAACGGTCCACTTTGATGCCTTGGATTTCTCTACTCTCTCCATAGAGGAGCTTTTAACGTTTTTATGCTTTTGAGAACGTAACTTGGTCTATTGGTATCTTTTGGTTACGAAACGTTGTACGAAGCTACACTAACTTCTTAGACTTCTAAGAACACTAAATAGAGTATAACGGTCCACTTTGATGCCTTGGATTTGCTCTACTCTCTCCATAGAGGACTTTTAACTTTTTATATGCTTTTGAGAACGTAACTTGGTCTATTGGTATCTTTTGGTTACGAAACGTTGTACGAGAGCTACACTAACTTCTTAGACTTCTAAGAACACTAAATAGAGTACGGTCCACTTTGATGCCTTGGATTTCTCTACTCTCTCCATAGAGGAGCTTTTAACATTTTTATGCTTTTGAGAACAACTTGGTCTATTGGTATCTTTTGGTTACGAAACGTTGTGGAAGCTACACTAACTTCTTAGACTTCTAAGAACACTAAATAGAGTACAACGGTCCACTTTGATGCCTTGGATTGCTCTACTCTCTCCATAGAGAGCTTTTCATGTTTTTATGCTTTTGAGAACGTAACTTGGTCTATTGGTATCTTTTGGTTACGAAACGTTGTACGAGAGCTACACTAACTTCTTAGACTTCTAAGAACACTAAATAGAGTTAACGGTCCACTTTGATGCCTTGGATTTCCTACTCTCTCCATAGAGGAGCTTTTAACAGTTTTTATGCTTTTGAGAACGTAACTTGGTCTATTGGTATCTTTTGGTTACGAAACGTTGTAAGCTACACTAACTTCTTAGACTTCTAAGAACACTAAATAGAGTATAACGGTCCTTTGATGCCTTGGATTTGCTCTACTCTCTCCATAGAGAGCTTTTCGTTTTTATGCTTTTGAGAACGTAACTTGGTCTATTGGTATCTTTTGGTTACGAAACGTTGTACGAGAGCTACACTAACTTCTTAGACTTCTAAGAACACTAAATAGAGTAAACGGTCCACTTTGATGCCTTGGATTTGCTCTACTCTCTCCATAGAGGAGCTTTTAACATTTTTTATGCTTTTGAGAACGTAACTTGGTCTATTGGTATCTTTTGGTTACGAAACGTTGTACGAGAGCTACACTAACTTCTTAGACTTCTAAGAACACTAAATAGAGTAACGGTCCACTTTGATGCCTTGGATTTGCTCTACTCTCTCCATAGAGGAGCTTTTAACATTTTTTGCTTTTGAGAACGTAACTTGGTCTATTGGTATCTTTTGGTTACGAAACGTTGTACGAGCTACACTAACTTCTTAGACTTCTAAGAACACTAAATAGAGTATAACGGTCCACTTTGATGCCTTGGATTTGCTCTACTCTCTCCATAGAGGAGCTTTTAACGTTTTATGCTTTTGAGAACAACTTGGTCTATTGGTATCTTTGGTTACGAAACGTTGTACGAGAGCTACACTAACTTCTTAGACTTCTAAGAACACTAAATGAGTATAACGGTCCACTTTGATGCCTTGGATTTGCTCTACTCTCTCCATAGAGGAGCTTTTAACGTTTTTATGCTTTTGAGAACGTAACTTGGTCTATTGGTATCTTTTGGTTACGAAACGTTGTACGAGAGCTACACTAACTTCTTAGACTTCTAAGAACACTAAATAGAGTATAACGGTCCACTTTGATGCCTTGGATTTCTCTACTCTCTCCATAGAGGAGCTTTTAACGTTTTTATGCTTTTGAGAACTTAACTTGGTCTATTGGTATATTTTGGTTACGAAACGTTGTACGAGAGCTACACTAACTTCTTAGACTTCTAAGAACACTAAATAGAGTATAACGGTCCACTTTGATGCCTTGGATTTGCTCTACTCTCTCCATAGAGGAGCTTTTAACGTTTTTATGCTTTTGAGAACTAACTTGGTCTATTGGTATCTTTTGGTTACGAAACGTTGTACGAAGCTACACTAACTTCTTAGACTTCTAAGAACACTAAATAGAGTTAACGGTCCACTTTGATGCCTTGGATTTCTCTACTCTCTCCATAGAGGAGCTTTTAACATTTTTATGCTTTTGAGAACGTAACTTGGTCTATTGGTATCTTTTGGTTACGAAACGTTGTGAAGCTACACTAACTACTTAGACTGGTGAGAACACTAAATAGAGTACTACGGTCCACTTTGATGCCTTGGATTTGCTCTACTCTCTCCATGGAGGAGCTTTTAACGTTTTTATGCTTTCGAGAACGTAACTTGGTCTATTGGTATCTTTTGGTTACGAAACGTTGTACGAGAGCTACACTAACTTCTTAGACTTCTAAGAACACTAAATAGAGTATAACGGTCCTTTGATGCCTTGGATTTGCTCTACTCTCTCTATAGAGAGCTTTAACGTTTTTATGCTTTTGAGAACGTAACTTGGTCTAT